>NC_044033.1:436063717-436373084 GCF_901765095.1 Microcaecilia unicolor
ACAACACTTGCTCAGCACACAAAATATAAGCTACTCAAGAAATAAATATAAATGCAAGTAAAAGAAATAGCTTAAAAACAAAGCCAAGAAAAACAACCTTATACTTACTGAGATAATTAAGGTAGAAAGACATTCCCATATCAACCACCTGTCTGGAGTGTGAAAACGACTCCTCCTGGCTGCCTTATCTGCAGGAAAACCCAAATAAGAATTAAATTTCCATTATATCAAAATATAAAATATAGTAGAGATTTAATTTTTTTGTTACTCCTTTCAAATGCCAGATGCAATCCTTGAATTGTCTGTGTCCCCAAAAGCTTCAGTCTCCCTCCTGTCCCTCCTCCAGAGTGGAGGAGTAACCTAATAATGGTTAGTGCAATAGGTTGAGAACCTGGGGAACTGGGTTCAGTTTCTACTGCAGCTCCTTGTGACTCTTGGCAAGTTACTTAACCCTCCATTACCCCAGGTACAATACTTAGATTGTGAGCCCACCAGGGATGGAGAAAGTACCTGCATATAATATATATAAAACCACTTTGGTTGTACCACAGAAAGGTGGTACATCAAATCCATGACATGACCCTTTATCATCCCAGAGGATCCCCTGTCTTCACAGGCAGCTGGGCAGAAGTGAAATGATAGTTGTTCTGCCAGTGTTGCAGCTAAGTGATACTTAATGGTGCCACCATATTAGGCTGTGGAGGAGTAGCCTAATGGTTAGTCCAGTGGTCTGAGAACCCAATTCCCACTGCAACTCCTTGTGACTCTAGGTGTCACTTCACCCTCTGTTGCTCCAGGTACAAAAACATAATATGTAAACCGCTTTGATTGTAAGATGGTATATCAAATCCCATCCCCTTAAATACCAGTAAGTGGCGTCATTCTGTGGAATACCATGCTATTGGTTTGAAGGGTCTCATGTCCATTCTGTCGAGACAGCAGGAATGGTAGGTTATATTGTTCTGGAGAGGATGGAGGAATTGGTGTCTTGGGGGCAGGATAATTCTGGCACTCTATCTACTCTATGGGTTGGAATCTGTATTGGATCTGCAATGTGAGTGTGTGGAGGACATTCCTCCTTTGGGGATACTGTGATGTGGGTGGAGAGATGGAAATACCTTTCCTGTTTGGACTGCTTAGTACAGGGAACTTCAGTATGCATGTGCTGCACTTTTATGCTTTACCCTCGTTTTGCATTTGCTCTAACAGGTCTGGTTTTTAGTGGGCTTACAAAAAAAAAAAAAAAAAATATATATATATATATATATTTTTTTTTTTAATACTTTCTCCAGTTTTGAATTCATGTCTTTCCTATCATTAATGGAGTTTCTTTCCCTTTTCTAATTGTTTTTAGATTATACACCGCTCTGCTGTGCCATGGCAGCTAGAACGGTATAGGAATTTTTAATAAACCACAAACCATCCCATGTTAAATGGAATTTTAGCATATGCATTGCATTTTCAGTGATGCACCTGTTTAAACTTTGGCATGAATTTAGATATAGCAGGTCCCTAATTTTATATTTTCTTTGAAGATTTTAATTGTTAGCTATATGATGTATTTTAGGGATCAGAAAAATCTTTAATTTCATTGTTTATAATTTTTATATCTAGATTATTGTTCACAAAGACCCACAGGCTATAACCATCCCTGGAGAAATACATTATAATATGGCAAAGAATTTTCCAGATGAGAACAAGGATGCCTGGCAAGTAAAGGATCTGTTGGAGGTAAATCCTGTTGCTTTCCTCTGTGTGATGTACTTGCTTTTATTGGAAAGAATCAGGTCTGAGCCTGTTTGTTATTCTAGATAAGGCTTATTGCGTACACTGTACATCAGTATGTAGTGTATGAAATGTATATTGATATTAGCGAAACGGTTGCTGTTTCTAAGGTAAAAGTGTGATTTTTTTTTCTAGTTTGTCATGCCTGCTGAGCTTTGTGCAGTGCAAAGTATAATACAATTTAAGAAAGAACTAAAAACTTATTTTTTTCAAGTGTATGGGTCAGAGGAGCAGTGAATTTAGTATATTGGTTTTCTCCGAGGACAAATCAGTCCATAATTCTCACAATTGGGTAATGTGATCCTGCGTTGCCTGGTCCAGAGCTTTTAGTAAGCTTTAAAAGAGCCTTTGTGGAGCACGAGGCATGCTCCACTGCGCATGCGAGAGTGTCTTCCTGCCCGCCGCGAGTGTGCGGTTACTGCAGTTGTTTTTCTACCGTGGTAAAGGGTAGATGACACTTTGTCCTGCTCTTCACAGTGCTTGGTCTGAAGAGCTTTTGAATGCCTTTTGACATTTTTTTTGTGTGATTTTTTTTTCATGTATTTGGATTCCCTCTTCCATTATTGTTTTTAGTATTTTTTTTCCTGCTTCTAAGTTTCCTTTATTTTTTCCCGCATTCTCGCGTGTGGTTTTTTTCTGGGCTCTTTGCCCCTTGGCACCATAGCGTCGTTTGATTTGGCTGCAGAAGTTTTCCCTTTCATGTCCACCAAAGTTCCCAGTGGCTTTAAGCTTTGTACCTTGTACAATCGGACCATCTCTGGTAAGGACACCCATTCTTGGTGCCCTCAAGTGTTTACGGCCTAACCGTAGCCCTGCTAACTGTCCTCAGTCTTCATATGAAGAAACGGACCCAGTTAGCCAGAGAGGATTTTTGGAGCCAGGTCAGATTCCTCGACGTCGAGTATTCACCGGTATCGGGAGCATCGGTACTTATGGCTGCTAGGCTTGTACACACTGGGAGCAGTGGTGCATCGAGTGGATCTACATCTGCCTCAATGCTGACTACTGTGCAGGCCCCCAGAACCAACCAGCGTCGGACCTGACCCCAAGGCAACATGAGGATTCAATGTCATCCTTGTTGGTACAGAGGAGCCTTGATGATTGACTTTGGGCGAAGGCCAAGAAGCATCGGCATCGATTGCCCTCAACACACAGTGCCGAAAGCTCTGGGACGTTGAGGGATTCGGCACCTGAGGAGCATCTTTGCCAGGAGGACCGCTCGCCTTCCATTCAGGAGATGCGATGCGTCAGTCTCCAAGCAGCTAGGACCAAACTCCCGTCTCGACCCCAGCAGTTTTGCAGTCTTTCCCAGTGTCGACCCTCAATGAGCGTATCCGGGCCTTGCTCCTCGAGCTTCAGGATGGCTTATTGCAACAATATGCATCTGCATCGGAGTTGCTTGCGCATACCCTGCCTCCCGTTGTGGCCCCGCTTGGCCCTCAGCCTGCGTTGCGGCCTCCGATGTCGACTGTCACCCAAACCGATACCCCCCTTGAAGTTGGTGGAGGAAACTTCTTGAGGGTATGGTTCCTCTAAGTCAAGGCAGGCGTGGTCTCAGCCTTCCCACACTAGGAGTCACCGACCAGGAAAGGGATCTAGGTGTCATTGTTGAAGATACGTTGAAACCCTCTGCTCAGTGTGCGGCGGTGGCTAAGAAAGCAAATAGAATGTTAGGTATTATTAGGAAAGGAATGGAAAACAAAAATTAAAATGTTATAATGCCTTTGTATCGCTCCATGGTGCGACCATACCTCGAATATAGCGGAATTAGAAAAGTTACAGAGAAGGGCGACAAAAATGATATAGGGGATGGGACAACTTCCCTTTGAGGAAAGGTTAAAGCGACTAGGGCTCTCAGCTTGAAGAAAAGATAGCTGAGGGGAGATATGAAAGAGATCTATAAAATAATGAGTGGAGTGGAACGGGTAGACATGAATCGCTTGTTTACGCTTTCCAAAAATACTAGGATGCATGCAATGAAGCTACAAAGTAGTAAATTTAAAACGAATCAGAGAAAATATTTCTTCACTCAATGTGTAATTAAATTCTGGAATTTGTTGCCAGAGAATGTAGCAAAAGCAGTTAGCAGTGTTTTAAAAAGGTTGATAGCTTTCTAAAAGAAAAGTCCATAAGCCATTGGGGACTTGGGGACTTGGGGAAAATCACTGCTTATTTCTAGGATAAGTAGCATAAAATGTATTGTACTGTTTTGGGATCTTGCCATGTACTTGTAACCTGGATTGGCCTGTTGTAAACAGGATGCTGAGCTTAATGGACCTTTGGTCTGTTACAGTATGGCAATACTTACGTTCTTATGTTATGTTCTCTTCCTTTTTCCCATGATGGTCCTCCAACCTTACAAATGAATTCCTCCAAAAACTAAATATGGGACCAGGCTCATGCACTTGTTCACATATAATATGCATGCACTTAACCGTTGTGACCCAAAGAAGCTTGACATCTGATAAACGTATGTACAGTACTGTTTATTATTACACGTACAGTATACAGTCTCAGTTAACTGACAGGCTTGCTTGAAGTAATCAGTTATAGTCCTCTGTACACTCTTGGGTCTGTGAGTTCCATAGACTACGTATCCAGTGCCTTGGGACCGACCATTGCCCAGACACATGTAAGTTGTGTCTCAGCCTTAAAAAGCGGACACAGTCGTCGAGACAAGCTCAGCGGGGACCGTCTGTTTGGAGCTTTGCCCGGCACTTCGGCGTCGACGTGGACAGCGGTACCGAGGTCGGCGGCGTCGATGTCGGCACTGGAGATGACATCGGGAGCGCAGGTAATGGCTGTCCGGAGACCATCACACGCTGGGAGCAGTGAGCCATCGAGTGGGTCTCCACCTGTCTTGAAGACTCCTGCTGGACAAGCCCACCAGGACCGACCACTCTCGGACCCGACCCCAAGGAGGCGTGTGGATTCCATGTCCTCCTCATTGGTACAGAGGAGTACCAATGCCGTGCCTCGAGCGAAGGCTAAGAAGCATCGCCATTGGTCTCTTTCCAGACATGGTACTGGGAGCTCCGGGGCGTCGAAGGATTCGGCACCCGAGAAGCGTCGACGCAGGGAGGACAGCTCGCCCTCCATTCAAGAGGTGTCGTTCATCGGACAGCCCGGTACCGCCTCCTCACCCTCTGCAGATTCTGCCTCCGACTCCAGCACTGGTCCCACAGCCTTTGCCGGCAGATGCTCTGGACGAGCGCCTCTGAGCCATCCTTCCAGGCCTTCTGGAAGGGCTGCTGCGCCAGTCTGGGCCGGTACCAGGGGTGCTTGTGCCCTTGATGGAAGAGCCGGCTGGCTCTCCGCCCGTGGTGAGGTCTTCAACGCCGGTGCCGCTTGCGGCATGGGCTTCGGCTGCCGCCCTGGTCGACTCCCCGTTGTCGTCATTGGAGGGAAGTTCATCGCCACCAACACGGGAGTCGACCTCTTGACGTCGTCATCGAGGACGTGGTTCCTTGGAGTCGAAACAGGCGTGCCTCTGACCTGGACAATCGGACCCAGCAGCGGCTTGCAGATGTCCCTTGCCGGGGGGATAATATTTTTGGAGAGAAGGTTGAGCAGGTGGTAGAACAACTCCACCAGCGGGAAACCGCCCTCGACCAGCTCTCCCACCGGGCGCCTTCAGCATCTACCTCAACAGGTAGACGGTTTTTCCGGGGAAGGAGGACTGCTCCCTATGCTTACAATAAGCGTAGGTACAATCCACCTTCCCTACAGCCTTCTCAGGCCATGGGTCTTTGGGAATCTGATGCATGTGATAAATCTGGCTTGGGTACGGGGCTTCTTGGTACACCATTTTTTAGAATGTCCTTTGCTTCAGAGCTTCTGGCCCGGCATTATTGCCATCCTGGAAGATGTCTTAGCTGACTCCTATGAGTGATCTTATGGGGTTCTGTTAATAGGCTCAAATGCTGCTGTAGTGGACCAGGGGATATGACTATCACTTCAAGTATTGGCTAAGAAAGTTATTCTTCAACATTGGGTGGGATAACTTGCCCTGCCTTTTGAGCACTGGTATGCCAGTATGCGTAAGATGGTAGACTGGGAGTGCAGGAGTCCCTTCAGACAGTCCGCCCAGTTGTTTGTTTCTTTCGATCCCAACAGGAGGGGAGTCGCCATCGGAAAACGCACAATTTCAAATTGGCTAGCAGATCTCATTTCCTTCACTTATGCCCAAGCTGGGCTGTCTTTAGAGGGTCATGTCACAGCTCATAACGTTAGAGCCATGGCTGTGTCAGTGGCTCACTTAAAGTCAGCCTCCATTGAGGAGATTTGCAAGGCTGCAACGGGGTCATCAGTCCACACATTCACATCTCACTACTGTTTTCAGCAGGATACCCGACGCAACAGTCTGTTTGGACAGTCAGTGCTGCAGAATCTGTTTGGGGTTTAGAATCCAACTCCACCCCCCTAGACCCATTTTTGTTCTGTTCCAGGCTGCACTCTCAGTTACTTCTTTATGGTTTCAGGTCAATCTATGTTATGTCCTCGCCGTTGCAAGGCCCAGTTAGCCAATGTTCATTGTTTTGAGTGAGCCTGGTTGCTAGGGATACCCCACATGTGAGAACAAGCAGCCTGCTTGTCCTCGGATAAAGCGAAGATACTTACCTGTAGCAGGTATTCTCCGAGGACAGCAGGCTGATTGTTCTCACAAACCCGCCCACCTCCCCTTTGGAGTTGTTGTTTGCTTCTAAGCTTTTTGATTGAAGTAGCACGTTCACGCTACAGGCGGGAAGTTGTCCGCGCTTGCGCAGTGTGCGTGGCTCGCGCACTAGAAGACTCTAGCAAAACTTTGTTTATTTTGCTGGCAAAATGCCGATTCCTGGGTCCGACGTGGACGTCAGCCCACATGTGAGAACAATTAGCCTGCTGTCCTCGGAGAATACCTGCTACAGGTAAGTATCTTTGCTTTTTCTGACTACGCACTATTCTATCATTATGCACTAATATTCAATGGCACATGGGCTGTTTGAGCAGGGCATGGTTGGTATGTACATTTACATAGGTATGTTGTAAAGTACTAGGTGCAAACATTTATACCAACTCTGTGGCTAGTGGAAGTGTGAGTGCCTAAAATACAGGCACACTTTTGACCTATTATGCTAGCATTTTATAAAGCAGTGCTTCTCAACTTTTCTTCTGTTGTGGCACACTTGACAGAGAATGTTTATGTATATGACATGCTAAACACTAAAATTCACAGCTGAATAAAAATAAAATCCTAAATATTTCATTATTAAAATTGCTGCAGGGGAAATATAAAATAGTCTGTCAGAATTTATGTTTAAATGAACTGCTAAAATGATCAAATGCTTTTTCTTAAAGAAATACAGGTTGTATACTAATTGGGACTATATACAGATTTTGATATGGGATTGAATGGTAGTCAAATTCATACTAACTTACTGTCAACATCAATAAATTTTTACCCATTTTAGAGTATAGAGTTAGGATGTTTCCCTTCTGGTGTCACTTCAGTAACAGCAACACAGCATTTCTCCACTGCCAGGTACTGTACAGAGTAACACAAAACCCTGCAAATATGCTACCCAGAACCTATGAACCGTAGATGTGCAATATTTCTAGTTGGTGCCGGTGGCAGTAGCTATCTTTGGGGGTAGTGGGGAAGTAGAAATCTGAACCAGTTAATGGGGATTTCAAGTACCTGACTGTCTGGGTCTCTGCTGTCCCCAGCTTGTAGGCACAGAGTTGCTAGATAAAGCACGGGCTTGCAGTCTGTCATATTTTTTGGTGACACACCTGCCACCTCTTGGTGACACAGAGAGAATGACACGGGGACAAAGTTTGTACCCGTGGACTGTCTCCATTCCCGCCTTGTCTCCGTCCCCTCCCCACGGACTCCGTCCTCATCTGCAGAAGCCTCTAGCACTTATGGTTTTGTATTTAAATCTTTTTCTTAAAGTATAAAAAGGAACAATATTCTCTGCAACTGTTTATGAATCACAAATAGAAAATAATAACAACAACAACAAACAGCAACTATAATAACCCCCTCTACCCTTCCAACCCCAACAATAGCTGACTTCTACTACCCCAAGGGACTGTAATCCACTCTGTTAAAATGTCCAGGGGTACAAAATACAACCTGCTCTGTATGCCCTAGCGGGGGAGAAATATGACCTAAGAGGCACTGTTATGATTTTTTAATCTGTGGATGAATAATAAGCTATCAATCTTAGGATTCAGTCTAGCTCTCTTGTCTTCCACAGTCATTCCTGCAATAGAAAATGTCTTCTCAGAAGATGTGCTGGTAGCAGGAATGCACAGGATCCCGTGTGCAAATTTTGCCAGTTGTGGCCAGTACTTTTGCTTGTTTTTCCAAAAAATGAAAACATTGTCATCTGCATACCTCAAATATAAATAACTGTCCAATTCATTAACAGCCTTCAAAGTAGAGAATGACGTGCTAAGCTTTGTCCCCGTCTCCACAGTCAGCAATGCTCCCTGAGTCATTCTCTAGTGACACATCAGTTGAGAATCACTGCTATAAAGGAAAGTAGGCACCTACTTTATGTCTGGAATAGGCTCCAAGTGAGTGCTTTCTTGGCACCTAAAAATAGGAACTTCTTTAGAGAGCTACTCTCTTTTTGGCAAAGTTGAGAAGACTTGTAATAAGACAAAGCCTCTGTGTACCCTTACTTTCTCCGAGGACAAGCAGGCTGCTTGTTCTCACAACTGGGGGGTTGACGTCCACGGCAGCCCCCACCAACCGGAACAAAAACTTTGCGGGCAGTCCCGCACGCAGGGCACGCCCACCGTGCATGCGCGGCCGTCTTCCCGCCCGTGCGCGACCGTTCCCGCTCAGTCTTTTCTTTTCCGCGCTGGAGAGAGCCGTGTTCATCTCTCTCTCTGTCAGCCCCGGAAACCGGATCGCGCCTTCGACACAAATTTTTTTCTCTTTTTCGTTGTTTCTTTAGTTTTGTTTCCTTTTAAAAAAAAAACAAACAAACAAACTTTATTTATCTCCCCTCGTACGTCTAGCGGGGGGCGCCTCGTTGCGGCCTTGTGGCTGCGCAGTCGATTTATTTTTCGGGTGTGCTTTTTACCGCCACCATCGACGACTTTGACTTCGCCGACGCAATTTTTCCGAGTGGATTTAAGAAGTGTGGTCGGTGCGGCCGGCATATCTCGCAGACCGACACTCACGCTTGGTGCCTCGGGCCGGAGCACGATATCAAGACGTGCACCTTGTGTCTCGGTTTACGAAAACCGACACAGGTGGTGAGGCAAGTTCTACTGGACCGTCTTTTTGGAACTTGTGCCGGCCCTTCGACGTCGAGTTTGACGGCATCGGTGTCGACGGCCGGATCTTCGGTACCGATGTCGACGAAATCGGCACCGATGGCACAGGTCTCGTTGGCCCGCCGGTCTTCCGGAGATGGCAGGGGTGAGCGGCCGCGCGGGCAATCGGCCCCGGTCACTCTCTCTACCCAGGGCCATCGGGACCGAACCCTGTCGGACCCGATCCCTCAAGGCCGAGGGGGATCTACCTCCTCCTCTTCGGTAGCGCCGATGACGGGCACCGGAAGAAAGCCAAAAAGCACCGTCATCGGTCGCCCACGGCGCATGTGGCTACCAGCTCCGGCTCCAAGGATGATTCGACGCCGAGGAAGTGACAGCGCCGGGAGAAGCGTTCCCCCTCGGTGGTAGAGGTATCGCTGCGTCAGGGCACGGGCACTTCGGTGCCGTCTCCTGGACCCGAGCAGATTCTGGCACCGGCACCCCCACCGGCCCCCTCACCTTTCTCGACAGCGGGCCTTGACGAGTGCCTCTGAGCCATCCTTCTGGGGATCCTGGAAGGGCTGATGCGCCAGACTGCACCCCCGGCGCCGTTGATGGAGGCTCTAGCCCGGTTTCGAGGCCTTCGACGCCGCTTGCGGCGCTGGTCTCAACCGCCACGCAGGTGGAGTCCCCGTCGACGTCGATGGAGGGAGCTTCATCCCTGCTGGCGCGGGAGTCCATCGCTCGACGCCGCCACCGAGGGCTCGGTGCCTCGAAGTCGAGCCGGGCCCGGTTGAGGTCTGAGCTACAGGAGCTCATGTCCGATACCGAGGAAGAGGCCTCGTGGGGGGAGGTGGAAGACCCCAGATATTTCTCCTCAGAGAAGTCTGTGAGCCTTCTCTCCGACCCCACTCCCTCACCGGAGAGGAAGCTCTCGCCACCTGAGAGCCTCTCCATGCCTCCTTTGTCAGGGATATGTCTATCTGCATTCCCTTTCCCGTGGTCTCTGTGGATGAGCCAAGGGCTGAGATGCTCGAGGTCCTCGACTATCCATCACCACCTAGACAGTCCTCCACGGTACCGTTGCACAATGACCTCAAAGAGACACTGCTTCGGAACTGGTTGAGACCTTTATCTAATCCCACCATCCCCAATACAGGATCCACTCAGACCCAGAGTTAATGCGGCCTCAATTGCCTCATGACTCAGCGGTCGTGGACTCTGCTCTCAAGAGGGCATGGAGTTCAAGGGATACCGCTTCGGCGCCCCCGGGGCGGGAGTCTCGCACTCTGGACTCGTTTGGGAGGAAGGCCTACCAATCTTCAATGCTCGTGACCCGCATCCAATCCTACCAGCTCTACACGAGCATACACATGCGGAATAATGTGAAGCAACTGGCGGACCTGGTCGACAAGCTCCCCCCGGAGCAGTCCAGGCCTTTTCAGGAGGTGGTCAGGCAGCTGAAGGCGTGCAGAAAGTTCCTGTCCAGGGGTATTTATGACACCTGTGATGTGGCATCTCGAGCTGCGGCCCAAGGTATAATGATGCGCAGACTCTTGTGGCTGCGTGCCTCTGACCTGGACAACCGCACCCAGCAGCGGCTGGCCGATGTCCCTTGCCGGGGGGATAATATTTTTGGTGAGAAGGTCGAGCAGTTGGTGGACCAACTGCACCAGCGGGAAACCGCCCTCGACAAGCTCTCCCACCGGGCGCCTTCAGCATCCACCTCAGCAGGTGGACGTTTTTCCCGGGCCAGGCAGGCTGCGCCCTACGCCTACAACAAGCCGGCCCGAAGGCCTCATCAGGCACAGGGACAGTCCAAGCGTGCTCGTTCCCGTCAACAGCGTGCGCCTAAGCAGCCCCCTGCGCCTCCACAGCAAAAACCGGGGACGGGTTTTTGACTGGATCCATGGGAACATAGCCGCCATCAAAGTGTCCGTACCGGACGATCTGCCAGTCGGGGGGAGGTTAAAATTTTTTCACCAAAGGTGGCCTCTAATAACCTCCGACCAGTGGGTTCTCCAAATAGTGCGGTGCGGATACACCCTGAATTTGGCCTCCCCTCCACCAAATTGTCCTCTGGGAGCCCAATCCTTCAGCTCCCATCACAAGCAGGTACTTGCAGAGGAACTCTCCGCCCTTCTCAGCGCCAATGCGGTCGAGCCCGTGCCACCTGGGCAGGAAGGGCAGGGATTCTATTCCAGGTACTTCCTTGTGGAAAAGAAAACAGGGGGGATGCGCCCCATCCTAGACCTGAGAGGCCTGAACAAATACCTGGTCAAAGAGAAGTTCAGGATGCTTTCCTTGGCACCCTTCTACCAATGATTCAGAAAAACGATTGGCTATGTTCCCTGGATTTAAAGGACGCATACACTCACATCCCGATACTGCCAGCTCACAGACAGTATCTCAGATTCCGCCTGGGGACACGGCACTTTCAGTATTGTGTGCTGCCCTTTGGGCTCGCCTCTGCCCCACGGGTGTTCACGAAGTGCCTCGTGGTGGTCGCGGCGTATCTACGCAAGCTGGGAGTGCACGTGTTCCCATATCTCGACGATTGGCTGGTCAAGAACACCTCGGAGGCAGGAGCTCTCCGGTCCATGCAGTGCACTATTCACCTCCTGGAGCTGCTGGGGTTTGTGATAAATTACCCAAAGTCCCATCTCCAGCCAGTCCAATCTCTGGAATTCATAGGAGCTCTGCTGAATTCACAGACGGCTCAGGCCTTTCTTCCCGAAGCGAGGGCCCACAACCTCCTGTCCCTCGCTTCCCAGACCAGAGCGTCTCAGCAGGTCACAGCTCGGCAGATGTTGAGACTCCTAGGTCATATGGCCTCCACAGTTCATGTGACTCCCATGGCTCGTCTTCACATGAGATCTGCTCAATGGACCCTAGCTTCCCAGTGGTGCCAGGCCACCGGGAATCTAGAAGGTGTCATCCGCCTGTCCCTCAGTTGCCGCAATTCGCTGCACTAGTGGACACTTCGGACCAATATGACCCTGGGACGTCCATTCCAAATTCCGCAGCCCACGAAAGTACTGACGACGGATGCATCTCGCCTGGGGTGGGGAGCTCATGTCGATGGGCTTCACACCCAGGGACTGTGGTCCCTCCAGGAACAAGATCTTCAGATCAACCTCCTGGAGCTCCGAGCGGTCTGGAACACACTGAAGGCCTTCAGAGATCGGCTGTCCTATCAAATTATCCAAATTCGGACAGACAATCAGGTTGCAATGTATTACATCAACAAGCAGGGGGGCACCGGATCTCGCCCCCTGTGTCAGGAAGCCGTAGGGATGTGGCGTTGGGCCTGCCAGTTCGGCATGCTTCTTCAAGCCACATACCTGGCAGGTGTAAACAACAGTCTGGCCGACAGACTGAGCAGAGTCATGCAACCGCACAAGTGGTCGCTCCATTCAAGAGTGGTACGCAAGATCTTCCGAGAGTGGGGCACTCCCTCGGTGGACCTTTTCGCCTCTCAGACCAACCACAAGCTGCCTCTGTTCTGTTCCAGACTACAGGCACACGGCAGACTAGCGTCGGATGCCTTTCTCCTCCATTGGGGGACCGGCCTCCTGTATGCTTATCCTCCCATACCTTTGGTGGGGAAGACCTTACTGAAGCTCAAGCAAGACCACGGCACCATGATTCTGATAGCGCCTTTTTGGCCCCGCCAGATCTGGTTCCCTCTTCTTCTGGAGTTGTCCTCCGAAGAACCGTGGAGATTGGAGTGTTTTCCGACTCTCATTTCGCAGAACTACGGAGCGCTTCTGCACCCCAACCTTCAGTCTCTGGCTCTCACGGCCTGGATGTTGAGGGCGTAGACTTCACTGCGTTGGGTCTGTCTGAGGGTGTCTCCCGTGTCTTGCTTGCCTCTAGAAAGGATTCCACTAAAAAGAGTTACTTTTTCAAGTGGAGGAGGTTTGTCGTTTGGTGTGAGAGCAAGGCCCTAGAACCTCGTTCTTGTCCTGCACAGAACCTGCTTGAATACCTTCTGCACTTATCAGAGTCTGGCCTCAAGACCAACTCAGTAAGGAATCACCTTAGTGCGATTAGTGCTTACCATCATCATGTAGAGGGTAAAGCCATCTCAGGAGAGCCTTTAGTCGTTCGATTCATGAGAGGCTTGCTTTTGTCAAAGCCCCCTGTCAAGCCTCCTGCAGTGTCATGGGATCTCAACGTCGTCCTCACCCAGCTGATGAAACCTCCTTTTGAGCCACTGAATTCATGCCATCTGAAGTACTTGACCTGGAAGGTCATTTTCTTGGTGGCAGTTACTTCAGCTCGTAGAGTCAGTGAGCTTCAAGCCCTGGTAGCTCATGCTCCGTATACTAAATTTCATCATAACAGAGTAGTGCTCCGCACTCACCCTAAGTTCCTGCCAAAGGTGGTGTCAGAGTTCCATCTTAACCAGTCAATTGTCTTGCCAACATTCTTTCCCAGACCGCATACCCGCCATGCTGAACGTCAGTTGCACACATTGGACTGCAAGCGAGCTTTGGCCTTCTATCTGGAGCGGACACAGCCCCACGGACAAGTCCACCCAATTGTTTATTTCTTTCGACCCCAATAGGAAAGGGATCGCTGTCGGGAAACGCACCATCTCCAATTGGCTAGCAGATTGCATTTCCTTCACTTACGCCCAGGCTGGGCTGACTCTTGAGGGTCATGTCACGGCTCATAGTGTTAGAGCCATGGCAGCGTCGGTGGCCCACTTGAAGTCAGCCACTATTGAAGAGATCTGCAAAGCTGCGACGTGGTCATCTGTCCACACATTCACATCTCATTACTGCCTACAGCAGGATACCCGACGCGACAGTCGGTTCGGGCAGTCGGTGCTGAAGAATCTGTTTGGGGTTTAAATCCAACGCCACCCTCCAGGACCCGAATTTATTCTGGTCAGGCTGCACTCTCAGTTAGTTGTTCTTCGTAGGTCAATTTCTGTTATGCCCTCGCCGTTGCGAGGTTCAATTGACCTGGGTTCTTGTTTTGAGTGAGCCTGAGAGCTAGGGATACCCCAGTCGTGAGAACAAGCAGCCTGCTTGTCCTCGGAGAAAGCGAATGATACATACCTGTAGCAGGTGTTCTCCGAGGACAGCAGGCTGACTGTTCTCACCTACCCTCCCTCCTCCCCTTTGGAGTTGTGTTTTTTTCCTCATTCCTTTGCTTGTCATTCAACTGAGCGGGAACGGTCGTGCACGGGCGGGAAGGCGGCTGCGCATGCGCGGTGGGCATGCCCTGCGTGCGGGACCGCCCGCAAAGTTTTTGTTCCGGTTGGTGGGGGCTGCCGTGGACGTCAACCCCCCAGTCGTGAGAACAATCAGCCTGCTGTCCTCGGAGAACACCTGCTACAGGTATGTATCATTCGCTATACACATCTTTCCCCCAAATGATCTTCCAGGTCCAAATTCATAACCATGTTTCTAAAAACCCTTGCTGTTCTGTGTTTGTAATTGTTTCAGGTAATCCAATAAATCTGACTATTCCTGCAAGAATAGTTCTCAAGGTCCTCTTATTTATTTTATCATTCAGATTTTTTTTTTTTGCTATATTCGAAGTAGTCTTAGATATCTTATGTAGTTCATGTTTCTTTTCTTTGCTTTCAGAAAACTGTGTGCCAAGATCTTCAAATTTATTATGAATCATATCTGTCTTCCATTTACAGTATTAAATTTAGCCTCTAACATGTTGGCAGCTGTTTCACCCACTTTGAAAACTAGACTTGTACTCACTTACACAGACTGAGTTTCCATGGCTGCATCTGCTGTTTTAGAATGAGCAGATTTAGTGCTTTTATTGCCACTTTAAAATAATTTTTATGACTAAATTTGTCTATATTTTGAGGCAGAAAGCTTTATACTCAATGGTCTTATATAGCACTGCAGATGTGGTGGTGGTGGTGGGGGGAGCTGGGCCACAGAGCAATAAAACTCAGCATTGTCACAGTAAATGTAGAGTGAGCAAAAGGAACCTGGATGCACTTATTTCTCGAATGTCTGAATTTGCATGAATTTTGGGCTAAGGTTCTAATGATTTTGGAGCCTGGCTGGATTGGAAGATAAATTGGAACTATGGACTAGTGATGTTGGGACTATGTGAGGACCAAGGAGATACACAAAAGTTACGTAGAGAGCTAAAAAGATTTGTGGTCATAGAGATTTTTAGATGCTAAATCTATTTTGAAATGGTGGATGAGCTCTGACATTGTTCCTATCCTGCCTGCCATTGGCTGAAAAAGATGGCGCAGTTGTACTTGAAATTTGGAGCTGTAAGTAGGACAATAATCCCAGGTGTGAATGGCAGTGAGTGATGCAGAGACCTTTGAAATTCTTGCCTGGGGGAACGAAACAGGATAAGTTTCCTTCAGGGAGAATAGAGCCATGGATGATGGGTGGGGAAGGAGGGAATTGGAAGTCATTCTGTGTGATGTTGTACAGAGGAGAGATTCTTAAAAGGGAAAAAAAATAAAGCAAAAGTAGTGATGACAAATCTTCTCTGGATAATGAATCCACCAAGGGAGGGATAGAATTTCTCAAGTTTGTGGGTACAGGTTTTGAGAAGCAGTGAGATTACTTTTCTTGGCTGGCTAGTTGAATGTACCTTGTAATTGTGTCTTATCCTTTTGCTATATATGTGTATGTGTGTGTGTATGTATATGTATATGTATATATATATATATATATATATATATATATATATATATATATATATATATATATATATATATATATATATGCTGTAAACAATAAGATTTGAGGGCGATAATTTTGGACATTTGTAGCCTCTGGGTTCTTGGTTCTTCCTAATTAGTCTACCAATGGTTCTAATATGTTGTACCAGTTAGTAAATACAATCCTATCACCCAGAAATTATAGGCTTATTTTGATCAGTGATGCCAAAGATTTTTGGTGTCTAAACCTACTCTGGTATTTCCAGCCCAGTCTTTGATTATGTCCTGCTCAGCTTCTCCAGTTCTTGTAATATTGTGTTACTTTAAACCACTTTGGATGATTTTTTTTTTCCACGAAGACAATATATAAAATTTTAATAAATGTATGCATGCATTTTAAAATATTGCTTATTAAAACCACCGTGTTAAAACTTTTTTTTAATTATTTTTTTTATTTAGCAATTTAGTAAAGATATAGCTGAGCGAGCAGCTCATGTGTGCCTTGCACATCTGTTTACCTACCAAGATTTTGAAATGGGAACTCTTGGATTAGCATATGTTGGCTCTCACAAGTTGAACACTCATGGAGGCATTTGTCCAAAGGGTAAGAGATAGTGTCTGCCTAATGAAATGTATTGTGTTTTGCACATCTATAGCCATTTGACACGCTGTCACAATTGAATTTGTGACTCACAGAATGCTGTCTTCTCTAAAGGTTTTATGAAAGCACATCACATTGCTATCTAAGATAATTTTGGTGAAGTAATACAATGTTCAAACTTTCAACAGGAATAGGGAAGTAGGATGGCTCTTCAAAAACACACTACAGGACCAAAATTGTAGTAAGTAGTCTTTACTGATGGTTAATACTTGCACAAACTTTAGAGACTTAATACGGAACCATGTTTCAGCAAAATTGCCTACATCAGGAGTCTTTAAAATGACAGAAACATGGGAGGAAGTGACATCACAGCCTCAAATGGCTGTCTAGCTTCATCGCTGTCTCCTTAGCCACATTACTATTAGCTTTATCCTGATTCATCCATGGCTTTTCTTTACTTACCTTGTGTGTGGTGCACTGGATAAGCTGTTTGGCCATGAGTAAGGCACATTCGTCCGCAAGGAAAGATGGTGAATGCTCGTCAGGCTGTGCAACCAGTAAGTGTCCTCAGCGCCATGTGTCTCAGGCCCCCCCTTTCCCCTTTGGACTCTGACTCCGTGCTTTCATTAGCTGACACTCGCTCGATTCTGGCTAAGTGAGGAATGTCTCAGGAACTCTGAAAATGTCTATCCAAGATCCAGCAGATGGACACTGTCTGCTCCAATCTCTGCGAGTTGGGTGGCTTCATGGAAGAAGTTGAATTAAAGCTGGACGATCATGCAGACCTGATTGCATCTAACACCTCTTGCATTCAGCAGCTGACCTCATAGCATGACTACCTTCTTTATAAGCTCGATGAACTGGAGAACAGATCCCATTGTATCTTCTCAACTTGGATGCCAAAAAGGCCTTTGATCGTGTTCATTGGCCTTTTATGTATAAGGTTATGGAGCACTTTGGGTTGGGCACGTTTTTTTCGGGGTTGGATCCAGGCTTTTTATTCTTCTCCTAAGGCTTGTGTTTGCATTTATGGTGGGAACTCTACTTTGTTCTTTTTAACCGGGGGCACTCGACAGGGGTGCTCTCTTTCCCCTTTGCTTTTTGCTATGGTAATGGAGCCATTTGCAGTCGCCATTCGCTCAAATCCTAACATCTCTGGCTTATCTATAGATGATCGGGAATACAAGTTGGCCCTCTTTGCGGATGAAGTTCTTTTTTTTAACTCATCCCCTTATTTCCTTTCCCCAATCTCTTATGTGCTGTAGTGAGTTACTTGGCAGTCTCTGGCTTTAAGATAAACATGAGCAAATCTGAAGCCCATAATGTTGCCTTACCTAGGAGAGTTTTGGACTCTTTGCTGTCCTCCTTTCCTTTTCGCTGGGTCTCGTGAGGTATTAGATATTTGGGTGTTCTCTTGACCCCTTATTATGCTTATTTGTTTTCTGCTAGCTATTCTGTTTTGGTCAAGACTCTTTATCGTGACTTGGAGCATTGGGATAACCTTGAGTTGTCATGGTTTGGCCGTATAGCTATGGTTAAAATGAACATTCTGCCTTGCTTGCTGTACTTGTTTCAAGTTTTTTTTGTTTTTTTTTTGTTACATTTGTACCCCGCACTTTTCCCACTCATGGCAGGCTCAATGCGGCAGGCAATGGAGGGTTAAGTGACTTGCCCAGAGTCACAAGGAGCTGCCTATGCCGGGAATCGAACTCAGTTCCTCAGTTCCCCAGGATCAAAGTCCACCACCCTAACCACTAGCCCACTTCTCCACTCCACTCAAGTTCTCCCTATACATTTGTCTTGGAGTTTTCTGTCAAACTTGCAAGTTTGTATGCTTTGATTTATCTGGCAAAATAAGAGGCCTTGTCTCTCTTGATCATTTCTATACCGAGTCAAGAGGAAGGGCGGCTTGGGAGTCCCTAATGTTTTCTGGTACTATAGGATGGCCCAGGCACGTGCTGCTTTGGAATTGTATCAGACACTTCCTCATAAGTTGTGGGTACATTTGGAACAGACATTTGTTGGCTCTCGACCTTTGGGGGCTTTATGTGGCTTCCCCATAAATATCATCATCTTGGATGGTGATCCTTGCCCTTCTGTTTTCGCCAGTTTTTATTATTGGGATACTATGTTTTTATCTCAGAACCAGATTTTGTCTTATCTCACACTTATAGCTTTTATATTTCAACGTTTTTTATTGAAGACACAACATAAACTTTCTTACAATCATTGAAACCACTTTTGACAAATAAAGATTTTACAACAACTTGTGGATATTGTCTCCAAAGATTTTTCTTTTCCCCCCTCCCCCTCCCACCTCCTTCAACCCCCCCTCCCCGCCCCCCATTTGAAATGATACATATGTTTTATTAACATCTTAGTGTGTTGAGGACCAAACTTCTTCCCTTATGAGACAGAGAGTCTATATAAGCACCCCAAATTTTCATAAATATGTTCTTTCTTTTCAATGAACGGTTGGCTTCTTTTGCTTCCCACATCATTAACTGGTGGGTGAGGTTCCGCCAGTGCCAATAATCTGGTCCTATGTCATTCGTCCAGTTTTGCAAAATACATTTCTTTGCCAACAATGTTGTTTTACGTAAAAATATATTATGTTCCGGTATTTGACCTCTAAATGATCCCGGTAAATTTAACAACATCTGCACTGATGTGCCTGCCAGCTTTTGGCCTAAAAGTTGTGATATGTAATGAGTTATTTTTCCCCAAAATCTTCTAACCTTCCAGCAGCTCCAAAAACTATGGTAGTATGTGTTGTCTGTTCTCCCACATCTCACACACAAGGGCGTCTGCAATCCCCCAAATTTTGCTAGTTGTGCAGGTGTCATATATGCTCGGTGTATAAAACGGAATGCACACTCCCTATACTGGGCTCCACTGACCAATTTCGGTATCCCCTTCAGTTGCCTTTCTACATCCCATCCCACTAGTGTAACTCCTAAGTCTTTCTCCCAGCGTTCTCGTAACTTTTGAAAGTTTTTGGGTTTCTCATGTGTCCACAGTGCCTTATGTATCCCTGAAATTGATGGTGCTTCTTCAGAAATCTCTAGGAAAAATTTTTTTAGCTTCAATCCCTGTTTCTGTTCCAATCGGCCTTGATCTAGTGAATGAATAAAATGCTTTAGTTGGCAGTGCGCAAATGTATCACCCCATTGAATTGTATCTGCACCCAACAGTTGATCTAAAGATTTAATTTTCCCACTTTCATCTAGTACGTCTTCCAGACATTCCAAACCTCTCTCTGCCCATCGCTGAAAAACTGGGTTTTCTATACCTGCTGTAAAGGTTGGGTTTCCTCTAATTGTTAATAATTCTGTTACTCCTCTCCCCATCTTCAATCTGTTCCCCAAGAATTGCCACGCTCTCCTAAGCGATTTTAGCAGTAAGTTATTCCTGTGTATCTCCGGGATCTGCGGCGTTTCTAATTGTATCAGGGATTCCAATCGCCACGGACCAAAATATTCCTGTTCTAACGCTAATGGTGTATACCATGTCGTTCCAAATATCCAGTCTCTCACATGTCGCATTAAGCAAGCCATATTGTATAACTTCAAGTCTGGTAATCCCAGCCCTCCCTGTTGCCAGTTACCCATCATGAACTGTTGTTTCATCTTAGCTTTCTTATTGGCCCAGCAAAATTGCATTACCATCTTAGTGAATGTTTTCAGATCTTTACCCATTATACATATTGGTATGGTCTGCATAACATACAACCATCTAGGTAGGATCACCATACGTATTAGGCATATTCTACCCATCAGCGGCAACTGCAATTGACTCCAACTTGCGAGTTGGTGTTTAGTCTGAGTCAGCAGCATCTTAATGTTAAGTGAGTATAATTCTACTACCTCTGGCGTCAGCTGTATACCCAAGTATCGAAACGATTTAGTTGCTCTTCTCAATGGAAATGTTCCCTGCCATGTGGCTGTATTCTGTATATTACTAACCAATGCTTCTGATTTCTCCAGATTTAGTTTGAACCCAGAATAGGTTCCAAATTCTTTAAACACTTCCAGTAATGCTTGTAAGGACTCTTCTGGGTTTGTAAGTATAACTAATAAATCATCTGCAAAGGCAGCCAATTTGAATTCCTGCTTCCCCAACACCACTCCTCTTATGGCCGGCATATCCACAATATCTCTAATCAGGGGGTCTAAGTATAACGCAAAAAGAAGTGGCGATAGGGGACACCCTTGCCTAGTTCCTCTTTGTATTTCAAAAGCCTCCGAGCAATTATCATTGACCGTTATTCTAGCCTGCGGGGATGTGTATAGTGTTCTAATTGCTGTGACAAACCACCCTGCAAAGCCATAGGCATTTAGCGTGTCGAACATATAGTTCCAGTCAACTCGATCAAATGCCTTCTCGGCATCAAAACTGATCATCAAGGTTGGCTGTAACTCCCTCTTTACATGTTCCAGCGCTGTGATAATTCTCCTCAAATTTTTAGCAACTGATCTTACACTTATAGCTTTTAATCCTTTGTTTCCCCCAGGGCTTGTCCCTAGACCTTTTACTAGATGGGTTTCTCTTGAACTAAAGACCTGGTGTCTGCTTTTCAATGAAGAAAACTTAATTTCTTTTTCTTCTTTAACTAAGGATTATCCGATTCTAACTAAGGATCGGTTTGACTACATCCAGTTCTGTCATTTTCTTTCTTCGGCATAACTCTTTCTGGAAGATTTATGTGCCGAGTCCCAGAGCACTAGGGGTTTGATTACTTGCTTTTATAAACATTTTTGTTCCTTTACTCCCTCCTATACTTTGCATCGTAGTATTTTGCAGCATGAGCAGGGGCTGGTTCTCGAGGATGACAAGTGAAACTTCTTGGAAAAAGTACTGTTGAAGGTTTTGATTTCAGTACCATTTAAAGCAAATGCAGTTAAAGTGCTGTATTGTTGGTATCTTACATGTACCTACCTTCAGCGCATATACCCAGGTACCTTTGCCTTATGCTGGCAGGGTTATGGGGAAGCCGGGACCATGGGGACATATTTGGTGGACTTGTGTGAGAGCCCAGGCTTTTTGGAGGGCAGTTCAGCATAGACTGTCTTATGGCTTTCAATAAAGACTTCTTTAAATAAATGACAGAAACATGGACTAAAAGTGTAATGAAACAATGTTGACTACCTTTATAAAGATGCCGTGCCATCTGAGCAAGGTATAGAAAGTGCTATTTGTGAAAGTGTTTTTTGAATGCTTTTGCACGTAGTGCTTTTTGTATCTTGCTCAGATAGCACGGCATCTTTATAAAGACCTTTTTTTGCTCATTAATTCAAGACTTCTCAACATTGTTTCATTACACTTAGTCCACATTTCTGTAATTTTAAAGACTCCTGATGTAGGCAGTTTTGCCAAAATACAGTTCCGCGTCGAGTCTCTAAAGTTTGTGCATATGTTGACCTCAATAAAGACTACTTTCTACAATTTTGGTCCTATGATGCGTTTTTGAAGAGCCCTACTTCTCTACTCCTGTTGAACGCTTGGGACTTTTTCGTTGGGATTCCTGTGTTTTTCCACATGTGATTGGTTCTTTCTGACTCCTCCCCCCCCCCCAAATTTGGTAATACAAACCATATTTAGCCTTCCTAAAATGGTGTAGGTAACAAAGGCAAATTTTTGTTGTTGCTGTTTAGATTTTGCTGAACACTTATGTAAATTAGTAATTTCCTATTATCTGTCTGTACTTTTGACTGTAAGGCAAATTATTTTTAAATTTGTGGCAATTGGGTTATAAAAAGTAGTAGTGCTGTGTATCAGGACCACATTGCTAATACAAGCACAGCAAAATTAAAATTGGGTGGTACTTTTAAGCTAAAGAGAAATAAAAGCATGCCTAGTTGGCAACATAACCCAGAATGCCAACTGTTACCTAGAAAATAATGTGCTTGTTAATTGTACCATGTGTTTCAAGAGTTAGAGTCACAAGTGTTTAGCAGCCAGTGGGGTTGGTACTAATACAAGTCACTGGTAAACTTTTTTTATATTACAAGTTCTGAGCTTTATTTTTCACATTTTGCTCATTATCAAACTTTTGCTTTAAATTCTGGAACATGCTGCAAAGGCAACTTCTCCTCAGGCATGATCTGAACCTTTTTCTGCACGAAAAAAGGGCAGCCCAGTGATTTTTCTGATCCTTTATGGATTTTCTGACAGCCATGTGGCTTAATTGTGTATACTTCATGACAGAGCCTCGTTGATTCACTTTAAAGTGCGGCTTCCATAATCTCTATGCTCTCAGCTCCGGGAACAGCATTTGCCTTGATTGCCTTTAAAATCATTATTTAATTGATACTGTTGAGTGACTTGTTTTTTGCAGGTATTTGTTAAAAATCATATACTGGGTAAAGACTTGATCTGTGAACATCCAGTTGTGTGATCACCTGAATGAATACAGAGCACCCTTGTGTTTAAAAGAAGCAATTTCATATTCATGTAGGACCATGTACATGCTATATGAAGGATGAAGAAAAGATTTTATTTGCACTCAGCCTTAGTTGCTCAGGTCGATGAGGAGGATGTTTTCCCTAACACTTCAGTGCAATATATCTTTAGAGGGCAGTTTCCAAAAGTCATTTACCTGGGTACGTGGACCATTTGAAAACTGCCTACCCTTCTTGTGGGTAAACATGTTGCACAATACATACATTTTATCTGCATTGAGCAGAAGTAATCTCCGTAGTGTGGATTACAACAGCACATATGAATTTGTTTTCCAAAAGCACATGCACTGCTGATGTTAAAAAAAAAAAAAAAGCAAAGGCAAGTGTTTGTGGGTAGTTGTTCCTTATCAGGCTTTAAAGTGGAAGTACATGCAAAGTCCACAGACAGGGCTGTCACAGGATTGGGCAAGTAGAGGGACAGCCATGAGGGTGTCACACTGCTCTTTAAAGTCAGTCTTTGAGTGTACAAGCATGAAAGGAAAGGGGAGGCATGGAAATTTAAACTCTTAACCTGGGCATCAGTTTACACAAATATAAAAAGTGACAGCAGATAAAGACCACATGGACTATCCAGTCTGCCCATCCATACCATCTACATCCCTTCCTTCCTCTGTGCCTGTGCCATGCTTTCTTGAATTCAAATACAGTCTTCATTTACACCACCTCCACCAGGAGACCATTCTACGCATCCACCATTTACAGAAAGAATGGTGGAGGCGTGGAATGGTCTCCTGGTGGAGGTGGTGTAAATGAAGACTATATCTGAATACTTGTTTAAAGTATTTCCCTAGATCACTCCTGAGTCTTTCCCCTTTCACCTTCATCGCATGCCACTTCATTTACTACTACTACTACTTGACATTTCTATAGCGCTACTAGGGTTACGCAGCGCTGTACAATTTAATAAAAGAGGGCAGTCCCTGCTCAAAGGAGCTTACAATCTAAAGGACGAAATGACAAGTTGGGGTAGTCTAGGTTTCTTGAATAGTGGTTAGGTGCCAAAGGCAACACTGAAGAGATGGGCTTTGAGCAAGGATTTGAAGATGGGCAGGGAAGGGGCCTGGCGTATGGGCTCAGGGAGTTTATTCCAAGCATGGGGTGAGGCGAGGCAGAAAGGGCGGAGCCTGGAGTTGGCGGTGGTGGAGAAGGGTACTGAAAGGAGGGATTTGTCTTGAGAGCGGAGGTTACGGGTAGGAACGTACGGGGAGATGAGGGTAGAGAGGTAGGGAGGGGCTGCAGAACGAGTGCATTTGTAGGTTAGGAGGAGAAGCTTGAACTGTATGCGGTACCTGATCGGAAGCCAGTGAAGTGATTTGAGGAGAGTCGTGATGTGAGTATATCGGTCCAGGCGGAAGATAAGACATGTAGCAGAGTTCTGAACGGACTGAAGGGGGGATAGGTGGCAAGGTGGGAGGCCAGTGAGAAGTAGGTTGCAGTAGTCAAGGCGAGAGGTAATGAGAGAG
This sequence comes from Microcaecilia unicolor, assembly GCF_901765095.1. NCBI lineage: Eukaryota > Metazoa > Chordata > Amphibia > Gymnophiona > Siphonopidae > Microcaecilia > Microcaecilia unicolor. Next base: position 436,087,952 of record NC_044033.1, read on the forward strand.
TGGATGAGAGTTCGGGTGGTGTGCTCTGAGAGGAAAGGGCAAATTTTGCTAATGTTGTAGAGGAAGAAGCGACAGGTCTTGGCTATCTGCTGGATATGCGCAGAGAAGGAGAGGGAGGAGTCGAAGATGACTCCAAGGTTGCGGGCAGATGAGACGGGGAGGATGGGGGTGTTGTCAACTGAGATAGAGAGTGTTCAGCTTCAGGTGGCGGTTGGACATCCAGGCAGCAATGTCGGACAAGCAGGCCGATACTTTGGCCTGGGTTTCCGCAGTGATGTCAGGTGTGGAGAGGTAAAGCTGGGTGTCATCAGCATAAAGATGGTACTGGAAACCATGAGATGAGATCAGCGAGCCCAGGGAAGAGGTGTAGATTGAAAAAAGAAGGAGTCCAAGGACAGATCCTTGAGGAACTCCAACAGAGAGCGGGATAGGGGTGGAGGAAGAGCCGTGAGAGTGTACTCTGAAGGTGCGGTGGGAGAGATAAGAGGAGAACCAGGAGAGGACAGAGCCCTGGAACCCAAAAGAGGACAGTGTGGCAAGAAGTAAATTTTCAGTTGAAAAGGACTTATCTCCTATGCATTTATGTCATGAAAATATTTAAATATATCTATCACATTTCCTCCTCCCCTATCCCACTCTCTGTCGGAGTCCCCCAGGGATCTGTCCTTGGACCCCTCCTTTTCTCAATCTACACCTCTTCCCTGGGCTCCCTGATTTCATCTCATGGCTTCCACTACCATCTCTATGCTGACGACACCCAGCTTTATCTCTCCACACCAGACATCACTGCGGAAACCCAGGCCAAAGTATCGGCCTGCTTATCCGACATTGCTGCATGGATGTCCAATCGCCATCTGAAACTGAACATGGCCAAGACCGAACTTCTTGTCTTCCCACCCAAACCCACCTCTCCTCTCCCTCCACTCTCTATTTCAGTTGAAAACACCCTCATCGTCCCCGTCTCATCTGCCCGCAACCTCGGTGTCATCTTCGACTCCTCCCTCTCCTTCTCTGCACATATCCAGCAGATAGCCAAGACCTGTCGCTTCTTCCTCTATAACATTAGCAAAATTCGCCCTTTCCTCTCTGAGCACACCACCCGAACTCTCATCCACTCTCTCATTACCTCTCGCCTTGACTACTGCAACCTACTCCTCACTGGCCTCCCACTTAGCCATCTATCCCCCCTTCAGTCCATTCAGAACTCGGCTGCACGTCTTATCTTCCGCCTGGACCGGTATACTCATATCACCCCTCTCCTCAAGTCACTTCACTGGCTTCCGATCAGGTACCGCATACAGTTGAAGCTTCTCCTACTAACCTACAAATGCACTCGATCCGCAGCCCCTCCTTACCTCTCTACCCTCATCTCCCCTTACGTTCCTACCCGTAACCTCCGCTCTCTAGACAAATCCCTCCTTTCAGTACCTTTCTCCACCACCGCCAACTCCAGGCTCCGCCCTTTCTGCCTCGCCTCACCTCAAGCGTGGAACAAACTCCCTGAGCACATACGCCAAGCCCCCTCCCTGCCCATCTTCAAATCACTGCTCAAAGCCCACCTCTTCAGTGTCGCCTTTGGCACCTAACCACCACACCTATACTCAGAAATCTAGACTACACCAACTTGACATTTTGTCCTTTAGATTGTAAGCTCACCTGAGCAGGGAAACGTCCTTCTTTGTTAAATTGTACAGTGCTGCGTAACCCTAGTAGCGCTCTAGAAATGTTAAGTAGTAGTAGTAGTTCTTCCAAAGTATACATATTGAGCTGTTTGTCCTCATACACTTTATAACTGTACAATAATGTGGACAGTGTGAAAACTGCTCTCTTAAATGACAAATGTATAGAACAGTGTTCTACACACTCAAATGGGTGTTTATAAAATTGCCCTTCTATATGTAAAATGAGGAACAGCAAAAATCAAGAATATCAACTATAGACTTCCTTGTGTATCAAACAAAGCTCACTGAAATTAACTACAAAATGTGGAGAGAAAAAAAAAGACCTCAGAACTGCTGCTTCTCTTTCCGCATGACAAGAGGTAGCTATCAATCATCACATGTCAAACTCCACAGTACTGTCCCATTATAACTTACTATGCAAAATACAAAAATTGAATTCAGTGAGTTCTAATAGAATCACAGAGAACAGTGAATTAACTTAATAAAGTGTTCATTAAATTATATTCTACAAAAGGTTATTCTTCAGAAATACTTAGCTGAAGTTGTGAAGCCTTACATCGTCAGTAATATCGTCTTAGGCACCACATTTCTCTATTCTTGACAGGGATTCCCTGTTTTGCAACAGCTGCATCAGAGAAAGCACCACTTACCGAGAAAGGAAAACGCCGAGCTTTAGAGCCTCTGATATAAGTCTCCGCCCATGTCCAGTTCATTAGAGTTCAGGAAATCCAATCAGAACAAAGCGGCCCAATCAACCTTATTATTCAAGCCATAAGAGATCAAAGTGTTAAAATAAAATATCCATCTGTGTTCACGTTGCTGAAGACGTTGAAGAGGTTATAATTGATCCAATACAGCACATTGAAAAGAATATGCTTTTTCTCCATACAGTGAGTTACCAAAGGCTCCATCTATTTGTGGACTTTGTCACAGTGTCGGTACTCGATAAGTCTTGTGCACAAAGACGTAGAAGTTTCCCCAATAAATTGAAGCCTACATGGGCATCATAAAAGATAAATAACACATGTTGAAATACGATAAGTGGCATATTTCAGTGCACACCTCTTCCCAGTATGTGGATCAATGTAGATTTGAATTTGCATCATCATGGTGCAAAATGAACAAAGAGCACAAATCCAGTGGCCAAAGTTGCCTTCACTGTTGCTCCTGGGATGGTGCCATACTTCACAACTGCTCAGTCTGAGGGCAAATAGAAGTTCCAAAATTAAATTAATATAGATGTGCTGTGACTTTTTATTCTTGGGTTGAATCCATATCCATATCGTTATTGAACAGAGACAATTCTCATGTCCCCACTAGACAATGTGATGGAGGATCTGCCCTGGTGTTAATACTTCTGAATTACTCAGGACGTTTAACACTGTGAGCTTAATATCATGCTTCCATGACTGTCAGAAAAGGGTATCTGTGGCACAGTACTTGCCTGGTTCAAATCCTGTCTATCAAATAGGCAACAGTTCATAATATTCAGCAGCACCTCATTACCACCTCGGGCACTGACCTGCAGGTTACTATGGGGATCTATAATGTCACCTATGTTTACTATCTAGCTCAAGCCACTTACTGAACTGGTTCGGTGGATGAATACTCTGTTCCTCATCTACACGGATGACATTCAGCAACACCTACCCATTGAACCAGACTTAAACCATTGCCCTGAATAAACTGACTACCTGTCTAACAACAATTCAAGAATGGGTTAAAATCAACAAACTTTGAAACCATGTATAACAGAACTCCTGTGGGTTCCTAATGATGGTAATGATGGGTACTTATAGCCTGCTACTCTTCCTAAAACTAGGTTCAAAGTGGGTTAACAAAAGAAAACTAATAGGTAGATACAATAATTACCTAGTAGCTACTACTACTACTACTTGACATTTCTAAAGCGCTACCAGGGTTACGCAGCGCTGTACAATTTAACATAGAAGGACAGTCCCTGCTCAAGGAGCTTACAATCTAAAAAACAGGTGTACAATCTAAAAACAAGTATAGAGTCCGTCTGATAGGGAATACTATAATTCACAAAAGGTTAGGTGCCGAAAGCAGCATTGAAGAGGTGAGTTTTAAGCAGAGATTTGAAAATGGGTAGGGAGGGGGCTTGGCGTAGGGGTTGAGGAAGATTGTTCCAGGCAAAGGGTGAGGCAAGGCAGAATGAGCGGAGCCTGGAGTTGGCAGTGGTGGAGAAGGGAACTGAGAGGAGGGATTTGTCCTGTGAGCGGAGGTTACGGGTGGGAACATAGGGGGAGATGAGGGAGGAGAGGTAGTGAGGAGCCGCAGACCGGGTGCATTTGTAGGTAAGGAGGAGAATCTTGAATTGTATGCGGTATCTGATCGGAAGCCAGTGAAGTGACTTGAGGAGAGGGGTGATGTGAGTATATCGGTTCTGGCGGAATATTAGACGTGCGGCAGCGTTCTGAACGGATTGAAGGGGGGGATAGATGGCTAAGTGGGAGGCCGGTGAGGAGTAAGTTGCAGTAGTCAAGGCGAGAGGTAATGAGAGCATTGGCGAGAGTTCGTGTGGTGTGCTCAGATAGGAAAGGGCGAATTTTGCTGATGTTGAAGAGGAAGAAGCAACAGGTCTTGGCAGTCTGTTGGATATGCTCAGAGAAGGAGAGGGAGGAGTCGAAGATGACTCAGAGGTTGCGGGCAGATGGGACGGGGAGGATGAGGGTGTTATCAACTGAGATGGAGAGTGGAGGAAGAGTAGAGGTGGGTTTAGGTGGAAAGACGAGGAGCTCGGTTTTGGACATGTTCAGTTTCAGGTGGCAGTTGGACATCCAGGCAGCAATGTCTGATAAGCAGGCCGATACCTTGGCCTGGGTCTCCGCAGTGATGTCTGGTATGGAGAGATATAGCTGGGTGTCATCAGCATAAAGATGATACTGAAAACCATGAGATGAGATCATTGAGCCTAGGGAGAAGGTGTAGATTGAAAAGAGAAGGGGTCCAAGGACAGATCCCTGGGGAACTCCAACAGATAGTGGGATGGGAGTGGAGGAAGATCCATGAGAGTGTACTCTGAAGGTGCGATGAGAGAGATAAGAGGAGAACCAGGAGAGTACAGAGCCCTGGAACCCAAAAGAAGACAATGTGGCAAGAAGTAGATCATGATTGACAGTGTCAAACGCAGCGGATAGATCGAGGAGGATGAGGATGGAATAGTGGCCTCTGGATTTGGCGAGGAGCAGGTCGTTGCAGACTTTAGAGAGTGCTGTCTCTGTCGAGTGTAGAGGGCGAAAGCCGGATTGAAGTGGATCTAGGATGGCATGAGAGGAGAGAAAATCAAGGCAGCGACTGTGAACAGCGCATTCAAGTATTTTGGAGAGGAAGGGGAGGAGAGAGATGGGGCGGTAATTGGAGAGGCAGGTAGGGTCAAGTGATGGTTTTTTTAGGAGAGGTGTGACTAAGGCATGCTTGAAGGTGTCAGGGACAGTTGCAGTGGAGAGAGAAAGGTTAAGGATGTGACAGATGGAGGGGGTGACGGTATGGGAGATGGTGTTAAGTAGGTTGGTGGGGATGGGATCGGAGGAACAAGTGGTGCATTTCGAGGAGGAAAGAAGGCGGGAGGTTTCATCCTCGGTGATCTCAGGAAAGGAGGAGAAAGAGGCAATGGTTGGTTGGTTGTTGGATAGGGCTACAGGCTGAAGAGGAGGTGGCTTGTTAGTGAACTCAAGATTGATTTTGTACCTTGTCGCGGAAGTAGTAGCTACAGTACAACAGGAGTTCTACAAATTCCTAACAGAAATTTAAAAAATAAATGAGACTTCCGTTGTTTCTGGAAACAAAAATAGGAAGAAGATGCCCTAATATCAACAGAAAGTGCATTCCAGTATTTAGTCATTCGAAATACTGCAGACCTTTCCTGAGAACTTTTAAGTTTAATTCCTCTAAAGTACATTGTGCTCTACCATCATACAATAATATGACTAATGAAGTTAAATCAGGTGGGCACAAGCCCTCCAAAATCTTAAAAACAAAGCAACATACTTTAAAAATAATTCTTGCTCTTATCAGAAGTCAACCAGCAAAGGAGATACGTGGTCATACCTAGCTTTGCAAAAAATTAGCCTAGCAGCTGTATTCTGGATCAACTGTAACCTCTGCAGTTGTTTTTCTGTAATTTCTACATACAGATAATTACAGTAGTCACAAGCGGTCACATACCTGCCATCAAAATCCATTTTGGAAGATGCAGCTTTTCCCTTAAATCACAGGTTTGGGACCTAGGGGTACAGCTGGACTCAACACCTTCACTTATTCCCCCAAATTAAGCAACCTTCAGGAGCTGCCTCTGTCAACTGCGACAACTATGCTTTTTCTCTCCATACATCAAAAAAGCACGTCTGTCACAGTGATTCATGCCATGATAACATTAAGGCTGGATTACTCTAAGGCACTCTATATTTGATGTGATTATAAAGGGTTTGCACCTGCCCCAATTGATTCAGCATACTGCAGCTCAACTGATAGATGGTTATAAGAGAGGTGATTACACCACTGTATTTTTATAAAAATTTCACCAGCTAACAGTATAATCCAGGATTAAATATAAAACTGTCTCTGATCTTCAGAGCCTTAAAAAAGAAATGGGCCAGAGTGCATCATAAATAGGATCTCCCTCTGTGCACCTCCTAGGTCATTCCAAGGAGCATCCCTAGCCACACCCTCTCTAAAAGAAATTACATGATATGACACCTGCTAGCAATCCTTCTCAGGAGTAGCCCCCACACTCTGAAATGTTAAACACAAGACACCGCTTCAGGAAGTAGGTGAAAGCTTAGCTCTTCTCCCAAGCCTTTCATGGAAGAGGCAACTAACTAGCTAGTCACACATACTAGGACTAACATTGGCTGCACATATTGCAGCAGAACTTGCTTACCACATGTACTGTAACTGAGATCAGTCACATGCACCTTTTTTCTAAACTCTTCGTTATTACATCATAATCTCTCTGTACGTTCCACATTCACTTGTCCCCTTTGCTGTTGGTTAAGATCTTGTAGTATGTATTGTGTTGATTATTGTAAGGAGCACACTATACTATAATGTGTACTGTTTGACTGTTTTACTGTTGCAATTGTCTTTAGCCTACATCCAGGTTATTTTTATTGTACACCGCCTTGGGTGAATTTTTTCAAAAAAGCAAGTTTAAGAAATAAGCGAATAAATTCCTAAATCTATCCTGTTTTAGAAATATGAAATCCCAGTTGTTAAATGAAATGGCTGCTGTACCTATGGTCTCCTAACTCTAGACAGTGTGTCCTGCAGCACCCATTAGTGCTGTACTTAGAAGCACCCCATTGAGGAATGATGACCTGAGAAAATGCAGGCACATAAGCTATTTTTTCAGCACCTTGGTAATTTAGTAGAATCCATGCTTTAGTAGAATCCATGGCTTTATTTTTGACAGCAAGAGCACAGAACTGTACCAGCTGTGCTTTACTCCTGTTCTCAGTGCATATTTTTAACATATGCATGTATTTATACAGATTTCTTCTACATGAATATAGAGGCTGACCAAAACCGAATCTGCGGCCGATACCTGCCACACGGTTTCAGTTGAAACTGAAACCAGCCTGGCCTCCTGAATGACATTCACTCTTCCCCCCCCCCCCCCCCCCAAACTGCCTAACTGTGGCGGGAGTGATCCCCAGTCGCTCCTGCCCCTGGTATCTTCATTGTCAAAATAGCTGCCGAGACCACATTTGGCAGTCTCATGGGCTTCTATGGTAGGCACAGGGAGGGCTAAGGAGGACAGTGTGAGTGATCAGTGGGGGCAGAGTGTGGTTACCACTTTTGTGTGGTGGGGAGGGGAGTTCAGTTTTGGCTGAAATGTGGCTGAATCTGAATTTTGTGCCATTTTCAGTGCCAAAATTGAAATTGAGTCAGCCTGTGCATGAATGTATCAAATTTGTGCATTGTGATACATCAGACTGTGTCATGTAAGCACAAATTACTACATACAAAAGTCCACCGTTTAGAAAAAAAATCCCACATGTGCAGTATCTCTGACAATGTCTCCAAAACTCAAAGTAACTGCCTAAGATCTCATTATGCAGCAGACTTTGATCCTGGAGAGCTGGGTTCGATTCCCACTGCAGCTCCTTGTGACTCTGGGCAAGTCACTTAAGCCTCCATTGCACCAAGTACAAATAAGTACCTGTATATATTTTGTAACTGCTTTGAATGCAGTTGCAAAAACCACAGAAAGGCGGTATATCAAATCACATTCCCATTATGCATTCAGCTCCATTCGCACTCCTATCAGTGATGCATGCCCCCCCCTAAAAAAAAGAACCACATGTCACTCACGTCAGTCTCAGCATTATCTAAACAGATTGCCCTATAAGTTAGACCCCACCCCTCAGCTCTTATTTTTCCAAAACTTGTGGTCATTGCTTCGGTAGCACAACAATATCAGAAAAGCTTGGGAAAATTTAGTTTCACACAATGCTAAAATAAAATTTCAGACCTTTGCCCTTGTTTAAATGTTGCAAACAATGACTTTATGTGTGTGTATGTATATATATTGAAAGCTGTGTACAATGTCAGTCCTGTTCTGTGTTAGTCATCTAACATGTCCTTTCTCTTTCCCTAGCTTATGAAAGTGATACTGCAAAAAAAGCAATCTATCTGAACACTGGCTTAACCAGCACCAAGAACTATGGAAAAACCATCCTTACAAAGGTATTTGCTAGTAAAAGAGCATGTTACGTAAACTAATTAGTTTCTGATCTTGAACCTTGCAAACATACTTTCCCTTCTTCTCCCTATCCATGTATGGAGCACAGCCCCAGCTGTCTTTGAGAAAAACATAGAGGGAAAAGTGGAGAAAGGAAAAAGTGAAGAGAAGGAAGAAGGGAGAGGAGCTGTAAGCAGGTAGAAGAAAGGATAGAAAGTTTTTGAAAACGATAAAACAAACATTTTAAAAATATTAAATTGTACTGGTCCTCCCTGAAGAAGTACATAAGTATTGCTATACTGGGACAGACTGAAGGTCCATCTAGCCCGGCATCCTTTTTCCAAGTGGCCAATCCAGGTCACAAATACCTGGCAAGATCCCAAAACAGTACAATACATTTTATGCTGCTTATTGTAGAAAAAACAGTGGATTTCACCAAGTCCATTTTAATAACGGTCTATGGACTTTTCCTTTAGGAAGCCATCCAAATGTATTTTAAACCCTGCTAAGCTAACTGCTTTTACTACATTCTCTGGCAGTGAATTCCAGAGTTTAATTACATGTTGAGTGAAGAAATATTTTCTCCGATTTGTTTTAAATTTACTACTTTGTAGCTTCATTACGTGTCCCCTAGTCATATTATTTTTGGAAAGAGTAAACAAGCGATTCACATCTACCTGTTCTACTCCACTCATTATTTTATAGACCTGGTTTACAGCCCAACTGAATCTGTGACTGAAATTGGCCGCTCAATTTTGGCAGAAACTGTAAATGAAACTGCCCTCCCCCCCACATGACCAAAAAAGCCCTGCACCGGTAGCCCCCCTACACTTGTCATCCTCTCCACCGCACACCCCCTCTCCCCTGTGATCATTCCCTGTTCCAGCCCAGTAGGCCCTACCTTAAGAAGCCCTAGTGATCTAGTGGCCTCTTCGGGGGCAGAAAAGAACCCTACTTATTCCTGCCGCATGCCACTGCTCCAAATCAGTGGCTGGTGAGACTTTCTGCGGCAGTCTTGGAAGACTACCATGAGAGGTCCCGACAGCCATTTTGCGACTGGAACCAGCACAGGCATGAGTTATGTAGTGTTAACAGAAAGCCAAGCGCTTGACACATAGTAATAATTCTCCATAGAGGTTATTTAGAAACAAATTCACTGTATTCCTTTCCCCCAAACCTGACCCCTTCCTCTCCTATTCCCCTTCCCCACCTTATGCTAAGCCCAACCCCCATTAAAATATGTTGAGACATCAGGCAGTAGGAAGGACCTCATGGCCTAAGATAGGATCCACAAAATATTAATGATCAGATGTGCAATGCTCGAAATTCTGTTGATACTAAAGACACCCCATCAGGACCCTTCTAAAGAGGTTTTGCAAATCTCATATATGTCTTATCACAGATAACACAACAGTGAGAAACATAGCACAATAGTGCAAGACGACCTGATAAGGGATAAACATCAAAAGAAGAGGTAAATAGCATCAGCTTTCTATATAGTCATCGCTCACATGTGAAGAGCTCCAAACTCAAGAAACATAGTTGTCTGAAAGTGTCATTTGACAACCTGATGTTGCTTGTTGAACAACTTCTGAGTGGATTGGAGCCTGCCTCTACCAGATGGTACCTGTTGCCACTTTGGTGGAGAAGATGGTGTAGAGGGATGTTCCAACGACTTGCTTTCTGTATTGCACCAACCAAGAGAGTTGGAAGGGCGTTTTTTCCAAATTGTAATCCAGAAAGAAAAGTCCATCTGTATCATACTTGTTCAGTTCTGAGCTTAGCTGTGATCTCGCTCATGTTGTGATGACAGTGCAGTGTAATTGGGAATACATCCATAAAAAAGGCTACTTCATTTGTGTCACAAATAATCTTCTTTTGCTTTCTCTCAGCTGCTTCTTCCTTCAGCGCATAGCTTTAATAACAGACAACATTGTCCTTTGCTAAGTTTGTATATGCAGGGCCCAAGGCTCTATAGGCCCTATCTATATTTTTATTTTCTTCGGGGATAATTCCACCTGCACCTGTGCCAACAGAAGAGAGTCTCTGCACAACAGACTTAATCTTGGTACTCCAGGTTTTCTGGTATGCCCCGAATCCTTAAGTTATTCCTTCTACTCCTGTTCTCCAAATCCTCAATTTTATCAAAGAGCTCTTCTTGTTGCAATTTTTCTGCATGCCGTTCCACTTCTTCTAATCGGCTCCCAAGCTCTGCAATATCTGCTCTCAGGTCTAGCCCTAAGGATGCCAAATCCACTCAGGGTGCCACTATATCGGCTTTAATCTCTTTGAGCCAATTCTTGATCTCCTCCATGTTCGAGGACACATCTCTGCTCTTTGTAGTTTGTCCCCGCCCCATCCCCGCAGGTTCTGACCCTGTCCCCGTGGGCTCTGTCCTCATCTGCAGAAGCCTTGAACACTTATGATTTTATATTTAAATCTTTTATTAAAGTATAAAAAGGAACAATATGCCGTGCAACTGTTGTCTATAAATTACAAATAGAGAACAATAATAACAATGAGCAGCTATAATAACCCTCCTTCCCACCACCACCCTCCCAACCCCAACAATAGGTGATTTCTACTACACCAAGGAATCCTAATTCACACTGTTAAAATGTCCAGGAGTATAAAATACAACCCATTCTATATGCCCTAGAGGGGGAAAAATATGCCCTGTAAAGCACTGTTAGGTTTTTTAAATCTGCGGATAAATAAGAAGTCATCAACAATCTCAGGATTCAATCTAGCTCTCCTGTCTTCCACAGTCCTTCCTGGAATAGAAGTCATCTTCTTAGAAGATGTGCTGGTAGCAGGATGTACAGGATCCCCCATGCAGATTTTGCTAGTTATGACCAGTATGTTTGCTTGTTTTTCCAAAGGATCAAAATATCTTTGTAGGCATCACGTAAACATAACAGTCCAGTTCATTAACAGGCTTCAAAGTAGAAAATGACACAAGGACAAAGTTTGTCCCCATCCCTGTGGGCTCTGTCCCCACCCTGTCCCCGAGGGATATGTCCATGCCCTTTCCCCGCGGGCTCTGTCCTCGTCCCTATCCCCCGCGGTTCCTGCAGATCCCCGGCCCCGTGTCATTCTCTAATTTCCAGTCACTTTTATTAGCCCAATTTATGACCCGACTTGATTACTGTAATAATAATTTACTCTGGGGTACTTCAATCCTCTATTCATTGGTTCCAAATGTTTCAGAATTCGGCAAAGTTTTGTCATTCATATATGTCTTACCATGTCTCTCCCCCTTATTGAAAAGCCACCTTTGGTTGCCAGTTGCCTTTCAGGTTAAGTTTAAGATTTTATTGTTGGCATGTCCACATTTAGGATGGGAGTGCCACCATGTCTTGCAGCTCTGACTATTCCTTGCTCCTGATGTGTGTCCTTAGGGCTCAAAACAATCATAGAATGATTCTGCCTGGGCCACAATTTGAACATTGAGTCTATGAGACATAGTGCTTTCTTCTTTACTGCTCCTGTGATCTGGAATTCACTTCCCCTGGAGATTAGTAGCAAACTATCTATAAAAGTGTTTAAATCAAAAGTTAAAACATCGCTTTTCTTTTTTTGCAAGCTTTTGAACCTTGAGGTGGATCAGGTTTGGACTTGTCATTCTACCTGAAACTGTATGTGCCTTTGTTCTCGCTGTCCTATTTAATGTTTATTGGAGTTCCCCTTTTTTCTTCTTAATTTTAGTCTGTAAACTACTTAGCCCTACTTGTTAGTTCAAACAGCATAGCAAATTTTGAATAAATAAGGTACGTCTTAATTTTTCCTTATAATATCATATTGTTGTATGGAGTGTCATTTTATGTTAACAAGTATTTATGTGAAGTATTAGAAACATAACTGTATTAGACTCAACTCTACAGCTCAGAAAATAAGAGGTTTCTCATGTTGACTTGCTTGTCATGGTGACTTCTCATAGCTTTTTGTTCTTTCTTGGCTCATGAAGGAAGCAGACTTGGTTACTACCCATGAGCTGGGGCACAACTTTGGAGCCGAGCATGACCCTGACAGTATACAGATCTGTGCCCCCAGTGAAGATAATGGAGGAAAATTTGTTATGTACCCAATAGCTGTGAGTGGGGATTATGAAAACAATAAGGTATTGTATGTATATTGGTTTATTAATAATAATGCTAAAGTAAAAGCCTAGTATTTGTTTCTCTACTCCCGACAGACATCAGATCATGTTTCAGACCCGCAAGCTAGCCGAAGATTGAGGATTGCACATGAAAGAGCTCTCAAGTTCAGAAGAGGAAGTCAAGTGTAGCTCTTGAAGGGCTTTCAATAGGCCAGCCATAAAGCTACAGTAGGTTTAGGCTGGGGGTGGTCAGCTTTCCTGCATGTTCAGACACAGGAAAAATCTGCAGTTAGGGAAGGGGTAGAAGTGAAGGCAGGGTAATGTTGAGGAATCCAAGCAATTTAGTGGAACAGTTTATAAAATCATTGAGACCTCAGTGGAATATTGTGTCCAGTTTCGGAGTCTGAATCCCCATAAGGATACAGACTAAGTAGAGGCAGTACGGAAGAGGGCTACTTATAATGGTGCAGCTTCTACATCATGGGTAAGACTCAAAGACCTTAACACACACACTTAATGGAAAGAAGATATATTTAACCTTAGCATTTTTCAATGGAAAGGAAATTGTAGAACAATGAATCATAGGATAAGGCTGAAAAGAGGTAAATTTGGGTAACACAGGGAAATATTGGTTCTCCAAAATGGTGGTGGATGCATGAAACACTTGGTGGAAGTGGTGGAGGCAAAAACTATCCGAATTTAAGAATGGGATAAGCAGAGAGGATCCTTTTTATATGAAGAAGTGAATTTAAACTTTAGACTTAAAGTAGACTTCAGTATACAGGAAGGGGAAAAGAGGAAGCTAGATGAGCCTTGTCACTGGGCCAGATGTACTAAGCATATTTCCCAAAGACAGAACAGGAAAAACTTAAGTATATCAGATTAATCTACCATCATGTTCTATGTTTGTTTTTTATTAAATTACAAGATTGATGAGCCTTAAACTTAGTTCTTAGAAACCAAGAAACAAAAATTACAAAGTACTAGCAAGTCAAGTGGAGTAAGCTATGTTAAAGGCCCCAAGTTGTGGAATGCATTACCCATGGAACTTCGTTGTGTGAAAGAAATTACTCAGTTTAAGAAGGATTTAACGATTCGTATGTTTAGTTGTGCATAAAGATCTTCAGATGAATGATAAAGTTTCATTTTAATAGGGATTGATCGCATGTTTTTATTTTTACAGTCTCATATAAGTTTGTATTAGTTATTACAATGTATGTTTTTATTATCAATCATTTTTGTTAATTTGGATTTTATTATGTATGGATATTATGTTCCCCACTTAGATTGTTAGGATATAGCAGGTAAATACATTTAAAAATATATATATTATTATTATAAGCAAACATAATACAAACCAAATTTTAGCTGTTAAATTTTACTTCTGCTGTCTTGCAGTACCTTTTATCTTTTTTTGAAGAATTCTGGATATTATAGATAATGGAGACTTCTTTGTAGTCCAGCAGGGGCTCTGTGGTAGTAGAGAATAATTTCTGGTATGGGCTGGAGATAAGATTATAAAGAAAGGAAAAACTGAGATAAAATACCTTGTTTTTCTGAGTGAGAGCTGTGCATATTTTACTTGCATGAACAGAAAGCACAAATTTGTCTATGTTGTAATTGTGGGTGGAGATAGAGGCTATATTTTGTTTAAATGAGGGTGGAGGAGGAGCTGGGAAATTGACTTGTTAGACACTTATCTTAACAACTGAGTATGTTCCCTTTAATATTTTAAAGTTGTTTTCAAGCTGCAGCAGAGAGTCGATCTTGCGGACCTTGAAGAGCAAGGCTTCTATATGTTTCAAAGAGCATAACAACAAAGTATGTGGTAATTCCAGAGTGGATGAGGGAGAAGAGTGTGACCCGGGGCTCTTACACCAGCATAGTGATCCCTGTTGTAATGCTGATTGTACATTCAGACCTGGTGTGAACTGCAGGTGAGAACTGCATTCCCTGCCTGGATTGTCCTCTGTCACTGGGAGGGCATGAAATGGGAAAATGGGCCATGCTTACAAAGCTCTGGGGCAGCAGAATCTGGACTGTGAATTGAGATCTCCTTGCTCCTGATCTTACAATTCCTCTCTGCTCTACCAATAAGGCACTATGTCCTTGTGCTATGATGTCTGTCACTGCTAATGGTGTGACACATTGTCAGACTTGTGCGATAGGACTGTTCTAACATTTCTGGAGCAGTCCACTAGTCACTACTATCTCAGTATGTTTATTTATTTATTTCAAAATTTGTACCCCCCCCCCCCCCACACACACACACACATTTTTCCAATAGTAACTTGGTTCAAAGTGGCTTACATTGTAAGTTTAACAGAGATGTTCAATCAAAGGTTATTTAAGTTCTCAGTATCTTGATTCATTGTATGGGATGCGTATGGCTGAGGCTACTCTGCTTCCTTAGAGAATTATCTAAAGAAGAAAGTTAATTATGTACTGAGCGAGAGAAAATACATCTGAAATGTATTATTTGTAAACTTATATGGACCTGCTGAATGTCTCATCTGTCTGTGTTTTGACCTGAGCTTTGGTTTATTATCGTACATGAACAGAGGGATCTTTCTAACAATAAAGATTAGACGCTTGAAATGGGCTATGACCAATTCCCAAAGGGTTATAAATTCCAGTTGGCTCCAGCAGTGGTGAATTAGAATTAAAGGGGAAGGAACAAGTAGCTTATAGACACTAGGGGCCCTGTTTGCTAAGCCACGCTAACGTTTTATCGCATGCTAACAGTAGACACCCATTATATTCCTATGGGTGTCACTAGCATTAGTGTGCGCTAAAAAGTTTGCGCATCTACAGCGCAGCTTAGTAAATAGGGCCCTAGCTGTTTAAGTGGACCTTTCAGTGCATTTCAGCAGCCCTCTTCCCTTTAAAAAAAAAAAAGACTTTGATACAGCAATTTGAAACATAGAAACATAATGGCTCTGCCCATTCATACCATCTGCTATCTCTTCCTCTCCCTATGACATCCCATGTGCTTCTCCCATGCTTTCTTGAATTCAGATATAGTCTTTTGTCTTCATCACCTCCACCGAGTGGCCATTCCACTCATCTACCACCCTTTCTGTAAAAAAAAAAAATATATATATATATTTCCTTAGATTACTGTTGAGTCTAAAACATTCTAACTTCATCCTAGGCCTTATCATTCCAGTTTTCTTTCATTTGAAAGAGTCTTGCCTGCTGTGCATTTATGAGATCTAAAAGTCTGTGCTCATATGCTTTATGATGGAGACCACTGACCATTTTAGTAGCTGCTCTCTGGACCGAATCCATCCTGTTTTATATCTTTTTTAGAAGGTGCAGTCTCCAGCATTGTACACTATACTCCAAATGGGGGTTCACCAGAGACTCATACAAGAGCACTGTCACCTCCTTTTTCCTTCTGACTTTGGCCATCACCTTTTCTGCCTGTTTGGGGATCATCATATCTGATGATAATAAGGTGGCCAAAGTCCTGCTCTTCTTTCATACACAGAAGTACTTCATCCCCTATACTTTACCGTTCTCTTGGATTTTAGCGGCCCAAATACATGACCATGCATTTTTTTTTTTTAGCATTGAATCTTAGTTACTAGTTTCTGAACCATTCGTCATGCTTCACTAGGTCCCTCCTCATGCTATCCACACCATCAGAGCTGTCTACCCTTCTATAGTGTTTGGTGTAGTCTGCAAAGAGCCAAATTTTACTAGACAACCTTTCACAATACCACTCTCAAAAATGTTAGTGTGTGTGTTATTTGACTTAGGGGGCAAACAATCTAGAATAAGATCAAAAAAGAGAAGCATTTCATTTTCAAATTTTGTTGATGTGTGCATCCAAAATTATGGCCCTTTGTTTTTAAAACTCTTCTCTGTTTTTATTCTTGACGTATATCTTGGTGATACCTGCAGAGACTGCTGATAAAGTAAAGTAGAAAATGATGCGGGGACAAAGTTTGTCCCCATCCCTGTCTCTGTGAGTTCTCTTGGATCCCATCCGCACAAGCCTTGAACGTTTATGATTTTATGTTTAAATCGTTCTATTAAAGTATAAAAAGAAACAGTATTCTGTACAAGAGTCTTTTTATAAATCACAAACAATACGTAACAAGGATTAACAAAATCTCTGGCTCCCCTCACAAATATTCCCTCCACTGTCGGCAAGGCTGAACAAGCCAGATTACTACAGAATGCTAAATAGAAAATTCATGCTAACAGAATATCTCAGTCACACACACACACACACACAGAACAGAAATGCCAAATACGTAATTGTGCTTTTTTCCCATCTAGTTCTGCTTAATTATGCTCTCACCTATCCGCCCTTACTTAATTGTTTGTCCTTGAGGTAGTCTAAATCCCTGGTTACTTACTGCACATGTATTAATTTACTTCTTGAAGTTATTGTAATTTGTGTTATATTCTATACATTATTATGTTTTATTCACTTATTGTTTGTAAGCCACATTGAACTTGAGTCTGTTTTGGGCTAATGTGGGGTATAAATGTCATGAATAAATAAATAGCTGACCAAAAATGATAAACATATATTAAATCAAAACCCCAAGAAGCCACCCCAAAGAATTAGAAAGAGATGCATTTCCTCCTATACCATACAAAATATCAAAATCAAATATTAACTTATTGATCACTAGTATCACTGCTTTGGGGTTCAATGCGGTGTACAAAGTAAAAAAATTAGTAGGATTTTTTTTTTTAATGTTTGTAATTTGAACCGATCATTAGCATTTTTAGCAAATAAAAAGGTTTTCACTTTCTTCCTAAAAGTAACATACTTATATTCAGCCCTAATATAAGAAGGACAGTGATACTTCAAATACTGAAAATATGGAATTTACTATTTTCAAAAACCTGCCATTTTTACAAAAAGGTGGGTATAAAATCAATTGATCTCGAAGACGCAGAGAATGTCCAATAATGAGTGAAGTAAGTTTAATCAATAGTTCTGCTTGAAGTGCACTGCAGTACCCACTAAAACTGCTCCAGGGACCTGCATACTGCTGTCAGGGAGCTGGATATGACATTTGAGGCTGGCAAAAAATATTTTTAAAGGTTTTTTTTTTTTAGGGTGGGAGGGGGTTAGTGACCACTGGGGGAGTAAGGGGAGGTCATTCCAGATTCCCTCCGGTGGTCATCTGGTCAGTTTGGGCACCTTTTTGAGGCTTGGTCGCAAGAAAAAATGGACCAAGTAAAGTCGGCCAAGTGCTCGTCAGGGATGCCCTTATTTTTTCCATTATCATCCGAGGACACCTATGTGTTAAGCACGCCCCAGTCCCACCTTAGCTATGCTTCCGACACGCCCCCATGAACTTTGGTCGTCCCCACGACGGAAAGCAGTTGAGTACGCCCAAAATCGGCTTTCGATTATGCCGATTTGGGCGACCCTGGGAGAAGGATGCCCATCTCCCGATTTGTGTCGAAAGATGGGTGCCCTTCTCTTTTGAAAAGAAGTCTGTTTGTCTTCTAAAGTCACTCACCAGGGTCTCCTGCCAATTTGATATTTATTCTTTTTCTATACTCACCATCCATCTTCCATCACTGTGACCCTATCTTTCCCCATATTCAGCATCTCTTCTCTGTGTCCCCTATATTTCCCTATTCCCTCCATAATTTTCAATCTGGATTTAGAAAAAAAATCATAGTACAGAAACTGTGGTAGGTGCTTTGATTGCGCAAGGCAAATCCTTATCGAGAAAAGGTCAGAACGCTATTATCATCCAGTTCAACCTTTCCTCAGCATTTGATTTGGTTGAGTGAGTTAGGTGTGGGTGGATTTGTGCTATCCTGGTTTAAGGTTTCTTTTTTTGGTGAAGAGAGATGATAATATTTCTATGAGCTGGAAGTCAGACTGTGTATCCTCCAGGGTTCAACTTTGTACCCTTCTTTGTTTAATGTTTTGCTTCAACCCTTGGGTAAGGTGTTGGAACAATTAAAAATTCCATTTTACATATATGCAGACAGTATTAGTTTATTGTTACCAGTTTCAAAAGATTGTTTTTTTTCACTCAGTCTGATATAAAGAGTGTTGTTAAATTAATTGAACGTTGGATCACCAGTAATTATTTGAAACTGAACCAGGAAAAGACCAACCCCATGTTTACTAAGCCACGCTGACACAGCCCATTCAAAGTGAATGGGTTGTGTCCGTATTAGTGCACGGCAGCCACTAGTGCAGCATAATAAACAGGTGGGAAAGTTTTTGTGGTTAGGGTCTCTGAAACCTGAATTTCCACAGAGATTTTCTATTGGTTCAGATAATTTTGTTTTTGAGAATTCAAGAGTTTTGGGAGTTGATGTTGATAGTTTACTGATTTTGTTTTTCTGGATATGTAATACAATTAATACAGAAATCTTTTCATGTGATGCAAAAGTTAAAAGCAATTCATACATTTTTCGGGTTTGCTGAATTTAGATTGTTGTTCAGTCTTTGGTTCTGTCTAGAGTAGACTTACAATATTGTATATGTAGGTTATTTAAGAACGTTAGTTAATAGACCAGTTACTGCAGAATACAGAGCCTAGTTTAATCTTTGTACTCTTATTTATGAGATTCAAAATGACTTAGCTCCCTTTTATCTTTGTGATTCGGCTAGTGTACTTCATATTAATTCCTTTCATAGTATTTGTAATTTAATGCTTTTGCATTTTGCATTTAATTTTTCCCTTCACTATCAGTCAGTGGTATCTTGGAATTCTCTACCCTTGGGAATTCACACAAATTTTAACCATTTGATATTTTGAAAAACTCTAAAAACTTGGTTATCTGAAAAACGTATTTGACCCAATTGATTTGATGATTGTGCAATATGTAATTCCTGACTTATCTTTGTCAGCATCAGGTATATGTGGACTAGAAGTGATGCACTGCACAGCACCTCTGTGTCCCTATACCTGTGTCTGACATTGCCCCTCTGTGTTTCTGTTCCTATGCTCCCCTTCATGCCCATCATCTTCCCTCTGCTTCTGTATGTCTCCCTGTGTCCAGCTTCTGCCTTCTCTTCCTCCCCCACACTAATGTGTTTCCCTCTACTGTGTGTTGAGTATTTCAGTCTGTCTTCCTTCAATCCCCTTGGCTCAGCATCTCACTCTCCCTTCTCCTCTGCAGGACCAGCACCTCAGTACCCTTCTCTTCATCAGCCACCCACGGGTCCAGCACCTCTGTCCCTTCCTGCCAGCAGTTAGTCTAAAGTCCAGCAGTTCTGAGGTGCTGAATTTCTTATGATGAAAATGTCCAAGCAGGCACCTTCATACCCTCAGCAATTAAATGAACAAATTAAAGGGATATCAGGTTTATTACTTATGTCTAACTTAAAGGGATATCAGGTTTATTACTTATGTCTAACTTTTATTTCTATATTTACATAAATAATTATTTCTATTACTAAATAAGGACCTCTTGAAGTCAAGTTTGATGATGCTTCTTTTTGGCTTATGTATTGCTAACAGACAAGTAGTTTAAGGCTGAGCAGAGTGAGCAGGTTTGATAGCCTGTGCTACTGATAGGGTTTTCCAGTGACAGCTGCCATATGGTCAGAACTTGGGTAGATTCACAGGGAGCTGTATTCCATTGTCAAAGGTAGTTGCGGCAGGGCTTCTTACACATCTTCTGTATTGTTCTGATATGATAAATTGGATTTTGAACAATTGACTTTTTCTCTCTATATCCCATATTTAATAGTGATCGAAACAGCCCCTGCTGTAAAAAGTGTCAGTTTGAAACAGCCCAGAAAATGTGTCAAGAGGCAATTAATGCTACTTGCAAAGGAGAATCATACTGCACTGGTAAGTGAGCTTCTTGAGAGGTACTTTGATCTGTGTATATTAATTGCCCTTAAAGTCAGGTTTTTTTTAATGCTCTTCTGCATTTCTCTGTAGTAGGAATTGATTGTGGAGTGTAACACTACACCCAAATTGGGGGGGGGGGGGGGGGGGGGGCTTTTTACTAAGGTGCACCGAAAAATGGGCTGTGCTAGTGTAGGCGTGTGTTGGGCACGCGCAGATCCATTTTTCAGCGCGCCTGTAAAAAAGGCCTTTTTAAAAAAACATTTCCGAAAATGGACGTGCGGCAAAATAAAAATTGGCGCGCATCCATTTTGGGTCTGAGACCTTACCGCCAGCTATTGACTTAGCAGTAAGGTCTCACGTGTTAACCGTACGGTAGTCATCCACATGCTGGTTTCTTCCACACGCCAGAAAATAAATTTTGTTTTCTGGCGCGCATAGTAGACATGCGTCAAAAATGAAATTACCGCAAGGGCCACGCGGTGTAGTAAAAAGGCCCCCTAGTTTTTAAAACATAGGTTAAAAGAACCCAGTACTAAATGCAGTTTTCATAACATCTACAATGTAAGGCAGACCAGTCTAAAAGGTGGAACTTGTGTTTGATGCATATTTATTCAGTTTGTAATACAAATTATTTTTGGAAATGGATGTACACTTGTTACATGACCAATAGCAGGGTTGCTTTCCATTAACTTCTTGCTTACATTATGAAAATATTTATTACCAGAATTCTCTGTCACTGTTTTGTTCACCTACTGTATGTCTCTACACTGTTTGTCTCGCTCTTGCTTTTCTCTCTAATATATCCATTTTCTTCCTCTATATAATTCATAGTTTGTACTATTAGGCTGGCCAACTCCGAGTCCCACTCTTTTTTTAAGGTGGGAGACTTCGCCCTTGAGCTTACAGGTCAGCTGAAACCTGGGTTGTGGTCTGGCATGATGAGCTTTCATTTGCAGCTGCCTTGAGACATTTTCCTCTAGTTTACATCTCCTGGTTCACTTCTAATTTATGAGCCTTAAATCTGTCCACTAGGTATCACTATTATGTGGTAACTGTGACTCCCTCTCCCTCAAGGGCACAGAGCCTGAGCCACCAAGCAAGCCCTCTATCACCTCCTTAAATTTAATGTGCATGTTTGTAGACTTTGGAAAGTGCAGGCTTTTAACATAAGGAATGGCAATTAAAATCAAAGCGCTGATAAGGAAGGCAAAGAGAGAATAACTAATGAGGTAATTAAATTTGCTGACGACACAAAGTTATTCAAAAATATTAAATCGCAAGAGGCTTGTGAAAAATTACAAGAGTACCTTACTACTACTAATCATTTCTATACAAGATTGGGCATCCAAATGGAAGATGACGTTTAATGTAAGCAAGTGCAAAGTGATGCATGTGGGAAAGAGGAACCCGAATTATAGCTACGTCATGCAAGGTTCCACGTTAGGAGTCACAGACCAAGAGAGGGATCTAGGTGTCGATTATACGTTGAAACCGTCTGCTCAGTGTGCTGCTGTGGCTAAGAAAGCAAATAGAATGTTAGGTATTATTAGGAAAGGAATGGAAAACAATACTGAGGACGTTATAATTCCTTTATATGCTTCATGGTGCAACCTCACTTTAAATACTGTGTGGAATTCTGATCACTGCATCTCAAAAAAGATATAGTGGAATTAGAAAAGATTCGGAGAAGGGCGGTGAAAATGATAAAGTGGTAGGACAACTTCCCTATGAGGAAAGGTGAAAGCGGCTAGAGGTCTTCAGCTTAGAAAGAAGACGGCTGTGGGGAGATATAGAGGTCTATAAAATAATGAGTGGAATGGAACAGATAGATGTGAATTACTTGTTTACTCTTTCCAAAAATACTAGGACTAGGGGGAAAGCAATGGAAGGGATAGATGGGAATCACTTGTTTACTCTTTCCAAAAATACTAGGACTAGGGGGAAAGCAATCAAGTTACAAAGTAGTAAATTTAAAATGAAGAAAATATTTCTTCACTCGGCGTGTAATTAAACTGTGGAATTCATTGCCAGAGAATGTAGTAAAAGCAGCGGGTTTTAAAAAAGGTTTGGATAGCTTCCTAAAAACAGAAGGTCATAAGCCATTATTAAGATGAACTTGGGGAAAATCTACTGCTTATGTCTAGGATAAGCTGCATAAAATGTATTGTACTGTTTTGGGATCTTGCCAAGTGCTTGTAACATGGATTGGCCACTGTTGGTAACAGGATGCTGGGTTTGATGAACCTTCGGTCTGTCTCTGTATGGCAACTGTTATGTTCTAATACGCAGCCACATGTGACTTTTAGATAGAAAATCTTTGTGAGTGGCATTTCATCTCGGCATTCCTAACAAACCCAGAGCTGATTCAGTGTAAAAAGCTCCATCTCACTGACAGTGAATCTGCATTGTCAAGTAGAAGTGTTTCCCTTCAGACATCAATACACAGGAAACTATCAGGTAGAACTTCAAGGCAAATGGCTGACCCAAAAGCCACAACTTTTTTGGTCATGGTTTCTTTTCTGGCAGGTGTAAACTCAGGAGAGCAATTTTATTGTTTTCTGTACACTTGAAGTTTTCATTACTGCCCAGAGTATAAGAATTTAGAACTGCAGCATGTAAAAAAAAGTATGTATCTATTTATTTTTAATCTTCCCACAAAAAACAGGATCTGCATTTCTTTCTCAGCTATAGAAGACTAATTGTCTCTATATTTCTGATCTCACAGGTAACAGCAGTGAGTGCCCACCCCCTGGGAATGCTGCTGATGAGACTGAGTGTGTGGATCTGGGGAAGTGTGCTCATGGCATATGTATTCCCTTCTGTGAGCGAGAGGGGATACAGCTACGCTCCTGCGCATGTAATGGTAAGAACGTGCCAACACTTTTTAGTGCCTTCTGCTTGTGAGTAAGGGGAATAACCCTGATTGTTGAAGATAGAGAGGACTAACAATTTCAACTTAAGATGCAGTAATAAAACCATTCAGGATGTGTTATTTTTCATTTTGTTCTCATAGTTATGATAAATCTTTCTATTATTATTATGGTCTTTGGAGTCCTGTAACTTTCAACTGCTCTGTTTTGAGCTTTCAGCTCTTCTCTGGGAACAGAAAGCCAAAACAAACAGTGGATCCAAAAGAGTCCTCTCACAAGTGGTGTTTCCTTAAACAAGATCTTTATTTCAAATCAATAAAAACAACCCGACATGAATCGTGTTTCGGCCGTAAAGGCCTGCGTCAAGGGTCTATTGATAACCAATACAGAAAATGATCGTGTAGATCAAATTGACAAACAGTTAACTTCCTGCTAACTGAAATAATCACTTACAGGGTGCTGCTGCACAACCTTCCCTGTCAAACCGGGTATACCAAAATGGATAGATTCGTACTGTCTCCTGTTCTCAATCTAACATCCTTGCCCCGTTTTTTCCCTCCTCTCTGTACCCACACTCTGCATCCACCTCCCCTCCAGCCCTGAGTGCCCTTCCCACACATACCTGAAGTCACCCTGGTTGTCTAGTGGCTTGCTTCTGGGCAAGAAAGATCCCCACTCTTTCCTGCCCGCTGCCGCCGCTTGTTTAAAATGGTTGCTGAGACTGCAAGCGGTGGCCCCACAAGACTCCCACTGAAGTCTCGCAAGGCCACAACTTGAAGTCTCGGCAGCTATTTTAAACAAGCGGCAATGGTGAGACGGATCAGTGGCTGCAGGCAAGAAAGTGGGGGATTTTTCCTGCCCCAAAGCAAGCTTGACCACAGGGGTGACTTCAGGTATATGCGGGAGGGAAAGCGTAGGTCGTCGGTTCAATTCCTTCGGTACCCTGGTCCATTCCTGCAGGATTCCTGCTATCCCCGCTCCCATGCAGCTCTCTAATCTCCATATGACGTAGCAAACAAGCAACATTATGTAATTTCACATTTGGTAATCCCAGCCCCCCCCCCCCCCCCGACCCAACTGCCAATTAGAAATTGAAGTTTCATTTTTGGTTTTCTGTGTGCCCAGCAAAAGGCAGAGAACAAACAATAAACTTTTTATAGCTCTTTCTGTAGTATACATAAAGGAAGTGTTTGAAGAAGATAAAGCCACTTGGGGAATATCACCATATGAATCAAACTAATCCTGCCTAACAGCGACTTTAAAAGAATACAAAAGAGAGACGTTATCACTAATTGGATTCCTACATAGGTAAAGGTGTGCTTCTCCCACTGCAAAGGGAACTGAGAATTCCAGGTTTAGGATGACTGATCAGATGAAGGTAGAACTTCTGATTTATTAAGATTTAAGCAAAACCCGGTGTAGTCTTCGTATTTGTGAAAAGTCTCCAAAAGTGACTGTAGAGGGTCCTGAGGATTGGGAAGGTGCACTAAGAGGTCATCAGCGAAAGCTGCCATCTTGAATTAAAACTATGGGACCAATTTGCACCCCCTGGATATTAGGGCATTCCATGATGCCTCTAAGCAAGGGGTCTAGTGTCAGTGCAAAAAGAGGAGGCAGTAAGGTACATCCCACAGTGCTGTATGTGTCTAGTAGCGCTATAGAAATGATAAGTAGTAGTAGTGCCATGGGAAATCAAAAAATCCCTCATTTCTAAGCAATTAACCACCAACTTTGCCCTTGGGCATGAATACACTGTTTTAATTACTTACAAAAATCTACCCGAGAGCCCATATTTATCTAAGGAGGCATAAAGAAAGTTCCAGTTAACATGATTGAAAGCTTTTTTGGCATCAAAACTGAGTAACGACAGATAATTCTTCCGCCCACTAAATTCTATAGTAGTAAGAATTTTCCTAAGATTCTTAGCCACAGAGCTGTCCTTAACAAACCCTACTCTGAGACTCATAAATGATAGAGGGGAAAACCCTAGCGAGGTGGTCGGCCATCGCTTTCGCAATAATTTGACCTTGTAGTTAAACAGTGAAATGGGGCGGTAGGATCCGGGGATAGTATTGTTCCAGTCAGATTTCAGAAGCACTACTATATGGGCCAAATTCAATGATGGGGTAAGCGATTCCGAGTCTACCAAAACATTAAGCATATTAGTCCAGATGCATTCCACGTATTTGCAAAGGTGGAAAGAAGAGAAATTATCAGCCAGCATGGTTAAAAGGTGAAGTAAAAGAGACCATTACAGCCAAAAGATTGTCCTTCAAAGAATGGAAAAAGGATCCAAATGAAGAAAATAAGAAGCAACATAAGCAGTGGCAAGTCAGATGCAAAACATTAATAAAGAAGGCTAAAAAAGAATATGAAGAGAAACTTGCTGCAGAGGCTAAAACTCACAGTAACAACTTTTTCAGGTACATCAGAAGTAGAATGTCTGTGAGGGAATCTGTGGGACCGTTAGATCATGAAGGAGCAAAAGGGGTACTCGGGGAGGACAAGGCCATTGCGGAGAAACTGAATGAATTCTTTGCTTTGGTCTTTATGGAAGACGATGTAAGAGATCTGTCTATACTGGAAATGGTTTTCAAGGGTGATGTAGAGGAACTGAAAGAAATCTCAGTGAACCTGGAAGATGTAGTGAGCCAAATTGACAAATTAAAGAGTAGTAAATCACCTGGACCAGATGGCATATATCCAAGGGTACTCAAAGAACTCAAGCATGAAATTGCTGATCTGCTGTTAATAATATGTAACCTGTCGTTAAAATCATCCGTAGTACCTGAAGACTGGAGGGTGGCCAATGTGACACCGATTTTTAAAAAGGGTTCTAGAGGTGATCCGGGAAATTATAGACCGATAAGCCTGACTTTGGTGCCAGGCAAAATAGTGGAAACTATTATAAAGAATAAAATTACAGAACATGTTGACAAACATGATTTAATGGGACAGAGTCAGCATGGATTCAGCTGAGGGAAGACTTGCCTTACCAATTTGCTTCATTTCTTTGAAGGCGTGAATAAATATTTGGGTAAAGGTCAGCCGGTTGATGTAGTGTATCTAGATTTTCAGAAAGCTTTTGATAAAATTCCCTCCTGAGAAAATTAGAGTCATGGGATAGGAAGCAAGGTTCTGGTGTGGATTAGGAATTGGTTATTGGACAGAAAACGAAGGTAAGGTTAAATGTTCATTTCTGTCAGTGGAGGAGGATGAACAGTGGAGTGTTGCAGGGGTCTGTTCTGGGACCGGTGCTATTTAACATATTTATAAATTATCTGGAAATCAGAGTGATGAGTGAGGTGATTAAGATTGCACAAAATTATTAAAATTGTCAAAATGCATGCTTATTGTGAAAAATTGCAGGAAGTCCTTAGGAAACTGGGCAGCCAAATGGCAGATGAAATTTAATGTAGACAAATGCAAAGTGATGCACATTGGGAAGAATAATGCGAATTATAGTTATCTGATGCTAGGGTCCACTTTAGAAGTCTGCACTCAAGAAAAAGAGCTAGATGTCATTGTAGACAATTTGCTGAAATCTTCTGCCCAGTGTGTGGCGGTGACCAAAAAAATCAAACAGGATGCTAGGAATAATTAGGAGAGGGATGCAAACTATGACCAAAAAATATTATTATGCCTCTGTATCGCTCTGTGGTGTGACCTCACCTTGAGTATTGTGTTCAATTCTGGTCACTGTGTCTCATAAAAAGATATAGCGGAATTAGAAAAGGTTCAAAGAAGAACAACCAAAATGATAGAGAGGATGGAACTATTCCTGTATGAGGAAAGGCTAAAGAGCTTAGGGCTCTTCAGCTTGGAAAAGAGACAGTTGAGGGGAGATATGATTGAGGTGTACAAGATCCTGAGTGGTGTAGAACAGGTGGAGGTGAATCGATTTTTTTTCACTCATTCAAAAAGTACCAAGACCAGGGGACACTCCTGAAATTGCATGAAAATGCTTTTAAAACAAATAGGAAATATCTCTTCACTCGAAGAATAGTTAAGCTCTGTAATTTGTTGCTGGAGAATGTGGTGACAGCAGTTAGCGCAGTGGTGTAGCTACGATTGGGCCTGGGTGAGCACAGGTCCACCCAGCGGCAGCACCCCACATCAACATCTCTCTTCCTTCATGGCGTCCTGGCATCTGCCCACCCGTTGCTGAACCCTTTCCTTCCCTGATGTACCTTGCAGGCGTCCCTGGCGTCTGGAGTGATTCATTATTGCTGCCTGCACCGGCTGGCTTCCATCGGCAGGGTCCTCCCCTCTCTTTCATCATTTCCTGTCTGGCAGGACCCAGCCGATGGAAGCCTGCGGAACCAGCACAGGCAGCAATAATTGAATCACTAGAGGTGCTGGGGATGCTTGTAAGGTACACCAGGGAGGGATGGGGTTCAGCGACAAGCGGTCAGGTGCCGGGACGCCATGGAGGAGGAGAGATGTAGATGTGGGGTTGGTGAAAAAATGTATAATTTTTTAAATATCTTGGGGGGAGGGGGGCTATGGAGTGCCATGCCGTGAAAGGGCCCATCTAAGTTAGCTCTGGGCCCATCCAAAATATTGGGTCTGGCTACGCCACTGAGTTAGCATATTTGGGAGGTTTGGACAAGTCTTGAAGGAAATGTCCATAGTCTGTTATTGAGGAGGACATGGGGAAGCCACTGCTTGCCCTGGGATTGGTAGCATGAAATGGTGATACTAAATAGGTTTCTGTCAGGTATGTGTGTCCTGGATTGGCCACTGTTGGAAGCAAGATACTGGGCTAAATGGACCATTGGTCTGATCCAGTATGGCTATTCTTATATTAAGAACACAACTGGAACACTAACTGTATTATACTCTATCCCTGCAGACTGCAAAAAAAGCAAAGATAAGGAAAACCTGAATACCGATAATAGTGGGGTTTGTAGCAGGTGGGCCGGAGAAGCACTTTTCAGCATTCTCCCCTGGCCATGGCATCACGTGATCCCTCCTAAATAGTAAATTTAAAACAAACCAGAGAAAATATTTCTTCACTCAATGTGTAATTAAACTCTGGAATTAGTTGCTAGATAACGTGGTAAAAACAATTGGCTTAGCGGGGTTTTAAAAAGTTTTTGATAATTTCCTAAAAGAAAACTCCATAGTCCATTATTAAGATGGACGGGAAAATCCACTGCTTATATTCTAGGATAAGCAGCATAAAATCTGTTGCTGCTGCTACAGTACAGTTCTGTACAGTATTCATCACAGAAAATCTACAGTATAAACAGTATTTGTACTGTTCACTACAGTATTCTACAGCACGTGTACAGTATCTTCAGCATGGAGTTTCAGGTTTGCTACAGTACTGTAAATTTTAGTGCCATTTTCAAAATACAGTGTAGAGTAAGCTGTACAATTGTACAGAAAAGTGTAATGGAAGGAAATAAACACAAACAAAGCTTTGTTGTACAAGAAAAATTAATGGCTGTGGACAGAGTATGCAAAGGGGAATCCCTGATGAAGGTTTCAAAAGATTTAAATATTTCGTAACGCTCCGGGTTGGCTTGGAAATGAAGTGAAACTGCAAGACTTTATTAAAAACGTTGATACTTCTCAGGGACTTGAAAACGAGTGCATTATGCAGCAAATCTTCAACTAGCAAAAACATTGCGCACGTGGGTTGCTGAGCAGTGAGAGAAAGGAACCCCTCTTAGTGGCCTAATTCTTCAAGCGCAAGCAGAAAAATTGACAAACAATTGTCAAAGAAACATTTTCTGCTAGTAGAAGATATGTATACATAGGTTTTAAAAAGGCTATAGAATTTGTCTGGTTTCAGTATCTGGGGAAAGTCTATCTGTGGATTCAGCTGCTGCCAATGCATTTCCAAGTGAACTTAAGAAACTTACTGAAAATGAAGGCTACACAGATTAAGAAGTATATACAGTGGAGCACCGTTAGTATACTGTGTTTGGGAGGCATGACTATGTAACTGCGTACTATTGGTGCGCTTGTTACTGGAACAATAATGAAATACTATAGCATCAAAGACGTTGCTTTCCTTCATTTCCAAGCCAAGGAAGCTTGTTGTAGCTACCACCAGGTCATTTCCAGTGCAGCATACCGTGTATTATCGAGTACCACGCATTCATTTTATGATTTTGAGAGGCAGGTTATTGCCACATTATTATTATTATTATTAATTACATTTGTAACCTGCGCTTTCCCACACATGGCAGGTTCAATGCGGCTTACATAGTAAATAGAGTTACAAAGTCTTGAAGGAGAATGTAACAAGTTGTAGTAAACATAGTAGTGATCAGGCTGTTTAGTGATGCATGTACTAACAGCGCTCCTCTGTAGCTTTCACAAAACAGCTTTATTTTAGGGCTGCACACCGACAAAAAATGTTTAATCGTGCGATTTAATCGCATAGTGTGCCCCGTTTCCTCCTGTAAAGTGCAAAATATAGACAGCAGATGTAAATTCTCAAAAATTACATATTTCAATTACTAAACTGAAAGAAAAATCTGTTTGTTTGTTTTTTTACTGTTGTCTGGTGATTTTATTT
Organism: Microcaecilia unicolor; assembly: GCF_901765095.1. Classification (NCBI taxonomy): domain Eukaryota; kingdom Metazoa; phylum Chordata; class Amphibia; order Gymnophiona; family Siphonopidae; genus Microcaecilia; species Microcaecilia unicolor. The sequence goes on from NC_044033.1 coordinate 436,117,646, forward strand.
TTCTAATCACTTGTTCCTTTCTTCTGGTTCTGCTTCCTTCTGTGCTTTGAACTTGTTTCCAGGGCATCCTGTCCATTATTTCGTTTCTCTCATCCTTTCTTCTTCACTTCATGCCCTATATCCATCTTTCATGTTCTGCTTTCTTTCATTTTTCTTCTTCCTGAAATCTAATTTCCATGTTTTCTCTTTCCCTCCCCTCCGTGGGCACACTTATCTCCCCTCCCTTCCCCTCCTGTCTGTGAGCTCAGTCTCATCTCCCTTCCCCGGCACAATCTCCCCTCGACTCCCCTCCTCCATGGGCGCAGTCTCATTTCATTTCCCCTCTGTTCCCCTCTCCGTGTGCGCAATCTCATTTCCCCTTTCCTCCATGGGCACAATCTTATTTCCCATCTCTTCCGTGAGCACAGTCTCATTTCCCCTCCCCTCTCTTCCATGGGCACATTGTCATCTCCCCACCCCTCCTTTCCGTGGGCACAGTCTCCCCCGGGTCCTGGCATCTCTGCCTGGCTGTATCTCTCACTCCCCCCCTCCCCCATTGCCAGCATTTTCTCGCTCACTCTCGGTCCTCTGACCTTGCCTTTAATGCTGAAAGCAGGCTGCTTCTCTCGTCTGCCCAATCCTCTCTTATAGTGTCCGACCTGGAAACAGGAAGTTTTATCAGAAGAGGCGGGATGCTATAGAGAGAGCCTTGGATGGATGAGAGAAGCAGCCTGCCTTCAGCGTTAAAAGCATGGTTAGAGAACCGAGAGGGGTAGATAAAAGTAGCATGAGAGAACGCGGGCCACCTCTTGTAGGTCCCAACACTGCTGCCAGAGTGTCTTCTGCTTTGCACCAGTCTGGAAGTGCTGCAGGTTCGTACCACCTCAGTCACTTCCGGGTAACGGGTGCACAGTTCTTCTTCCCCACACCGCCGGCCCTACTTTTATTTACAAAACTGTTACTGGATAGAACTTTGGCATTTAACGATGAACCTCATAAAAAGTGTGGTTTTAAAAATTTTGTTAAAAAGACCACTTGACTCTGCTGTTTTGCACCAATAAAATGGACATACACAAGTTTGTTCCCTTATTGATTGGTTGTTTTGAAAATCCTTGATGCTTTAGCCATCTTAATAAAATAAAATTACCTGTAATCTACAAAAGCAGCAGAAATGCATGGATGACCATTGCCATATTTGACGACTTGTTTCATCAGTCATTTGTGCCGGCCGTTAAAAGAAACTCGAACAAAAGGCGATATTGTTTCTTGAGAACTGCCCTGCTCACCTGCTGGCAGAGTCTTGAGTATCACAAAATGGAAAAATCCTTGTCCTTTCCCTACCTTTTAATACAGTATCTAAGATTCAGCCCTTAGATCAGGGCATCATTCAAAATGTAAAACAAAATTATTGATGTGGAATAATTTTAGTCTTGATATCATTGGAAAATCCAAGCATACCAGGGTTTCTAAAAAGCTTAAATCTGAAATAAATTATATACATGATTAAAAAGGCATGGGATGATGTTAAGCAACTGTCCATTGAAAATTATTGGATGAAAGGCCTCGGTGAAGCTTTTTCTCCTCCTAATGAGCACAGTTTAGACAAACAGTGCTGCAGATAAGGCCAAAAGTGAACATGACTTTGAAGGGTTCATTGGAACAGATACCTGTATAGCAAATCAAACTAATGAACATTTCTTTGATATATTAAGAGTTCAACATGGACATGTCTATAGAAATTATAAACAACTGGCTAGACTGGGATAAGATTAGTGATGCAGAAGTTTCTACTACCGAATTTTGGTCAGATGCAGAAAACTATTCAGCCTAAAGTTGGTGACAAAAAGCTGATGATACAAACAATGCTGATGAGAATACTTATAAAGATTCTGACTCGGAGGTACACGCACCTAGAGTTCACCTAGTGAAGCTCTTGCCGCTGTCGAAATATTCTCTCAATTTATTGAAGAAAATGACGCTGAACAACTTGAGAATGAAAGAATTTGCAAAAAAAAGTATGCATTGCCAGCCAAAAACAGACAAAAATAAGTGTATTTATTGTAGACTAGTAAAAAAGGCCCGTTTCTGAAACCAATGAAACGGGCGCTAGCAAGGCTATTCTCCTCCATTCACCCATGTCCAGCAATCCTGGTCTCCCCTCCATCCATCCATGTCCAGCAACTCTGGTCTCCCCTCCATCCACCCATGTCCAGCAACCCTCCTGTCCCCTCCATCCACCAATATCCAGCAACCCTCCTGTCTCCTGGCTTCCCCTCCATCCACCATGTAGCAACCCTCCTGTCCCCTCCATCCACCAATATCCAGCAACTGTCCTGTGCCCTGGCTTCCCCTCTATCCAGCCATGTGCAGCAACTGTCCTGTGCAGTTGCACGCCCCCTACCCCCCCGTCGATTTGCACACCCCCTCCCTCCCTCCCCATTGGAGTTGCACGCCCCCTCCTTCCCCCATCGAGTTCCACGACCCCCTTCTCCCCTCCTCCGTCGAGTTCCACGGCCCCCATCCCTTCCCCCCTCCACCCGGCCCCTCCGTCAACTGGCTGGCCTCCCTACATCGAAAGCAGAGCGCCTGTCACCTGTGTGAAAGCGGTGCAGACAGAAGAACGCTTCCCTGGGATCTCCTTCGCTCCCTGTGTCGGGCCGTCGTCTGACGTAACGTAACGTCAGCGAGGGCGGGACATTGGGAGGGAAGGAGATCGGAAGGGAACCGATCTTGTGCCTGCAGCGCTTTGATACAGGTGACAGGCGCTGTGGTTTAGATGTAGGTAGGCCGGTCCATTGACGGAGGGGGGGGAGTGGATGGGGGGTGGGTGTATGGGTTGAGCGGCGACCAGGAGGAGGCGAGACGGTGGTGGTTGCATCGGGGGATGTGTAGCGGTGGCGGCTTCAAGTGTGGGGGTTTAGGTGCGGCCTGGGGGGTGGAGCGTCGGAGGGTGGGGGAACTGGGAGGGGAGAGATGGAGTGCGGGCCAGTTTCGCGGAGCGGCAGCGATCTGTGGTGGAGGGTTGAGTAGTGAGTGCGGCGACCTTGGGGGGGTGGTAGCGGTGGCAACGTGGGGGGGTGTAGGGGTGAGCGTTGGGATTTGTTGAGTATCATAGCCCCGCCCTCGACGTCATCACGTTGTGACGCGAGGGGGGGGCAGACACTCATGGGGAAAAATTCCGATCTGTGCCACCTCAAAAATTCCGATCGGAAGTTGCAGCTTCATTTAGAACGTTGGGGTTGCGAATTATATGCGGAAGGGGCGTGGCTGAGGGCGGGTCTATGAGAGTGAGTGAGTGGTGCAATGAGTGACAGTAAGTGGTGCTGACAGCCTAGCCTACCAACAGTGCAGGGCTTCAGTGTTTCCTTTTGAGGTGAGACTTACTTATATAGATACTGTACAGTAGTCTTTTACTGTACGCATTTTCTGGAATTGAGTACTGACCATTGTTCTGTACTTTTCAGTGATAGTACAGTAGATGTAATTGTCTTGTTTTATGTACTTTTTGGAATTGAGTATGTACTGTTCTGTACTTTTCAGATATCTGCAGTGGATGTGCATAAGAGATTTGCATATAATGGAGGCAGTACATGCAAATAAAGTTCATGCATATTCATTGTGGATATCTTGATAACCTGACTGGCAAGGGTACTCCAGGGCTGGAATTGGGAAACATTGCTGTACAGCTAAAAAAAAAGAAAAAAAAGGAGGCACCCTCCAGTGATCAACTGCTTTAATTTAGCCTCATGCAAAAGGCGGGAGACCACCGAGAAACCTGGTTGGGGAGTGAAGGAGTAGCCTAATGGTTAGTACATTGGGCTTTGATCTTGGCAACCTGGGTTCAATTTCCACTGCAACTCTGTGTGATCTTGGGCAAAGATCTTAACCCTCAATTTGCCCCAGGTACATCAACTTAAGCTCTCTAGGTACAGAGAAAGTACCTACATACATATACAGCTCTGCATACGTCTAGCAGTGCTATAGAAATGATTAGCAGTAATGCGTGCTTTTTGTCAACTTTTGTAAGAGAACTGTAGAGGCAGGTGGGAGGCCGCCAAAAAACCTGGTTGTGTGCGTGCTTTTTGTCAACTTTTGTAAGAGAACTGTAGAGGCAGACGGGAGGCCGCTGATTAAAAAAACCCCAAAACTATGCCTCAAGGAGTACTGCATACAAACCTGGCATCATTGTGAGGCATATTGCTGTTGCACATAATCTGGACCCGCACAGTAATGATGCGCGCAGAAGTGGTTGTTCCTTGAATTTAGTGATTGAGGCAGAACCCAGATCCTAGAAATTAAGTGCCCAATTTATTTCCTGGGCATACTTCACAGAACAGGGACTCCAAAGGTTTGGGGAATTAATGCTGAGAACTTTGATGAAGTTTGAGAAAATGTTCTTTGAAACAATGCGAGCTAATTCAAAATTCTATTCCTTTCTCCCCTCCTGCAGATACGGAGCATTCCTGTAAAGTGTGTTGTAAAGGTTCAGATGGCATATGTAGCCCTTATGTGGATGCCAACAATCAGTTCCTGTATCTGCGTAAAGGGAAACCATGCACTGTGGGATTTTGCGATTCCAATGTAAGTTATCTGTTGGTCCTTAATGGAAAAGGGTGTGTGACATTTAGGTGCTACCATTTAAGCATCTCATATAGCCCCTATCACTCTGAGACAGATTTTACCATGTCTTTTGATATCTTGATCAGACAGGCATAAGTTTGCAAATGGAGGAAGGGGAAGATGTGCCACTTTGTCACCTCTCCAAGTGTGTGCTTTTCAACTTGTTTAATCTTTAGGCACTGATGGTCCCTCTGAACAAATTCTCTTACTCTGTGTCCTAGCCTGAGTTCCCTTCTCTCCGGTACCCAAGCTGCACAATGTCACTGCTTCTCCCCAACTGTACCGCTGCCTCTCTGGCTCCTTCTCAACTGCCCTGAGGAGGAGGGGTTGCCAGGATCTCGTTTTCCTACTGTGAACCTAGCGCCCAGGCACCAATCCTCGTTCTCCAGCTCCTTCCAGGCCGCCTCCTCCACAGTCATAACTATCCCTTCTGATCTGCAGCCCCTTTCCTTGGCAGCTTTTTCCGCTGAGGCTCAATGAACATCAAGAGCGGTGCCAGCAACAATGGCACAGAACACAAGCAAAACAGATCACCATGGCGTTCTCCATGTCGTTCCTCTACTCCCTGCTTCACTCCATCATCAAGGGCCCCTTGGGGACACATTACCAGCTTCACCTTAGTTGAGTTCAGTTGCTGCCCCTGCTGAAGTACACAGTCATCTCTGTCTACTTCCTCACACTAGCCTCACCTATCCTCTGGCTGTACGAGCCAAGCACCGGCTACACCTGCTGGCTGGAATGCTGGTGAATGGCCCCCTGCTGGCGCTGTGCAGTTTCCTCATCTTCTCACTTGCCTTCAGCAGCCCATCTTTATTTTCCTGTTCAAGAATGTTGTCTTGTACAGCAGGGTGAAGGAGGTGCTAGAGCAGGGATGGCAGCCAGGGCTAGAGCGATGGAGGTCAGCAGGGCAGTGGGCAACCCCATTAGTTTGCAGAGGCTGCTGCCTTTGTTCTGCACCACCGCCGCTGCTCTCACTGCTCTTCATGGAGCCCTGGTGGAAGGAGCTGCCGAGGAAGAGGGACTTCAGGTCACCAAGGATGGCAGTGACTCTGGAGGAGGAGGATGGCTGGAAGGAGATGGAGACCGAGGACTGGTGTCTGAATGCTGCATTCATGGTAAGAAAAGCAAGAAGGATCTGGAGAGGCAGTGACGCTGTTGGGGAGAAGCAGGGAAGGAAGAGAGAGAAGGGAACTCAGGCCAGGAGATGCAGTAAGAGAATCTGTTCAGAGGGGACTGTTGGTGCCTAAAGATTAAACAAATTGAAAAGTACACACTTGGAGTGCGTCAAAGTAGCACATCTTCCCCTACCTCCATTTACAAACTCATGTATGTATGGCCAAGGTATGAAAAGATGTGGTAAAGTCTGACTCATTAGAGTGATAGGGGCTTTATGAGACATGTGTTTTTTTTTTTGTGTGTGTGAGTATGAATAGCCAAGTAGACAGACAGATGGAGCCTTCCCAGAATGCATTTCTAACAACAGATGAAAATCTGTATGGTTCATCCAGTCTATCCAAAAGGCAGAGTTTTTTTTTTTTCTGGCACTCTGCAAGTTACACTTCTTCATGATAAATACTGGCATCACAAACGGCAGTCACCAATTTGTCACCATGCCAATCATATATAGACAGTTATATATGATGCAGTCTTGGAACATGCCAGTAGTCCAAAAAGTGGTTTTATTAGGCTGCAGCATAGTAATATACATTATCAATACATGATTAATCCAACAATATTGATAACTAACAACATTTTACTCCCTAATTTCAATGTTAAGACGTTTTCCCTTCCCCTATTGCTAACATTTTACTTGCTAATATCGACTTTGATGTCGTCTTCTTCCCCACTGAGATACACAGCACCTGCAATCATAGCATATGGTAAGAATGTGATATAAAATATACATACTTGATCCTGATCTGTTTGCCATTTTCAAGAAATAGATCCATGCTGAGCAGACTTTTACAGTCTTACCTCTCAACTACTGGAGTTTGCTGTCAAAGCCCACTCCAACCATGAGGTTATTTAAATTTTGCTTTAATTGGATTCCATCCTCTTTCTCTATAGGGATCTTCAGTGTTTATCTCATGAATATTTGAATTTTGTCGCTTTTTTGTCTTCATAACCTCCACCGGGAGGGTATTCCAGGCATGCACCACCCTCTCTGTCAAAAGTACTTCCTGATGTTATTCTGAAGTCTGCCACTCTCAACTTTAATTCATGTCCTCTTGTTCTTCTGCTTCCCCCTCAAATATCTAGAAGAGAGCCAACTTGATGGCTCAGTGGCACCTGAGGTCTTTCACTTTCTGGGTTGGCTAAAAATGTCACAGAAGTAGTGTTGGTCTGTGAATTGGATGGGGAGGGTGAGGAAGCCGTAGTCATTGTGCAATAGTAATATCTAATGGACAGATTTAGGACTCACGTTTTCAGGTTTTTGAAAGGAGCCTTATTGCATGCCCTCTGGCTAGTGACTTGATTACAACAAACTTGGGATATGAATTAGCACTCTGTTGGGTAATTCCAACTGAAGGCATAAGAACATAAGCATTGCTATACTGGGACAGACCGAAGGTCTATCAAGCAGGGCCGGTGCTACGGTTTCTGGTGCCCCTACCCATCCAGCATCTCCTCTCTCTCCTTTCTTCTCCCAACCCCCTTTACTCCCCTCATTGAGAGCAACATAAACTCCTCCACTGCCATACACCTGCGCTCAGTGCTTTTTTTGTAGGAAAAAAGGTACTGGTACTCATTATGAGTAACCGTAGGCGTGGGATCACTATGGCTCCGCCCGTACAGTAGCCATACTCCTTTTACCAGCCATGGCGCATATAAACAGGCATCCTTGAAAGTACTACACCAGTATAGGAGAAGAAAAATAACTTATAATTTTTTTTTCATTATAAATAATTTCTGTAAGCTATTACACTACTACTACTACTATTTAGCATTTCTATAGCGCTACAAGGCATACGCAGCGCTATATACCCAAAATGACACAAACCATATTAGCGCACAGCCCAGGAATTAGAAGAACAGCCTTGCCAAACCTGAAACAATATGTTATCAGAATCTGAGAACCTAACAAACAGATCCTTTTTCAGATACTTGGCCTTTCAGTCATACATGCAGAACAGAGATAACTCTCTTCAAATTCTTCAGAAATTAACCTGAAATCCTAAGAAGCTAGGCTCTGCAAACAGCACAATACCAGAAAACCAGAAAGACGTGTTTTCTCCTATACAGTTCAAAATAAGACAGCAGATGTAAATTCTCAAATTGGACATATTCCAGACACTATAATGAAAATAAAATGATGTTTTTCTACCTTTGTTTTCTGGTGCCTTTGTTTTTCTGATCATGTTGGTCCCAGTTTCTGATTCTGCTGCTCCCTATACTCCACGGACTTGACTGGAGGAGGTATAGAGTGGATCCAGTTTTTGCCTATTTTCTTCATCCATGTGCAGTTTTTCTCCTCTCTTCCCTTTCCCTCTCTCCATCCATGTGCATCTCCTTCTTCTGTCTTTCTTCCCCTTCATCCATGTCCAGCATGTCTCCTCTCTCCCCTTCCCTCCATTCATTCCCAGCATTTCTCCTCTCTCCCTTGCCCTTTCCTCCATTCATGTCCAGCATTTCTCCTAGCTCCCCTCCCCTCCATTCATGTCCAGCAATTCTCCTCTCACCTCTGCCAGCCCCTCCATCGATTCTCCTCTCACCCCTGCTATCTCTTCCATCCATGTCCATCGATTCTCCTCTCTCCCCTGCCCTCCCCTCCATTCATCCATGTCCAGTGATTCTCCTCTCTCTCCCCTGCCCTCCCCTCCATTCATCCATGGCCAGTGATTCTCCTCTCTCTCCCCTGCCCTCCCCTCCATTCATCCATGGCCAGTGATTCTCCTCTCTCTCCCCTGCCCTCCCCTCCATTCATCCATGTCCAGTGATTCTCCTCTCTCTCCCCTGCCCTCCCCTCCATTCATCCATGTCCAGTGATTCTCCTCTCTCTCCCCTGCCCTCCCCTCCATCCATCCATGTCCAGTGATTCTCCTCTCTCTCCCCTGCCCTCCCCTCCATCCATCCATGGCCAGTGATTCTCCTCTCTCCCCTGCCCTCCCCTCATCCATCCATATCCAGCAACTCTACTCTCTCCCCTGCCCTCCCCTCCATCCATCCATGGCCAGTGATTCTCCTCTCTCCCCTGCCCTTCCCTCCATCCATCCATGGCCAGTGATTCTCCTCTCTCCCCTGCCCTCCCCTCTCCTCTCCCCTGCCCTCCCCTCATCCATCCATGTCCAGCAACTCTACTCCCCTGCCCTCCCCTCCATCTAAGTCCTGTGATTGTCTTTTCTCCCCTGCCCTCCCCTCCATCCACCCATATCCAGCAACTCTCCTTTCTCCCCTGCCCTCCCCTCCATCCATCCATGTCCAGCGACTCTCCTCTCTCCCCTGCCCTCCCCTCCATCCATCCATGTCCAGCGACTTCTGTCCCCTGCCCTTCCCTCCATCCATCCATGTCCAGCGACTTCTGTCCCCTGCCCTTCCCTCCATCCATTCATGTCCAGCGACTCTCCTCTCTCCCCTGCCCACCCTCCATCCATCCATGTCCAGCGATTCTTTTCGCTCCCCTTGCTTCCCCTCCATCCATTCATGTCCAGCGATTCTCCTCTCTCCCCTCCATCCATCCATGTCCAGCGATTCTCCTCTCTCCCCTCCATCCATCCATGTCCAGCGATTCTCCTCTCTCCCCTCCATCCATCCATGTCCAGCGATTCTCCTCTCTCCTCTGCCCATCCATGTCCAAAGATTTGCCCCAGCCCCCTTCTCAACTTCTGCTAGTTCCAGTTCCAACCCCAGCCAACCATCTGCCCGTCCTTTTCTCCGCGACAGCCCCCAATTTGTTCCTGCCACCCTGCATTTAAATCTTTTACGTCAAAGTCAAAATGGCAGTGGTGGCAGCAGACAGTGAAAGAAGCAGACTCGTCTTGAGCCTTCCCTTCCTCAGTGTCCCGTTTTCACGGAAACAGGAAATTACATCAGATGAAGGTGGGACACAGGGTAGAGAACGCTTCAGGAGAGCCTGCTTCTTTCACTGTCTGCTGCCGCCGCTTTGACTTTGAGGTAAAAGATTTAAACACAGGGTGGCAGGAACAAAAAGGGGGCTGTCGCGGGAGCTGATAGTGGGCAGGTGGGGACTGGGGTCTGCGGCTGGAACTGTGAGCTGCCAGCAGCAGTAAGCATGGCTTGTGGTGCCCTCCAGAGGTCGTTGCCCCCCTGCCATGCTTACCGGGTTGCGCTGGCCCTGCCGTCAAGCCCAGTGTCCTGTTTACAGCAGTGGCCAATCCAGGTCACAAATACCTGGCAAGATCCCAGAACAGTAAAACAGATTTTATGTTGCGTCTCCTAGAATAATAACCAGTGGTTTTTCCCAAGTCTATCTTAATAATGACTTATAGACCTTTCTTTTCAGAAACTATCCAGATCTTCTTTAATCCCTGCTAAGCTATGTACTTTTACAGACATTCTCTGGCATCGAATTGCCCTAGTTCATTTTTATGACATGGCAGTTTCTTCATGCTCTTTTAGCCACCCAGCACAATCTGAACCAGGGCTGGGATCTTGTGCCTTGAGCCTTCATTCACAACCACTTGGGAATTTTTGCTGTATTTCATAACTCTCCTCACCCTCCAACACAGCACACCAAGCAGTTATTTCTATAGGCCCGGAATCCAGCCAGTAGGGGACCTTCCATAAACAGTGGAATGAGATGGACCACTGATATTTTGTCCAATGCAACATCAGCAACTAGAGAGTTTGGAGGGAAGAGCTAGAGATCGGTTTCCATTCAACCAAAAAGATGTTCTGTTGTCCCGGGACCATCTTATCTTGCAGTGTACAGTACTTCCTCTAAGCCACCAGGCCTGCCCTTCTAGCAATGAAGCTGGAAGGCCAAAAAAGCAATAGGAATTGGTGTTTATTGCAATTTACTATACTGCCCTACCTGACAAGCAGAGCAGTTTACATACTACCAATTAAGAAAATAATAAGAAAGATAAAACTATCACACAAAAGGAAAGATAAGTAAAAACAGGGATAAAAGAGGTGAGGCAGGGAAGAGAAGGTAAAGGACTGATATGGTGGGGGAGGGGTGTTTCGTTGGTGGCTCCCGTCGGTCTGTGTCTCCAAAAGGCCTGTTTTGAATAGTCACATCTTCAATTCAGATTTGAAACTATGAAAAGAGATGTTACTGTGAAGAAGGGGAAGATTGTTCCAAATGTGTGGTGTCAAGAAAAAGAAAGCGCTATGACTAGTAGATTCAAGGCGAGTTAGGACTTGGGAGGATCAGGCGATGACCATTGATTGACCGGAGAACCCTGGCTGGTGAGTAGGGGACAGTGAGAGAGGAGAGATGATCAGGAAAGCCGAACCTGAAGACTTTGAGTGTAAGGATAGCCACTTTACAAATGATGCATTGTTAAATCGGTAGCCGGTAGTATTGCTTCGGTAAGGGAGTTGTATGATCAAAGTGGTGAGCAGAACATAGTAATCTTATGGCTGTGTTTTGACGGAATTGTAGTTTCTTTAAAGACATATGAGGTAAACCAGCATAAATGATATTGCAGTAGTCGAGTGGTGAGGTGAAGAAAGAGAGGATGAATGAATGGAACTGATTATGGTCGAAGAGATGGCGTATCGCCTGCAGTTGGCGAAAAACAAGAAAATTGACCCTAGACAAATGTGAGATTTGAGGTTGGAAGGAAAGGGAAGAATCAAAGATTATACCAAGATAACAGAAGCTCGACACTGGGGTGATTAATGTACCAAAGGAGAGGAAGGAGTGACTATTTGAAAACCAGCAGGTGACGGTTTTGTCATCATTTAGTACTAACTGGTGATCCTTTAGCCAAGTAGTGATGGTGTCAAGGCAGGTTTGAAGGGGACCAATTGAGAGGGAGAGAGGGGAAGTGGAGTAGAGCAAAAGGATATCATCAGCATAGATGTGAATAATGAGTAAATAAGTAGAGAGAACACTTGGATGAAACTCTGTCGTACCTTTAGCTATTGCTTTGTCTGTTAGGAAACAAACTGCAGTCTCCTTGCATATGAAGAGCTTAGTTAGATAAGTGAGAATGAACACAAAATGGGCTACATTCTGCCCATTCTGTTATTGCTAGTAGTGGGGCAAAATTTAGGCATAATTTCAAAGCTGCTTATGCTGCTTATATACTGTATTGATTGCTTGATTTGCCACTGAGATGCACATCACTGTAAATTTAGACACATTCCTTGTATACACTGAACCTCCGCTGCCCCACATATCAGTTTGAAAAGGGCAAGAACTTCTTGAATTAGTTGCAGTGGCTTGAATCTTTAAAAATGTTAGTGTAAATATGCTGTATTAAAGCAAAAGTGATAATGAAATGCAAAAAAGCCAGCACTTCAGACAGGAGGAGAAAATAACAGCTTAATCCTGTATCACCTAGCATTTTAGGTATCCATTCTGAAAGTTTAAAAGTTGGCATTGAAATGGATAAAAAAAACTACATTTTTTCCTTAATTTGTGAGCCGTTTGCATGTTTGCCACAGTTTAATTTGTACTTAGCATGTGTCCCTGTGTGCCATCTGTTTTTTAATTCTTTCTAGCACAACAGAAGTTTGAGAGAATTATACAAAATAGGGTCAAGAATGTCTGTTTGGGGGCAAGTTAACTCTGAAAATCTAACAGAACGGGATGGAACTTTGCATTTGGGAAAAACTAGCAAAAATACACATTGTGTTAGAAAATGTTTCATATTGAACTAGGTATTCCAGATAAATAAACCCCCTAAAATGGCCCAGTAAATTTCTATCGGAGGATGAGTTCTTGCTTTTGTAGCATAGAAACACATACAGTGAAACATAGCAATTTAGGGAATTCCTGCTTTCAAACTGCCTCTCAGTTCTGTACTCTCTGCATCCCAAAACAACCCCACCACAAATGCCTCCTCACTCCTCAAACTGCCCCGTTCCACAAAACTATTCCAGTGCAATTGCTCCACCCTGTACAAACTGCCCCACCATCTTGCAGATTCCAACTTTCCTGTCATAAGAACATAAGAGTAGCCAAACTGGGTTAGGCCAATGGTCCATGTAGCCCAGTATCCTGTTTTCCAAACAGTGGCCAAGCCAGGTCTTAAGTATTTATTTATTAGTTACTTTTGTACCCCACATTTTCCCACCTATTTGTAGGCTCAAAGTGGTTTACATAGTACCAGAGAGACGTCTGCAGACTCCAGTGTGAACAAATACAATGTGATGTTGTGGTAAGATAAAGTTCATGTGGCACAACCACATTAGGGCATCGTCTAACGGAAGATTTGTGTTATGTCCATTACGTTCTTTAGTTTTGTTGTGTTGCAGAGATCAGGCATTTATGTTGGATCGGTAGGGTATGCCTGGTAAGGACCGGGCAGAAACCTAAATTGTCATGTCATATGTAATAAAAGGGAACAAAAAGATACTGTGATGTAAAACATAAAAAAGAGAACCAGAGGCATCAGATATAAATCAGTGGCCAGGCTATTAGGTCTCCTATAGCACTCAGCTATTTCAAACTCTTGAGCCTCCTGCTTAACATCAATCATTTGCTCACCGGAACCAAAACCTCCATAAAGGTGATATTACTACTTTATTGAAAAATGAAACGTTGATGTGTATTTTTTCTCCTTTTATCTTTTTTTTTTTGTTTTACATCACAGTATCTTTTGTTCCTTTTTATTATATGATTATTTTTTTGAAGAGCATTAGTAAGTTTTATTAGATTTAGGGTTGTTCCTCCTTTTTCTTGTTGATAGAAACCCAAATTGTGGCAGCACTTCATACTACAAATCCCAGGGCCTCCAGGAATTTGTCCATACCTTTTTTAAACCCAGATATGCTAACCGCTGTTACCACATCCTCTGGCAAAGAGTTCCCAAGCTTAACTATTCGTTGAGTGAAAACAATATTTCCTCCTATTTGTTTTTAAAGTATTTCCATGTAACTTCCTCGAGTGTTCCCTAGTCTTTGTACTTTTGGAACAAGTAAAAAATCGATTTACTTCTACTTGTTCTACACCACTCAGAATTTTGTAGACTTCAATCATATCTCCCCTTATCTGTCTCTTTTCCAAGCCGAAGAGCCCTAACCTCTTTAGCCTTTCCTCATACGAGAGGAGTTCCATCCCCTTGATCATTTTAGTTGCTCTTCTTTGAACCTTTTCTAATTCCATTTTGTCTTTTTTGAGATACGATGACCAGAACTGAACACAGTACTGAAGGTGCGGATGCACCATGGAGCAATACAAAGGCATTATATTATTTTCGATCTTATTCACCATCCCTTTCCTAATAATTCCTAGCATCCTGTTTGCTTTTTTGGCCACCGTCGCCACACATTGAGGAGACGTTTTCAACGTATTATCTACAACGACGCCTAGATCGTTTTCTTGAGCGCTGACCCCTAAGGTGGACCTTAGCATCAGGTAACTATGATTCAGATTATTCTTTCCAATGTGCATAACCTTGCATTTGTCCATATTAAATTTCTTCTGCCATTTGAACGCCCAGTCTTCCAATTTCCTAAGGTCTTCATGCAATATTTCACAGTTTGCACATGTTTTCACAACCTTGAATAGTTTTGTATCATCTGCAAATTTGATCAACTCACTCATCGTTGCAATTTCCATATCATTTATAAATATGTTAAATAGTACCAGTCCCAGTACAGATCCTTTCCATTGAGAGAAATGACCTGTAATCTCGACCCCTGCTTTAGAGAAGTTCTCTTTACTTGGATAAAAACTCCTTGGCTGTGTTTAACCTTATACCTATGCCCTCTTATCAGACAGGCTGCAAGATTCAAGGCTAAGCTTTTAGACATTTATTCCCTGGATAAAATAATTTGGATTAAAAAACACAGGAAAAGATACACCATTAGCCAATCATAAATTTATCATAGAAGCTTATTTATTACAAATAGGAAAATAGACATCTAATTATTCTTTGCCAATTACAAATCATAAGTAGTACATACAAATAGTCTTTATTATTATTATTAGCATTTGTATAGCGCTACCAGACGCACGCAGCACTGAACACATGATACAAAGAGACAGTCCCTGCTCAAAAAAGCTTACAATCTAAATAATACAGACAGACAAGACAGTTACGGGTGAGGGAATTAATGGGAGCTAAAAAGCAGCAGTGAAAAGGTGGGTTTTCAGCATAGATTCCTGTGGAGAAATTTGCCAGCCTGTAGCAAAAAAGTGCTACACAGAGCTAGCAAGATTCCTGCTTCTGTAGCAATAAACCACTCCTTTTATACTTTTTCTAACTTTGTATATGTGACAATTCTCAGTCTGCTGTTTCAGCTCTTGCTGTCTCAGTTGATGGTCCCCTTATCTAAAAACATTTGATTTACTTGTTCCAGCAAAACCAGTCTCACGACCTCCAACCATAAATCTTTGCACAGAATAGTCCTAGGGCTTAACCACCTCCTTCACCCCTCCCTGTTGCTGTGCTTGCAAGTAGAATATTAAGATTATACTGAAATACTGTCTGACCTTACCTTTCTGTTTTACACAGTTGGGCAAACTCTGCTCCACAGAAAAAAAAAAACAACAAGGCAAACGATCTGCAAAATTCTGATGTTATATTGATCTGCTGGCTTCTTTTTCCACAGAAAAAAAAGGCAGACATCTTTAAGAATTACACAGTGGTCCACCATCTTATTGACCACAGATTTATACAGACCATTTAACCCTACCCTGTGTTTTCTGTCCAATAACCAATTCCTAATCCACACCAGAACCTTGCTTCCTATCCCATGACTATTTAATTTTCTTAGGAGTCTCTCATGAGGAACTTTTATCAAAAGCTTTCTGAAAATCTACATACACTACATCAACCGGCTTACCTTTATCCACATGTTTATTCACACCTTCAAAGAAATGAAGCAAGTTGGTGAGGCAAGATTTCTCTCAGCTAAATCCATGCTGATTCTGGCCCATTAAATCATATTTGTCTGTGTTCTGTAATTTTATTCTTTATAATAGTTTCCACTATTTTGCTTGGCACCGACGTCAGGCTTACCATCTATAATTTCCAGGATCACTCCTAGAACCCTTTTTAAAAATCGGCATCACATTGGCCACCCTCCAGTCTTCAGGTACTATGGACAATTTTAACAACAGGTTACATATTACTAACAGCAGATTAGCAGTTTCATGCTTGAGTTCTTTGAGTACCCTTGGATGTATGCCATCCGGTCCAGGTGATTTACTACTCTTTAATTTGTCAGTTTGGCTCACTACATCTTCCAGGTTCACTGAGATTTCTTTCAGTTCCTCTACATCACCCTTGAAAACCATTTCCAGTATAGACAGATCTCTTACATCTTCTGTAAAGACAGAAGCAAAGAATTCAGTCAGTTTCTCCACTGTGGCCATGTCCTCCCTGTGCATCCCTTTTGCTCCTTTGTGATCTAATGGATGCTCCAAACTGCCTCGCACCTTGCCCCAAAACTACTAGCCCACAACTGCCCGACAGACCCCAGCTACATCCCCCACAGATGAACACACACATATACACTGTACACATACACAGAATTACATGCACATCGCATATACAGACACAACAATACAGACACTGCGCACGTGTGCAAAAACACATGGGGATTATAAATCCCTATCCCTGATGGGATGCATTTTGGTCATTTTTATCTATGCTTTTTCTTTTTTTTTAATTTTACTGTGAAAACTGACTAAATCATACAGTTTTCTTATTGGTTATAACATATACTGCCAACTAATATCTGTTGCCGTGGGTAGGACCAGATTAAAGCACTGGCAAATATGGCACATATTTTGGGTTCAGGTGTTTAGGGAGGGCCCTGTTAGATGTGTTCAAGACTCGGGGATTTAGGATTGCCAAATGTGTTGGCTTTTTATATATTTTTTGAGGATTCTATATTATTTGCATTAATGTAAGAAGAATAGCTAATGTCTGGACATTTTTCTGAGTTTAAAACCTATATATGCAGTTCTCTAATTCTTCCCCCTGTGTGAGTAAACCTGCCCTGCCTGCTTCCAGTATAAGTAGTGTTTACCAATTACTTATTAAAGGTGATTAATAACAGCTACTTTTACTTCTCAACTTAGGTAATTTAATTACCATAACTAATTACTTTATCTGGGAAGGTAGTTAATTACTGATTACAGTTTCCAATTTAGAGTAATTAATTACTTTTACTTTTGATCACAACACGAATGCAGTAGTTTTATTCAAATAAACATAGTTTAATAAAAACAGCTTTTGCAATAAACACGTGATGGATGCAACACTACATAAGGGTACATAAGAGACAATCACAAGGTGATTGGTTTTATTAAACTGCAGTATAGACAGTTATGCTACCTTCATCTGTTGTAAACTCCCGTGGCTCATAGCTGCACAATGTCAGACAAAGAACAATGAGGTACTATCCTCAGTTCATTGTTCAGATCCTGACCCGCGCTTTGCTGTTAGCTAAATAGTGTGTTTGTGTATGTGCTTGCGGCAGCAGCCCATGGAAAGTTCCACCGACTGTGAGCATTGGGGAATTTCTGGCCGCCGGAGAAACTCTTCAGTTGATGCAGCTTGGTGATTCCCCCAGCCGTAGCAATGTTACCGCAGTTTTGGTAGGGTCTGAGTCCAAAGTGGGGAGAGGCAGACTCCCTCCTGTCTCCCCTGTGGCTATACCGCTGTCAGCATGCAGACAGGTTATCATAGCTGGATCGTACGTATGATCCAGTACCAGCCCAATGTATGTAGACTATGCTTAGAGTGTGTAAAGATTACTAGCCCAGTAAACAGAGAGTAAAAAGCAGGGGTGGGCAAACCACAGCCCATGGACCAAAATCAGCCTGCAGAACTTCTCAATCTAGTCTATTCCTCCGTAAAAACTATTGAATTGCATAAATAAGGATGGTAGTGAGCTAGGTCACCTGCAACTGCTGTTCAGTCCTTGGCATTTTTCTTCTGTGTGTAGTGATCTTGTGTAGTGATCTTGTCTGATGTTATAGGCAAGAAGAGGAAGGGGAAGCTTCAAATATGTTCCTATGCAATTGTTTCAACCCCTGGGCTTTGGCAAACTACACGAGGGCTTTCGAATGCCTGGGCTTTCCATTAGTGTCAACATCTAGAGCCAGCGTTGGCTACATTCTACACAGGCTGTCTCTGGCTGACCTGCGGGGTCTTTCCTCTACCAGATCTCACTCTTCTAATGCAACTTTCTGTTTTCAGTGGGTGGGATCTGGCAGAGGAAAAGCATTGCCACCGCTGGCTTTTCTTAACACAGTTTGCTGGTGATCTCAGGCAAGTTTGGAGGGTGTGGAGCTCACAGCAGGCAGTGAGAAATGACTGGCCTAGGCAGGGAGGGAGGACAGTCAGAGTGGAGGCAACAGTGCTGTACTCAGGAGAGTGGAGGGAGTGAGAGATTGCCGAATTGTTGGAGAAGGGAAGCAACAGAGAGGAAGACTGCTGAGTGGGTGTGTGTAACACGATTGTAGTGCTCATATGATTACTGTTATCTGTGAAAAGTAATTAACTATAGTAAGGTCTTTACTGTAGTTAGTAGTTAACCAATAATTTATTATTTGGAAAAAGTAATTAACTACTGTAATGCGATACCGCACAACACTCGAGTATAAATAGCAGCAGAGACTGTGGGGTGGAGCACTGGAAAACTGCTCTAGACACACAAACTGGATAGGATCCAGTCAATGGGAAAGCATTGGGGGCGGAGCACTAGAAAGCAGCTCTGTAGACAGAAAGGAAGATGGTGAGCTGGGGGATGTTTCTGTGCTGTAGAAGTGAAGTTTCTGCATGTGTGGGGGACAGAAGAGAAATGAACCTCCCTATCTACCAAAATACCCCTGGACATTTCTATAGGTGAAGCAGTTCCAGCAGCATACATACTGTTTCATTTTAATACCATGATTAAGGAATTCCACCTGATCATAGACAGAGAGCCAACACAGATACAAATACACACAAACCCATGCAGATACACTTGCCATGCACATACCAACACACATGCACAGCCACATAGCTTACCACTCACACACACAAACATACAAAGCAGATATACACATGCATGTGCAAAACACAGACAAAATAAATAGACATAAAAAACGCAGATTGTTAAAAAACAGATGTCTCAGCTCACACACATAGGGGTTGGAAAGAATTCCATGAGCCGTACTCTGCATGTTTTTCTCCAATTTGCTTTCTCTTCATTCTGAACACTGTTGGACTGTCTTTCTGACTCTGATCCTACAGACTGTAGTAAAATAGCAAGCGTGTGCAGCTTATGTCTTCATCGTGTTATGGGGAGTATTTTGAGCTTTGACCATTGTGTCATCTTCTGTGTGCTTTTGTTTGTTCTTTACAGGGTAAATGTGAGAAGCAAGTGCAAGACGTGATTGAGCGCATTTGGGATTTCATTGATAAACTCAGCATCAACACTTTTGGTAAGGACTAAGTGCTCATTTATTGTTATATAAGTCAGATATAAAAGGAACTCTGTTGCTTCTTGCATTTAAAAAAATGTTTTCCGCATTCTCCAAGGCCAAGCAGGATGAAATCACCACATTCATGAATAGCATCATCCAACAGAGCCCTGCACGGGAATTACTCTTCAGCAACTTAGAGAAGCCTTTGAGGTCAGCACACTGTGCATGCACGTGTAGGACCAATACAGTCTGGCTTTTCCGGTAAATCAGTGAGGTTGCATTTTGTAGATTTCCCCTCAGCTTACATCTCTTTCATCTGTACGATTTTCACCTTAATTTATCTTGCCTTTTTGTTCACACAGGGCCAGTACATAGGTTCCCTCTTAGTTCCACAGCCAGGTTTTTGGCATTTTCTCCTTTCTTTTCTGCAGTTCACTAGGTCTCTTTATGCCTCAGGCATCCTGATTGGGGTATTTTTTTCAAAATCAAGCAGTTTGATTTTACCTTGGCTATTTTTCCTCACGTCTCTTAAGACTCCGATGATTTTATGAAGTGCACCTTGTGTAACAGAAACATGTTCCTCACGGGTACTCATAGTGTCTCCATTGTCTGGGGCCCGACCATAATTCTTCTCGTAAACTCTGCTCACAGATTTCAAGAAGGAGTTTCCTTTACTTCAGCAGCAGATGAATCTAGATACTTGTGGGTTGCGACTATCTATCAACAGGTGGAGATAGAGAGTACTGAACTCTATCTTATAGGATAGTATTGCTTCTGGACCATCTGTATATCTCTATCTCCAGCAGGCTGTGGACGGTTCTCCACAAGCTCCTGGTTTCATCATTGGCATTCACTCCAGTTCCGGGTTGCCTGGTTCTGTGGAGCCTGGGGGTGCCTGGCTGTGGGGTGCCAGCTTTGGGAGGTAAACTTGATGGTGCCAGGTCCTTCTCCCACCCTGAGTCCCAGTTAAGCCTTTTCTCTCTGCTTTATGCCCCTTCCTCTTAGTAAAAAAAAAAAAAAGACCCATACAGCTGTCTTTGTTTTCTTTGAAAAAAAAAAGCTACTTGGGGTAAGAGCATTGTATAGGTTTATTTGTATAGGTTTGTTGCCCTTAAAATAGCTCCTTTCAGTTTTGCTCACTGCTTCCAGATGTTCCCATCCAGATAGCAATTCCTTGAGGTAATCCCCCATCTGAATAAAGCTAAGTTTTTTTTGTTTGTTTGTTAAGTCTAGAACCTTCACTTTTGAATGAACCCTCTCCACACGTATCTTAATACAAAGCTACACCATGTGGTGATCACTGGATACCAGATTACCTACTATAGCATCACAAATATTCTCCTCATTAGTAAGCCTAGTATGGCCCTATCCTGCGAGGGGTTCCATTACAAATTGCTAGAATATTTCCCCCTGTAGAGAATCCAGGATCTCCCTGCTTCTAAAAGACCTCACAGTAGGGATACCACAATCAACATCTGGTATATTATTTTCAGATGACAGGTATTGGCTGGCATTCAGTTGTGTCTGTATTTCCCTACCCTTTGTTCACCTATTCCCGTTTCTTGCTGCCTTATTTTGTTTTATTTCTTCTTTCCTATTGAAATTGGCATTCCTTTTCCCATTTGTTTTTATTATTGTACACCGCTTTGATTTGTTGTGAAAGGCAGTATATCAAGTTCCAAATAAACATAAACATATTAAAATCACTTAGTAGTAGTACTTCCCTTTTCACAGCTATATTTGGATGTCTTCAATTATATCTCTGTCCACTTCTGTCTGTGAATGAGGCCTGTTATATCACAACAATGTAAATACATTTGCCATTCCCTCTTTCCAGATTGACCCACAGTGCCTCTTCCTTACCCTGTAGGTCCTGCAATTGTGTACTTTTATTATTATCTTTAACATATAATGCTACCCCCCCTTCCTTTCTTCCCACCCTGTCTTTCCTGAACAGCCTGGTATAACTATATCCCAGTCATGGTTCTCTGTGAACCATGTCTCTGTGATCGCCACTAAATCCAAATCAGCCTCTTCCTTATAGCCTCAAGATCTAAAACGTTCCCATACTTTGGGCATTAGTATATACTGCTTTCCTGATGCTGCTCCTTTTTCCTGTTTGTGGTATTTAATGGTTCACTAAACATTCTCCTCTCAACGGGTATCTGTGCTCTAAACTGATGTTATGCCAAATTCTAAAATGCAACCTAAAATACTAAACTGGACTCTAAAACACTATTTATATAAAACTGAGACCAAAAAGGCTACACTATTGTCTAAACTGACTCTGCTAAATAAGTAGAGTAATTTAACAAAAACAAACAAAATTATTTATTCAACCCCAGTTTTCTTTTCCAAAGTTTGAATGCAATTTCCAGCAGGTAAGATGCGCCAATGAAGTTTTCCTCCCCTCAGCAGGTCCTCTCTCAGCACCTCTTCAGGACAAGGTGGAGGTGGCTGCTAACCTCCATTAAGAAGCGTTCTGAGGCTGTCAAGTCACTGTCCTGACCCACTCCTAGCTCAGCCTCTTCATCCAGGAGGTACTGTGGCAGAGGGGGGGATTCCATCCCATCCTAGTCCTAAGGGCCCTAAACAAATGCCTGTCCAAACAACAAACAAAAGTTCAAGATGGTTTCCCTGGGCACCCTGCTCGCCATGATTCAGCAACAAGATTTGCTGTTCTCTCTAGACTTAAAGGACACATATATCTACATACAGATACATCCTAGTCATAGGGAGTATCTCAGAGTTTGAATAGAGAAACACCACCACCAGTACCATGTCCTTCCATTTGACCTCACATCAGCTACCAGGGTCTTCACGAAATGTTGCTGCAGTATCGCTATGCAGAGTGGGAGTGCACGTGTTTCCCTGCCTGGACAATTGGCTGGTCAAGATTACATCAAAGGAAGAGACTCAGGAATCCATGTGCTGGAGCTGTTATGGTTCATCATCAACTACCCCAAGTCTTATCTCAGACTAGCCCAGCAATTAGAATTCATAGGAGTCCTACTACACCCGGTTCAGGCCAAGGCTTTTCTCCTTGTCCAGCACATAGAGTCACTGACTTCTGTAGCAATTCAAGTGTGGCATCGCCCCATTACTGGCCAAGGCAAATATGTTTCCTCTTGCTTCTGGAGCTAGCTTGCCACTGTGTAGAAGGTAAACCCATCTATGTTCAGCCTTTAGTTGTTCATTTTGAGGGACTTACTGTTGCTTAGGCCTCCTGTCAAGCCTCCTTACATTGTCATGGGATCTCAATGTTGTTCTCACCCAGCTGATGAAAACTTCTTCAAGCCACTTTGACACCTGTCATCTGAAGTATCTGACCTGGAAGGTCCTGTTTTTGGTGGCAGTCACTTTTGCCCACAGAGTAAGTGAGCTTCAGGCCCTAGTAGCGGATCCACCTTACACAAAATGTTATCATGTGCGCATCCAAAGTTCTTTCCTAAGATGGTGTTGGAGTTCCATCTTAATGTCGGCAGTTGTTTCTTTTGACCCCAGCAGAATGGGGGCTGCCACTGGTAAACGCACATTGTCCAGTTATCTAGCGGACTGCATCTGTTACCTTTGTGCCCAAGCTGGGCTTACTCTTGAGGGCCATGTCATGGCTCACAATGTCAGAGCTGTGGCTGCATCAGTGGTCCACTTGAGATCAGCCTCC
Organism: Microcaecilia unicolor; assembly: GCF_901765095.1. Lineage (NCBI taxonomy): Eukaryota > Metazoa > Chordata > Amphibia > Gymnophiona > Siphonopidae > Microcaecilia > Microcaecilia unicolor. Next base: position 436,140,412 of record NC_044033.1, read on the forward strand.
ATAGAGGAGATTTGTGGGGCTTCAATTTGGTCATCAGTCCACACGTTCATATCTCACTACTGCCTGAAACACGACTCCTGACGCGACAGCCAGTTTGGTCAGACAGTCCTTCAGAATTTATTCAGGGTTTAGAATCAAACTCCACCCCCTAGGCCCTTTTATTTCTGTTCCACACTGTCTTAAAAAAAAAAATTTGTTGCAGGCCTGCTCTTTCCTCTTTTTATTTCCAACAGTCTGGTAGCTAGGGATTCCCATCAGTGTGGTGATTTCATCCTGCTTGTCCTCGGAGAAAGTAAAGTTACTCACCTGTAGTATGTATTCTTTGAGGACAACAGGATGAATTTCCACACTGCTCCACCCACATCCCCTTGGAGTTGTATTCTATCAGCTATATTATTAGACTAGCTTGGTCCTGCATGACAGTGGTGGATGGGAAGGCATGCTCATATGTGATGTGCCACCTTCAAAGGCTTCTCAGAGTTGCTGGAAAGTGATACCTGCATAGAGTTCCATTGGATGACATCACCCATCAGTGTGGATATTCATTCTGCTGTCCTCAGAGAACATTTGTTACAGGTGAATAACTTCACTTTACTAAGAATCTGTGCTGAGGAGCACAGGGTCCAGTTCAACAGTGCATGTCTGCCTGGTTGTGGTACTGTAAATTTAAATGTTACCTGTCGACCACTTACGACAGGTAAAGTTCTTTGATTCCTACCATGTTTAATGGCCAGATGCTTATTGCCGATTAGAAGATGGCATGGAACCAGTTCTCATTTACCTCATTCAAATGAGTATTATAGTGCACACAAATATGTACTGAAATTTGCTGCCAGTTTTCAAAAATTCAAAGCAGTTTTCTAATCGTGGCAGTGGACAGTTTTAAGATGGTGTTAAATGCCCTTTGGCAGTTATGTCATGTTGAGATCTAATGCAGCCCTTAATTTTGTCCACTTGTAATTTGAGCAGAATTTGGTTGCACTCCAGGTTTTAATGAGTCTAGCATCAGTTCTTTGGCAATTGGTAATGTTGAGGGTTAGACTACTGTGTGTTTAGCCATTTACTTCAAGCCTTAAGGGTTTGTGAACTGATAAGATTCTTTGTCTGCAGAACATCTTTTCCCTGCTTTTATTTCTTCAGTAAAGTAACATGCTTATCTCTGATTTTTTTAATACCATTGTTTCTCTGATAATTGGTAGAAGAGTCGCCTAATGGTTAGAGCAGTAGACTGAGAACCAAATAAACCACTGATATTTCCTATTACCTTGGCCAAGACACTTAACCATCCATTGTCTCAGGTACCACTTAGACAAGGAAATATGTTCTGTACCTGATTGCAACTCACTATGAAATCAGATTTGGAAAAAGTGAGTAATCTAAAATCTAGATATTTAATTAAGGTAGAATATGTAGGCTCCTGACCTAATGTTAAAATAAGATAAAGGCATGAGATCTCCTGTGTGCAGCTGAAAGATGTTTTTGTATAAACGTGTGCTGGGTTTCTTAATTGTGCCTTATACTATAGGTTTAATCTTTCTACATCACAGCATATTGATTAACAAAAGTATCTTGTAGGAACATAGCTTGGTGTGGCAGATAAAGACCCATCTAATCTGCCCAGGCTGCCTCCTTTAGCAAATGCCCATTGGACTTTAGTTGATCTGATTTTTTCCTCAATCTTTGAGTTAAGAATCCTCTGTGGTTATCCTGTGCTTTCTTGAGTTATGTTACTGGTTGTTTTTTTTTCTCTCTTCTGGGAGTCTTTTCCATGTAATTGCATAGCTAGGACTGAATAGGCCCCTGGCAGAAAAATTAAGATGTGACCCTATAACACCATCCCTCCGAAGGTAATGAGAACCAGGGCAAGGGGAGCTCCAGTAAACAAATCCTGCAAAAAGCACACACATTCCAGACCTATATAGAAAATCTGTCATAATAGAAGTAGAAATTGAATGCAAGATATCAGAGATACACATTTCCCAAAGCTAACATTACAATTAATACATTCAAAAAACAAATGTCTTTTTACCTTTTTCTTCCTCTCTCACCCTGACCCCTTCCCTATTTTGGTCCAGCATCCTTCCCCCAGGTCCAGTCTTCCTCTCTTCCCTCCAAACGCCTCCCCCCCAATCCAGCATCTCTCCACCATATTCACACACAAGATTGTGGCATCCCTGCTTCTTCCCCCATGAGTCTGTTTTTTTTCTCTAGCTTTCTAACCCCCACCCCCACTGCGGTCCTCTAAAATTTGCAGCAAGTCACCAGCAGTAGAGAATGACACAGGGACAAGGCTTGTCCCCATCCCTGCTGGACCTGTCTTTGTCCCTACTCCCATTCCCGTGGGCTCTTTCCCCATCTGCAGAAGCCTCTAACACTTATGATTTTTTTATATTTAAATTTTTTTTATTAAAGTATAAAAAGGTGTAGAAATGGGACATGCTGGACATAACCTAAAGGTTTGGCCTGCTATGGCAGCCTGACAGTTGTGAGCCATGGGTTTTTAGTAGTTTATTATTTGGGGAGGGCAAAAAGACATTCAAAGGACCAATATTCTGTGCAACTATTTATAAATCACAAATAATAATAGAAAACAATAATAACGAGCAACTATAATAATCCCGCCCCCACCCTGTACCCTTCCAATCCCAACAACAGCTGACTTCTACTACCCCAAGGAACCGTAATCCACCCTGTCAAAATGTCCAGGGGTACAAAATATAATCCACTCTGTATGCTCTAACGGGGGAGAAATATATCGTATGAAGCACTGTTATGATTTTTGACTTATCTGTGGATGAATAATAAGTGATCAATAATATCAGGATTCAGTTTAGCTCTTCTGTCTTCTACAGTCCTTCCTGCAGTAGAAAATGTCTTATCTGAAGATGTGCTGGTAGCATGAATGCACAGGATCCCCTGTGCAAATGTTACTTGTTTTTCTAAAAAAATGAAATCATCATCATCTGCATCACTTGAACATAAATAACTGTCCAATTCATTGAAAGCTTATCCAAATGCCATTACCTGACCTTACGAATCCACCTATTCATCACCTGATCCTGCGACAACGGCAATGACTCGGACCACGCCTCCTCCAATTTTTTCCCTATGTTCACATTGACCCTATCCCTTGATTATCTCAATCTAGCCTAAAGCTAGCATCTCTTCCTACCTCCTCTAATCCCTCTCCCTTATTATATTACCTATCTACACTTCCCTATCACTCTGCTAAGCTTAGCCTGTTTTCTCTGACTATACTTTGCATTCCTATTACTATGTAAGCCGCATTGAACCTGCTATGAGTGGGAAAGTGCAGGGTACAGGTGTAACAAATAAATAAACAGCCTGCAAGCAAAGAATGACATGGGAACAAAGATTGACCCCATCCCTGCGGGCTCTCTTCCTGTCCCCATCCCTTTTCCCGTGTCATTCTCGAACCAGCAGCAGCAGGAATCAAAAGAGCCTGCCTTCAGCCATACCACCAGGGCCTTTTCTCTGCCATGTCCCACCCATAGGAAGTTGCATCGGAGGAGGTGGTGGATGCAACTACTCTTTAAAACTGGCACGCTAATCTTCAAAATACTGTTTGGTATGGCTCCTGAATACATGTCAGAACTGATTGAACTATTAGCGAGGAATACACGTCCAAGCATCAGAGAATACCTACTGCTTCACCTACCTAAATGCAGAAACCTAATCTACAAATCCAGCTACACCGCTGGATTTAACTACTTGGGCTCCAAATGGTGGAACTCAAGTATCCAAAGCCATAAGAAATATCAACTATCTCCAATTCAGAAAAGAACTAACAGCTTACTTTTTCAAGAAATTTCTTGACTGATTATACAAATAAATGTACTGCACTATTTTATAATTATACAGCAGCAATGTAATATCCCATGAATGTTTAAATGTTTTCACACGGTATTGTAATTGCACAACGACAATGTAGAACTCCCGAACCATTTAAATGTAAGCTACATTAAACCAAAACTTGCTTTTGAATAATTGTGGGCTACAAGAATGAATGAATGAATAAGTAGGGCCAGCCAGAGGCAGCCTGTTTTGATTGCTGCCAGTGACTTACCATGAGGTTTTGAGGATCACAGAGGAGAGAGGGTTAGAGAGAGATGTTGGATTTGGGGGGGGGGGGGGGGGGGTGAAGAGAAAAAAAGAGGGAGATGCCAGACTTCAGGGACAGAAATCATGAAAACAATGATTTAAAGGACACTTCAACTGAACAGCAGGCAGCCCCTACCACTGGGCAGCCCTGGACTTTTTGTCAGGCTCGCTCAGTGATACTATGCCCCTGCTTCCATTAAATATTTTCTGATGTTGCTGCTGAGACAGCCTAGTTGGAGCCTCGTCCCATGGCCTCTTTTGAAAAATGTGGTTATAAAGGGATTTAAATTCAGCAGTCCATTTTGGGTGAGACTACAGTTACTTGCAAGTCTGATGGTCTTGAGTAGAGACGACAGGCACAGTGTCTTTGCCATCTGTGGCTAAAGCTACATTAGCAGGGCTGTACCAAAATGGCAAATAAAGGTGATAATTGTTCATTGCCTTCCCTGCTGCAAGAGACCCACCAACCCGGCAGCGAAGTGTGTGGGATCAGGCCTCGAAGAACATAAGCATGTTTAGTGTAGAGAAACAAAATAGAAACTAGTCTGGGATTAAAACAGATCCAGGAATAAAATCAACAAGGACTGGAACAAAATGAAAAAAAAAAAAAATACACCATAAGAGTGTGCAGGGAAAAAGTTTTGTTATTGTCCTGTCTAGTACCTGCTAAATAATTTTTGCACATACAAAAAGCATTTAACACACTAAAATGGCTTGTATTATTAACTAATCATTTTCAAGTGCTAAGTGAAACAAACAAAAGCATATCCCTAGTAAAGAGATGTATGCAGAAAGACACTTCAACATATCAGTAAGTTAAGAAGCATTAACACTCCTCCTTTATAGGCTGTATTAAAATATTTACTTTTCTAGTAAGCAGTTTTTTATATTGTTTACAGGGAAATTCCTTGCAGACAATATTGTGGGCTCCGTGATTGTGTTTTCTTTGCTGTTTTGGATTCCCCTCAGTATTTTGGTTCATTGTGTGGTGAGTAGATGTTTTCATTGTCTAAATACATCTATGTTTTCCGCTTGTAACTTGTACAGAAGGCAGCAGTCTTTTCACCGACTTTGTCCAAGCCTGAGTCCAGAGGCTGGCTGTAACTTCACCCCTTATTTCTTGCCTTGTTTTCTGCTCAGTTGCCACCCCCTTCTCTCTCTGTACAACATGTACCTCTGACATTAATATAAAGCTTTGATATATATTCTCATTAACCAGCAAAACTTTAATAAGTGTTATAAAACCAATGCTCACATGTGTAATAGGGTATGGATCTCAACTTCAAAGCCTTCTCTCATTTGTCTTCAGCATGTTTCCCAACTGGAAATCAAGAAAAGTAAATTTTGTACTTAAGCTTTTGAAACCTGTGAATTTGGTTATTCCTTTATTTAAAGAGTTAGAGATCCCAATTGCTTACTGATCTAACGTAGTGATGCACTGTGTGCCAGCAGCACGTACTGGAAAGAGGCTGATTTTTTCTCTTTTTTTTTCTCCCCCCCCCCCCCCCCCCCTTATTTCTTTAGGACAAGAAATTAGATAAACAGTATGAAGAAAATACAAAATCATTGTTTTACCCAAGTGTAAGTATGATACAGAGGAGTAGAAAGCAAACTGATTCTGTCTCACCAGCTCTCCTGAGTAGCTAGTTGATGAGAGCCTGTTCCACTGAGACACAGACAAGGTCCTCCTCTTCCCTGCTAAAAATCAGCAAAGTTCATCTGGGACAAATACTCCTTTTTATCTTCATCTTATAAGATGTATTTATTGTATTGTAAGTGCACTGATAATTATTTTCATGTCAAACTCAGCTGCAGTGAAATGTAGAACTGCAGTGGAACTTGGGTATTAAGGACAGTAGCAAGACAGAATAATTTGGCCTTAAAATGAACATACCCTCGGTGGTGAGGTAAAATGTATGTAGGAAATACCTTCAGTTGAGTTACGCTATTAATGAAAATATGCCCTTGCTATTCACCTAGTCCAGGTTCCATTGGGTTCAGTCATGCTGACTGAGAAATGTGAGAGTCACGGGGCTGTTCCTTCTTGCCATTTTAGTGATGAAGGATGATTTGTTTGCATGAGGCCCTGTTATCTTCTTCTGATTATTGCTTTTGCCAACGGGCGACACAATTAAGTACAAAGAGCAGTGTATGTTTGGCAGCTTTCTTGGGGCATATATTTTTCTATAGGAGTGGTTCCCAATCCAGTCCTCAGGGCAACTTTAGCAGGCCAAGTTCTCAGGATATCCACAATGATTAGGCATGAGGCAGATTTGCAGGTACTGCCTCTGTTGTATGGAAACCTCCCTCATGCATATGCATTATGAATACACTGAAAACCTAACTGATTTGATGTGCCCTGTTTTACAGTATGCCTTATCCATTATCAATTTGTTTAATAAAGCAAACCCAAATAATACTGCTCACCTAATTTTGTCTCCTGCAAAACACCCTACAGTATTTGAGAGGTCACGGTTTGACTTAAATAGAGTGTAACATGTGTAATGAATTCCAGTGAGAAGGCTTAAAAAGTTATTCAAGTGTGTAGATTTTGTGCTCCTGTGCCAAATGGAGGCAAGCTTCCACCACCATCACCTCAAGGAGTTCCGTTAGAGCTAACTTCCCCAGGTTACCAAGGTCTTTGTATTTTTCCAGAATGTTGAAATGCTCAGCAGCATGGATTCTGCATCCGTTCGTTTCGTCAAACCCAATGCTGTTGCTGCCCAGCCTGCCAGCCGCTTCCAGTCCATGCAGCCACTGCTGGCCATGGCCCCTGCAGCTGCGCCCCCAAAGCTGGACCACCAGAGAATGGATACCATTCAGGAGGACCCCAGCATGGACTCTCAGGTGGACAATGATTTCAGTGAGGACCTGTTCCCAAACAGCAGCTCGGCTGCAAAATCTTTTGAGGATCTCACTGATCATTCAATTATCAGGAGTGAAAAAGCTTCCTCTTTTAAATTACAACGCCAAAGTCGAGTTGACAGCAAAGAAACAGATTGCTGATTTTTTTTTTTTTTAATGCCTTGTCCAAAGTAAAGTTTCACAAATTGAATCTAAATCCAGTTCACTATATGAGCACAAATTTATATTTGGGGAGACGGAGAGGGTGAGCTAGGGCAAGGATAATGGGAAAAGATAAGGAAGTGACATTGTGCAGATGCTGGTCATGTGTATGACCTTCCTTATTAAAGACTTTAATCTGCCCTAGTATTACATGTCTAACTTTTGTAAAAGCTTTTCTGATTTGGTTTACTTTTCTATGCTCTCAGCCCTTAACATTTCCTTCAACCTGTGGTGCAAAACCAGGTAATTTATCTTGGTATTAGACTCTGTGTTAACATTTTTGTTATTGTTTTGTAACTCTTGGTAGAGATGTAAAAAAATTGCAATAGTAAGTCATAATCCAAAGCCTCTGCACGCAATTTTGGTATTTCCTATCGGACAGAAATAGAATCAGGCTTGTTTCACTTAGCTTTTTTACCCATATACGAAGAATGGGAGAAAAGAGTGCATATTAATTACTTATAAGGAGGTACTTATCACTGGATTTTTTTCACAGCGTTAGATTTAAGTAGGAAAAAAGGCCCAGATTTCCTAGGTTTTGAATTGTGGTTCACTCACTGTTGTCATGCCTATGTTTTGTTTTTTGCTCTGATAAAGATGGAATGGATCTGATAGACATTATAAAGGTCTCTATAGAATATAGTGGATAGCACTTAAGATACTTGTGAACACAGGGAAGACTGCACACTGTATTCTAAAGTCTCTGTTTTTATATATGCAGTTATACACCAGGAGAAACAAATTTACTTACAGAAAAATTATAGTGTACTGGTGTAAATTGTTTGCCAATAGCTTTCCTTTTATTTATTTAAAATTTTTTAGCCCATGGTTTCCTTCTGCTTCTTTGGGTTTCCAGCTCAGAGTAGCTTCTGCTGGGCTGTCTTCATTCACAATCTTCCATGCTTTTTCCCGATGATCAAGGCAAATAAGTGCCTAAATTTGCATGTTATTAACATTGATTAATGGGGAGTTAATTCCCTGCGCTGTTGCAGCGCTATTTTTATGGCGCTGTTTCAGAAAAGCACAGGGAATTGATCATCAGATTTTATCCTCTCCCTGTCAACTGTTTGCAGTCACAACCCTTAACCAGAAGCTGTACTGTGGCTCCTAGAACACAACTACACATGCACTGTTAGTCTGGCCATTGTGTGATGCTGGGGCAGCCTCCCAAAGGGGCTGTAAACACTGTGTCAGTGGCCCCAGCTGAGCCAAGGAAGCCTCTTGCTGTGCAATGCCACTGAGCTGGCCCTTTTTTATGTTTCATTTAGAAATGAATACAAAGATTTCAGATTATGCTAAAAACAAATTGCATACATTTAGCCTTTGTATCAGTTTATCTCGCTTTCTAAAGGGAAAATGATGCATCCTGTCGTCTGGAGCATTACAAACTAAGCATCAACAAAATCAGTTTAAATGACAGATATTCCAGAAATGTGAGTTTCTATGCAACAGAGCAATATGGGTAAAGTACAATCCACTGTAGGGAGATTCTGTTGATCAGTTTTCACAAATTTTTCAAAATTTTTAGAATTTATATGCACTTTAGTTTCTGGAAGATTCCTTCGCCAAGGCATTGGCTCCTTTTGGAGTTTGTGATAGTATTTAAAAAATCTCTTTAATCACGTCCAAGCATATAGTTCATAGCACTAGAATCCTATACATGTGGAACAGAGGGATTGGTCCTACTTACTAGCAGTTCTCTCTCATTAATGCCCTGATGATCAAAGGTAAATGCAAGCGCTAGAGGCCGCTAGCGCTGGACTAGTGCCCGCATTTACCAGCACGGCATGATCAGAGGGTCTGATGTGATTGTGCCAGGGAATACCTCAGAGCTCATTTAAATTATATTTAAATGTAGCTGTTCGATATTCCTCCCGTATGATCAGAACACTGCACTCTGATCTTACGGCTGGAATAGCGTCTTAACCCTACGCCAGCTCAGAGCTAGTGTTAGGGTTAAGATGCTATTACTGCCCCCCCCCCCCCCCCCCCACTGTTCATGCCAGGCAGCCCAGGTTGTCACCGTCATTCCAGTGGACCCCAGACCCCCCCCCCCCCAAAGGCAAGGCCCTGGTAGCCTAGTGCCCTCTCTCCCTGAACGACACAGGAGGGGGGAGCTGGAGCTCTAGTGGCCCTGAACCGTGCCCCCGTACTTTTAGATACCGGAGGAGGGAATAGCATTCCCTCCTCCTTCCAGTGCCACCTCCAAAATGGCAGCACCCTGCCCAGTGCATCTTGGGATGTACTGGCTGGGGCTTCCATACCTTATAAGTAGGGAAGCTGCACCCAGCACATCCCAGGATGCACTGGGCAGGGTGCCACCATTTTGGAGGCTGCGCTGGAAGTAGGAGGGAGTGCTACTCCCTCCTCTGGCATCTAAATTCATGGGGGGGAGGGTTCGGGGCCACTAGACCACCAGGTGTAGGCTGGAGGTTTGGCGACCTCTCTCTTCTGTTGAGGGAGGGGTGTTAGGTGTTGGTGTCTGGGAGGGGTGTAGGGGGGGCACTAGGCCACCAGAGCCTTGCCTTTGGGGGAGGGGGGTCCAGGGGTCCTTGGAATGTTTGACAGGTCCGACAGCCCAGACCTGTCAAGTGCAGGAAGATTGTGCCTGAGTGCATTCCATGCAATCTCCTGATGATCAAGGCTAATAAGCACCTAAATCTGCATGTTATTAACATTGATCAATGAGGAGTTAATTCCCCATGCTGTTGCAGCGCTATTTTTTATGGCGCTGTTTCAGAAAAGCACAGGGCATTGATCATCGGGTCCTATGTGTGTGTACCCATTTAATGTTTAAAGCTCTGGGCCTGATCATGGAAGAAAATTGGCCTTTTCTGATATAATTTTCAAAAAGTGCCTTTAAAAAAACAAGACAAAATCTTATCTTTTATTTTTTTTTGCCCTTAATTTAGTTTGGTAATTTACAGAGAAAAAATAGTATATACTAATTTTTTGTGATTTCTAAGAAGAATTAAAATATTTTGGTCCTTCCGTAATTGCTTGTCTGTTTTTTCATGTTAACTGAAATGGCGTAGTTTCATCACGATTAGATCTGTGATGGAAAATGTAGCAGGGAAGGGAAATGGGACTTGATATACCGCCTTTCTGAGGTTTTTGCAACTACATTCAAAGCGGTTTACATATATTCAGGTACTTATTTTGTACCAGGGTCAATGGGAGGGTTAAGTGACTTGCCCAGAGTCACAAGGAGCTGCAGTGGGAATCGAACTCAGTTCCCCAGGATCAAAGTCCACTGCACTTACCACTAGGCTACTCCTCTACTACGTAGAGGATGTAAGGTGCTTTATGGCAACAGGTTTTGAGAACTGAATTGTGAGGAGAAATCCTAGAGTTTGAGTATAACATACCCTTTTGCCACTTGCTCTTGTGATATTGCTCTGCTGCATTTTACCCAGCTCCAACTGCATTTAATAATGCCATCCTATCTCCTTTGGTAAAGCAGGACCAGCTTATATGTACCCCACAAGTACACTGGTAAAATATTATATTGTAAAGCATGCTAAGGTCCTCCTTAAATTTTAACAGATGTTGTGTAAATCCAAACTGTTCTTTGACAAGGCTACTGGATAAAAATGAGATGATAATACTGCATAAGCATAACACTTCTATGGCTTGCATAACAATGATGTCTTTGATCACATGGGCCTCCTTGACAGCTAATTTGAATCAAGCAGATTGATTATTTTAATGATGGAGAAATTGCCTCATTTCTATTAGTGTCGTTATTTCTAGAGTAGTCCAGAGGCTTACAAAATGAAGTTTTGTACTTCCCGACAAGAGCATATTTATGCAGTATATATGTCTCTTCTGCTTGGAGTGTCTTATTTTAATAGATGAACTTTCCAGGGTAGGGTGAACAACTATAGTTCTTGAAGGCCCCAGACAGGTTAAATTTTCAGGATAGCCAAAATATACTAATCAATCTGGTTCTTAAATCACACTGTATACAACTCTGCCCTGGATGGCGAAAAGAAGCAAATGCTTCCATAAGGACAGGCACTTGCTTCTTTTTGCCATTGCAGGGCAGAACTGCCTCCTGAGCGACTAGACCTCAAAAGTCTGAATCTGTGCTCTAGGATAGGGATGGTGGTGTCCTCTGACCCTCCAGGCTTTCAGGACAAACCAGACCCCCTTTGCAGCACTTAAGGGTTGGTGCTTGGGCCCCCTCAGCATTACAGAATTAGCCGAAACATGCAAATGCTGTGCATTGATTACACTCAGAAAATGTTATGCAACTTGTCATTCTGACAAAGATTAACCTGTGATAGACTGACTGGTGTTTTCATGGATGCTTGCGAAACATACTTGAATTTGTGCCTTATGGTATTCTTATCTTAACTAGACATTTTTCTTGCTATGGTTACATTGTTTCTGAATAGATGTACTGGTTTACATTTTACATGGGAAGAAGAAAAATGAGATTTTAGGTATTGCTCTGTATAACAATTTTTGGTATGTTCTAATAAACATTTTTGTACAGAATTATGAATTAATTATTTAAGCTAATGATTACTGCATTTCTATCTAAAATACTTCTGCTTTACTGTAACAGCTGCAGTGACTTGCCTATTGCTTGCCTCTTATATCCTGTTCTCGCTGCCTTAAATGTTTTGATTTTTCTATTTCAGAATAAAATGTACACACGTTTTGTTGTGGCTTGACCTGCTTTCTGACCCCAAACTGTCTTCCTCCTCTGGGCTTCCATTGCACCTGGCTGTTTCCCACTTATTTACAACCCCTTACTTAGTCCATCCACTGAAATGATAGTGCTTAAGCAGGGAGCCCAGCTCACTCATTCCCTATACTGTCCCCTCCCCTACCACAAATAAAGAAGAGGCATCCACTACAGAAGGATATATCACGAACATTAAAGGTTCAGTACTCTGCTACATGCATGTGCTGTTAAAGAATTCCGAAAGGGTGCCCAAATGCATTGGGAATAATTTGCTTTTCACAGATGTATTGGTGTTTAGCGACAGCTGATCTTTAGCATGAGCTAAAAACTCTAGCACACCTTAATAAAAGACCTCCATAATTAGCATATCCTACAAATCACTAGATAGAATCTTAAATGATCATTTAAGATTTTCCTCTGTTTTTTTACTGCAGTGTTTTTTTTTTCTCCATTAGGGAGTTGTTTCGCACTGCAGTTTGTTTCAAAGGTTTTATTGAAACCCGTGATGAGAGCCTACTTAAGGGGAAGACCATCTCTGTAGGTGCCCCAGGCTTTTGAGGTTTCCTTTATTTAAATTTATTATATATATGGTGTTCTGGGCTAAAGCCACTGGTTAGAGCATTTTTGTGATTAGGTTTTGATATTTGATTTTAGGAACAGCCATACTGGATCAGACCAATGGTCCATCCAGCCCAGTATCCTGCTTCCAGCAGTGGTGAATCCAATAATAAGATGGGGTGTGTTTTTAAATTTGGATTTCACTCCATAGTGGTAGCTCAAGGAAAAACATTCAGGTAAAATAGATATTTCCTTTGTCCTCCAAAGCTTTATCTGAGGCAATGGAGGGCAAAGTAACTTGCCCAAGGAATATCAGCAGGTTTTGAACTCTGGCTTCTCTGTTTACAAACAAGAATGGAAAAAATATATTTATATTTTCAGATTTTACAGTGTAGAAATTTTAATATATAAGATTATAGAGTCAGAATGTAAGAACCAAATGAAGATATGGACACTAATTCCAGGGTAGAATTATCATCAAAATTGGGTTCATTTGGTGGTGGAATATATGATAAGGGTGACTCAGACTGAAGTAGATTATAAGTTCAGCAGGAAACAAATTGTAATCTGTGCACACTAGAATCTGTTGATAGAAACCCCATGCATCATGGAGGAAAGAGTACCAGTGGGGGATGTATTTCAATTTACCTTTCCAGGATGCTAAAATAGACTACTAAAATTGGAAACACAATAATATGCTGTTTGGTGGTGAGTGGTCCAGGCAAAATAACTCAGTTCAGTTGCTATAATTCATAATAAAGGGGCCTCCTGGTCTGCAAAATGAAATAAAAGTCTCTTGTAAACTCTATGCAGTCCTATAAATGATTGCATCTCTTCCAGGTTTCTGTCAATCTTCCACTTCATCACTTTCAATTTTTGTGGTTTGGATTTCAGCCTTTTCTACGTAGAGTGGACAAGGGGATGCAGGCATACTCTAGGTGGTCATCCATAAGAGTCTTGTATGCCAGAGTACTTCTTCAGCTCTAAGAATCTGAAGTTGACTTCTCTGAGCATTCGCGGAGGTTCCTGCTCTGCCTCTGCTTCTTCTCAACCCCTACCAGTCTTTAACAGCTGCAAACATGTGAACAGCACTCCTTCAGGCCTCTTTGTTTTTTTCTTTACAAGTGCTCAGGTTTCTTTCTCCTCACCTGTGGAATTTATTAGTTTATTAACCATAGCACCATCTGCTTTTACTTTCACAACATGACTGCCCTTCTGTTGAAACTGCACCCCTGCTTTGGTCTTCCTTCACCTACCTACCTCCCCCCCCCCCCCCCCCAAGGTTTGGTGTCATTCCTTTTCCTCCCTCCCTCCCCCCCCAAGCATCTGTAAACCTTTTGTGAGTTACCAGCAGCAGCCAGAATACAGTTTGCTTTCAGCCAGTCCCTGGATTTTCCCTCTGCCATGTTCTGTCCACATGAAATTGCTTCAAAGGATGCAGAAAGAAGACCCAGAGCCTAGCTGAAAGCAGCCTTTGTTCCAGCTGTTGTCAGCAACTGGTGCAAGGTTTACAAAAGCATGGATGGAAGAGGTGAGTGATGCTGGGATTTGGAGGTGTGGAGGGGGCGAGGCTGAGACAGGGATGCAAGAGGAGAGACACCATGCCTATAGGGAGGAGAAGAGAAGGCTTTAAACATTTGACCAGGTGAAGTCTAACGCTAGGGATTTTGGTGCCCTTTATTGCCTTATATAGTCCAATGGTTAAGGTTGCCTTGTGGTTCCCTCCACCTCATCTCTCTTTTCTGACTGCTGAATCAGCTTTCCACTTCCTCAGGGAATTTGTATAGGCTAGTGCTACCATATAAGCAACAGATACTATACCATCTCTGGCAGCATAGACTACAGGTGCAGGACTCCATATTGCTCTCCCCAACCTAGCTGGTTTCCTCAGCATACCCATTTGCCTTCAGATCAATCTTACATGGAATCTCATGTGTTCCTGCCATTGGGACCAAATACCATTAGAAACAGTGGAGGAGTGGCCTAGTGGTTTGGGTGGTGGACTTTGGTCCTGGGGAACTGAGTTTGATTCTCACTTCAGGCACAGGCAGCTCCTTGTGACTGGGCAAGTCACTTAACCCTCCATTGCCCCAGGTACAAATAAGTACCTGTATATAATATGTAAGCTGCATTGAGCCTGCTATGAGTGGGAAAGTGCGGGGTACAAATGTAAAAAAAAAAAAAAAAATCCCCCCCCCCCCCCCCCCCCCCCCCAAAAGAAGCATCAAGGTCAAATTTCTGAAGAATATGCATATTCCAAATCTGGGCAAAAGATAATCTCCCTAGCCATACCCCAATCTTCAGAGGTCAGGAGGGACTAGATCTATGCTTCAATCATATTCTGCAGCTAAAGAAATAATAGCTCTGGCAAGGCACAAGTTCCTTCAAGACCTATCATTATCCAACTGGAAAACTCCTTCGTCCATATTGCCTTCTTCTAGATGACTAGAACTTTTTTTTTTTTACAAGTTCTTTTCTCTGCCCCAGAGACAAATGGAGGCTGAACACAAGGAAACAATGCATAGGAAGCGGAAGGACATGATCAACATCAACTTCCCTACTAATCAGTAGTGTTAGAAGCAGCTTTAAAGAAACACAAAGATTATACATTGCAAATCTATGGACCTCCTGGAAAGGATAGGTTTTTGGATTCCACAAGAGATAACTTATCAGAGCTCAATACTCTGAAAACTCTAAAAATCATAGCACACCAACTTCAGATGCTCCACTTTCAGGATCCTATAGTACAACTTATTGAGGATCATTTTGCCTCTGCATCTCCACTACAGTACCAAGTTACCTCACTCCACTTAACATCTTTGGGAATTCACATACCATCTTATCTGCTCAGCTTATCACTTCCAGAACAGCAGAAATCTCAACATGTGAAACTGCTTGGTTGCAGGAATCAGGGCTTAGAGCAGAACTTCACAATAGGTCAGATGCACCTTGGTCAGCTTATTTGGTGAGAAAGTTCAAAATGTTTCTCAGGTGAAAGATTATTCCAGCCACAGGATCAAAATATCCAGCCCAAGAAACAGCTGCAATATCCATACAGAGGACCTTATCAATAGTTCTGTCCTAGGAGAAGATACTGCCTTGAGTGAATTCCTTCACAAAGGTGGTCAATAACGCCAAATAAATATCACCTCTCCAAAGGCATGGGGTCAATGCAGCCACCACACATTCAGACTCTTCTGAGCTTTAGTAATACTCTGGCACACAAGGCTCTATCAATGATGTTACCTGGAATGTGACTGCATTTTTCTGCTTGCTACAGAACACTTCTGTTACAGGTAAGGGACTTGCTTTCTCACTGAGTGTTTGCCCCAAGAAACTATTTTCATACAAACTGACATTTGTACCCACTACTACTACTATTTAGCATTTTTATAGCGCCACAAGGCGTACACAGCGCTGCACAAACATAGAAGAAAGACAGTCCCTGCTCAAAGAGCTTACAATCTAATAGACAAAAATAAAGTAATCAAATCAATTAGTGTGTACAGGAAGGAGGAGAGGAGGGTAGGTGGTTTATAGAATTCTTCCTACCCCTTTTAAGTGCTCTGACCAGGTTTTGTAGAAATAGCCATTTAAGTGTGCAAGGATGTCCACTGCTTTTAGATTTTGTGTAAGATCATGATTCTATTACCCTTTGAAGCAGGGGAATTATGGTGCCCTAAGCCAACTTGCTCCAGTGCCCCTCCTCCCACATTGCTTCCATCCCTGGTGCCTCCCCCCACTCCCCCTGGACTAGTCTTTCTCTCCCTCCCTCTTCTACCACAGTCCCGTACACTGTACCTTGGTTGCCAGCAGTGGTAGCATGGCAGCTTTCAGCCCACCCCTGCATCTTCCATCTGCCCACCGGAAATTGCAGCAGAGGAGGCAAAACTTGGCAGAGGGAAGACACAGGAATGGGCCAAAAGCCACATTTTGTTAATGTTTCTGCCACTGGCACCAAGTGCAAGTGTACAGGACAGAGGAAAAGGGAGTGAGGAAGAGAAAGGGTAACCTTTAGACTATGCGAGGCACTGGTGGTGAAGTGGTAGGCTGGGGATTTTGGTGCCCTTTATCACCTGATGCTCTGAGCCACTGCTTTACTAATGGTGAAGCCAGCAGCCCTGCTTTGAAAAGTCACTGGTATATTGGAAAAGCCCATACAGTTGTCACAAAGGCAATTTTCTCTTGATCCTCTACTGTAGTCTAATGGTATCTAAGACCAAATCAAAAGTGATGGGAGTACTTTGCCACTGCCATCTTATCCACTTCCCAATACAGCAAACATCTTAGATAAACTCCTGTTCTGTCTCTGACTTAACTGCAAAGAAATGCATTCTTTGTTATGTGGCTATCAGCAGAGGTGACATGAAAAATTAGATGGTGGTGATTTGAAATCAGTGAAAGGCAAAACCCTTTTGGAATTCTTTAACACCACATGCACATAGCAGAGTACTGAACCTATAATGTTTGTGATATATCCTTATAGCGGCTTCTTGTTTATTTGTGGTAGAGGAAGGGATGGTGAGTGGGTGAATTGAATGGTTCTTTAATTCACTGGTTGTATTGGAATTGGAAATAAAGAACAATATTTTTCTGATTGCTGTACATTATACTGTTTGCCTTTTAACATTCAATAAAAACATTTGAACCATAAAACATGAATACTTAACTATTCAGCAAATTCATCTACAGCTGCCAAGTTTGTCTTCTTGCAATAAATTTTATTTCAAGTATATAAAAAGTACTAGAATGCGATTTGTTTACCTTAAGAGATCAGAAAAATAGCAATAAAATGTTGTACTGTAGAGTAATAATAATATTTCTCCCTAACTGCATTTGCCTCAGATGTAAAAATATAAACTGCTGAAAAAAGTACAGCTTCCCCCTCTAATTAATATACTAAAACACACATCTTGCAATTAAATCTTTACAAACTACCCCCCCCCCCCCAGTTTACTAAGCTGCACAAGTGCCAAGCGTCAGCATTGCTGCACAGCTTAGTAAATGGGGTGGGGGGAGAGGCTTTCACATTACTCTCTATTCTAAAGGGAGCAGGACACCCTCTTATATTTCAAAACCTTTTTAACAGGAGCATCTCATGTTCTAATTATAGAGGTACATGAATATAAAATGTACTTCCAACTTTTTTTTTTGTATTCTTAAAATAAATGAATAAATTGAGACAAAAGCCAAATGGACAGCAGACAGGATGGAAGCCTTGATCAGTGGTGCTCACCAGTTCAAACTAGTGGTAATTCAACCACTTGTCACAATGAATGCAGTAAACAAAACACTGAAGAACACATTACCAAGTTTATGTTAAATTTTAATTTTCAAAATCATGTAACTATTCAGAAAAAAAATAAAAGGGGCATATATGCAAAATAGTACAAAATCTTGTAAAGTGCAGTATCCAAAGAAAAAACAGCAACAGTTTCCCCACCTAATCAGTTGGTGTTGGGAGGCAGGGCTAGTGCTGGGCAGACTTCTACAGTCTGTGCCCTGAAAATGGCAGATACAAATCAAGGTCTGGTATACACAAAGTAGCACATATGAGTTAATCTTTTTTTATTTGTACCCCACGCTTTCCCACTCATGGCAGACTCAATGCGGCTTAGGTACGTATTTGTACCTGGGGCAATGGAGGGTTAAGTGACTTGCCCAGAGTCACAAGGAGCTGCCTGTGCCTGAAGTGGGAATCGAACCCAGTTCCCCAGGACCAAAGTCCACCTCTAGGCCACTAGGATGGACCGTGCAGGCCTTTTTCTGCCATCATCTACTATGTTACTACGTTAATCACTCACATCATTCTGCTAAACCTTTTCTCTGCTTTGTAAGTTACAGTTTGTATTAAAGGAAGGCTTGGCTCGCTACATTATCCCAGCACAGCCACCCACTGTCCTTAAAAGGACCCCAAATGTCCTCATAGCCCAGAGAAAGGGATAGGTCTGCTATTACTCATATCTGCACAACATGAAAGGAACAATGTCCAAATCCTCATTCAGTTCCAGTCCCTATCTGATCTAGCTTGTGTTTTAAAGATAGTTGCAAGGGCTGTTTTTGTATTGTAGGTTTCATAGGCCTTGTACAGAGCCCTGCTTTCACAAGTGCTTGAGAGAAAGGCACTACATTTTGAAACTGACCTGTACTTTCTGTTAATGGCACAATTACAATTGAATCCATTTATGTAGTTGCATTTTGGCAATAAAAACTCTGGCTTAGAGCTTGCTGGCACTGGTAAAAGAAACCATCTGACTGTAAAGGCTGGCAGATTCATTTCTGAGCAGAGTCCACCAGGAGGCTGGCTTCAGGGTTCTGTCTGTCCACGTCGGCCCAGTATGGAAGCAGAAGAGGTAGGGTGCTCACTTTCTCTTCTAGTACAGACCACAGCTGAGCAGCAACAAAATCATTTCCTTTCTTCGATAAATGGAGCCCATCAGATAAATAGGATGAAAAGTCCTATGTTTAAGTGTGAAAAAAAAACCCACAAGTAAAACCAAAACATTTCTCCACTAGTCCTCTCTCTGAATTCCAGCAAAGAAATAGATAAAAAGCATCTCTCCCCTCTCCCATGAACAGGAAGTATGATTAGGAATGTAAATTTCTAGAGAAAAACATTCAGCCCTTGCAGCACCTCTCACAGAAGATAAATACTTTACATCAAGCATTGTGTTAAGGTTTAACTTAAAATTCATTGATTCTATCTCAACTTAAGGTCAGGTCTTGATGTCAGATGACAAGTCAACAGTTTGCTATATGGATTATAATTTCTATAGTACACAGTAATTAATTTAAAAAAAGTTTTAAAAAAGGAAAAATTAATTCCTGACCTTGGTTTAGTCCTACACTTAGAATAGATTGAACAATTTTCTATAAAGGTTTTTTGGATTAGAAATGAACCAAATGAATCATCATAATTTCACTGATCTACTTAATTAATACACCAATAACAGATTCTAGACGAGGCAAACCCTGCCACTAGGTAGGCCAGGCATCTGCCTAGGGCAGCAGTTCCCAAACCTGTTCAGGGGGGGAATTCTCCCACCAGTCAAGTTTTCAGGATATCCACCATGAATATTAATGAGAAAGATTTGCATGCTGTGGAAGTTTCATGCAAATCTCACTCATGAATATTAATTTTGGATACCCTGAAAACCTGACTGGCTGAGGGTTCTCCCAGGACAGGTTTGAGAAACCACTGATTTAGCAGGAGATCATCATCTTAATCTCCCCTTCTTTATCCCACTCCCATGTCCAGCATGTTCCTCCTGCTGCACCAATTCCTGGGACTCTTTGAAGCTACTCCCTGACTGTGTGGTACCTTGCAGTAGAGAGCCATGCTCAAGCGCTGCCACCTCCCACCCTTCCCCAGATGAAGGACTTCCTATTGGGGGGGGGGGGGAGTGGGAGATGGAGACTTGTTTGGCAAGGCCCTATTACAGCTGGGAGTAGCTTTGAAGAGGCCCAGGAAGTGATGCAACGGCAGCAGGAAGAGAATGCTAGACCCAGGAGCAGGTTAAGGAGAGATGAAATACTAGACCTGATCGGGAGGGAAGTTGCGAGTATAGAAATGCAGCCTAACCAGATTCTCTCTGTACAGAGGCAGCATTTTCATGAAACAGAGGCCCTTGCTGGGATTGTGCAACTGTGTGCAGAATGTTATGGCTTTCATCCTAACCGTCAGAAGACGCATTCAGGAGTTTACACAAAGGAACTGACAACTCATGGAACTGAGACTTTTATGTTTAAGCTAAATGCTATTTAAATATATATTTGTGGTGGTTTTTTTTTTTTTAAACATTTTTATACTTTGACCGATTATTTGAGTTTTGTGATTAAATATATATGGACTCATTTCTATGGATATTTTATGACCTATGATGGTGATAGAAATTGAACCTCTTCAATGCACTAGTGGACCACTTCCTCACTGAGGTCTTTTTCTCCATATAATGAGAATTTATGGACTATGAGTGTTTTCTTATTTCTTTCTCAAATCAGATTACAGTTTTGTTGATTTGATCTTTTCCCTTTTCTGTACCAGTGAGATTTTGTTTACTATAGGAAACTAACGCCTACAGACTACTTTCACTTGTAACCCTTGAAATCCAGACCACTATTCACACCTCTTCAGCTAGCACTAGTACAGAAAATGACTGAGCTGGACTGCAGCATGAAAGGCCAAAGCAATCTCATTGCACAGCAGCTGCTCACCCACCTGCTTATCTTTCTGCATGAGGGTCCACAAATCAAGCACACTGGTTCCACAGCTCCTGGCTACTTGCACACAGGCTCGGGCGTATTCTCCAGCAACAGAATTGAGCCGGTTGAGTTTGCAACCTGGTGAGAAACTACATGTCAGGCTTAGCTTATTACAAACGAGCCTTACACAATGAAGCCTAAAATAACACTAAGGCACCCTGTGCACCCCCCCCCCCCCCCTCAACATTCTTCATATCATTTTACATGGGGGGAAAAACATTTCATTTCAGCCCTATGTCTAAGTTTGTCAGCAGGCCACATCCCCCACCCCAGAATATGGAATCAGCAAAGCTCTGGCCTTAGCATTCCCATCCCTACCTCAGGCTTTCAGCCTTTCCTGTCATAACATAGGCTTAGAACAGGTTTGTCATACGATAAACTGAAGTCTGCGCCTTCAAACAAGGGTTGGTGTGGTAAACCGTGAGCACACATCACATTTTGGAGGTAATTTATAAGGTGCCCATAAAGGTGATATTTTATATGCAAGTGCCTATGGGGGATGTTATCAATGTGGACTACTGTTAAGATGGGCAATTTTACCACAAATCATGCTATTTTAGCATAGGGTCAATTTGCACAAACTGGGACCCTGTGCTAAAATAGCACGATTTGTGGTAAAATAACACATCTTGATGGTAGCCCACGTTAATAACTTCCCCCCATGGGGCTTCTTTTCAAAACCACATGGAAGTCTCAAAATTCTCCCCCCCCCCCAAAAAAAAAACAAAACACTGAAAACATCCAAATTCCAATTTTGGAACAGCAGAATTTGGACATCCTACAGTGCAGTTCATCCAAATAGCAAAGTGGGGGGGCATTTTGTAGGCTGGTCTAGGGAGGGCCCAAAATTAGGACATCCAACGACAATAATTGAACAGGAAGAAATGTCCAAGTCCAGTGGTTACTGTCCCATTCCCTCTTCCCAGACAGTGAAACTGGAAAGGAACACCAGACTGTATGACAGCTTCAGGAATTATGGGCATTCTGAGCAAAGCAAAAGCAGGTCCGAGAAGTAGCTTAGTGGTCAGTGCAGTGGACTGTAAACCAGGGGACAAGATTCAAATCCCACTTCAGCTTTTTATTTTTCGTTTAAATTGTGAGCCCCTCCAGATTCAGACATATACTGTACCTAAATATTTATGACACCTGAAAGCCTGAAGGCTACCGAGGTGGTGTACAATCAGCTAAAGCAGGTATTTCCCTGTTCTTGGTTCATTTCATTTACTATGACTCAGCATTTAAAATAAGAGTTGTAGGACCACCTAGTGTACCTGAATGTAACTTGCCTTGAGCTACTACTGAAAAGTGTAAGCAAAATCCAAAAAAAAAAAAAAAAAAAAAGATATGAACATGGGTGCCGTAGTTTACAGCCCACTGCACTGACCACTAGGCTGCCCCTCTGCTCTGCAAGGACGCTTGTGTGGCCATTTCTGTAAAAATGCTGCTAGACAGATGTCCTTGTCCCTGGATGTCCTTGTCCCTGGATATTTGACGTTTCAGTTTGTAAAATGACTGTTCATTTTGAATGTTCTATCTCGAACAGATGTTATAGGCAGGATGTCCTTTCGAAAATGCCCGTCTATGTGTCTTTATAAAATACTAACAGAAGCGGTAGAAACTGCACCACATTGCAGGCACAGACACTGAACCACTTTGTCATACTGTCAGGAAAGGTGGTATATTAAGGAATAATAAACCAGAACCAGAAACACTTGCCTGAGAACAAGAGTAAAAATCTGTGCCTAGATTAAATATGTGCATAAATTAGCACATTTTACAATCAATGCACATACTTGTGAACTCCACTTATACACTATCCAAGCTCCTCCCCTTTGCACTTCTATGCAAAGTGCACACCTTCATGCCGAAAAATGACTTCATAAAATTACCCCCTTATGTCCTCCAAATCTGTGCTCCCTCCTCCTTCTCAAACATCTTTTCAGGTTTCTTCTCTGCCTCCCCACCTTTTACAAGTGCATTGTTTTCACTGACTGACACGAAGTGCTATACCAGGCCGTGGTTAGTTCTCTTCCTCTTATCGCTGGGGCACAGAATAAAATGGCAACAAGCCCTGCATGAAAACTTGGAGTGTGTGAGCAACAGAAAAAAAATACTTTTCCACTTTTAAACACCCTCAGCCCAATATGGAAATTGAGTTATGCATTTGCCAATGGGTAACAAACACGTAACCCTGCCTATCTGGATATTTTCAAAAATTACCCGAATAAAAGTGGGCTGATTTTATCCAGATATCAATAGGACAGGTTAGGGAAGGGGTGGAGGCAATGCTGGAAATTATCCATTTAGTTATCTGACTAGCGGCTGAACAGACGGATGCGGAAATGTTAAAGGAAATCAGGGACGCAAACAAACTGGGCAACACAATAATAATGGGGGATTTCAATTACCCGCATATAGACTGGGGTAATGTAACATCTGTACACGCAAGGGACATAAGATTTCTTGATGAAATCAAGGACAGCTTCATGGAACAGCTAGTTCAGGAGCCGACAAGAGAAGGAAAAATACTAGACTTAGTCCTTAGTGGTGCTCATGATCTAGTGCAGGGGGTAACGATACGAGGGCCGCTTGATCGGTTTTGATATTGGCATTGAAGGAAGTGAAACTAGGAAATCAAGTACGCTAGCGTTTAACTATAGAAAAGGTGATTACGACAAAATGAGAAAAATGGTGAAAAAAAGACTGAAAGGAGCAGCTCGCAGAGTAAAAAACTTGCATCAGGCGTGGATGCTGTTTAAAAACACCATCCTGGAGGTTCAGGACAAATATATTCCACGTATTAGAAAAAAGGGAAAAAAGACTAAACGTCAGCCGGCGTGGCTAAACAGTAAGATAAAGGAAATCATTAGAGCCAAAAAACAATCCTTCAGAAAGTGGAGAAGAGAACCAACTGAAAGTAACAGGATAGATCATAAGGAATGCCAAGCCAAATGCAAAGCGGAGATAAGGAGGGCAAAAAAGGACTTTGAGAAGAAATTAGCGTTGGAAGCAAAAATACATAGTAAAAACTTTTTTAGATACATTAAAAGCAGGAAACCGGCCAAAGAGTCGGTTGGGCCGCTGGACGAAAATGGTGTTAAAGGGGCGATCAAGGAGGACAAAGCCGTAGCGGAGAAATTAAATGAATTCTTTGCTTCGGTCTTCACCGAGGAGGATTTGGGGGGGACACCGGTGCCGGAAAGAATATTTGAAGCGGGGGAGTCGGAGAAACTAAACAAATTCTCTGTAACCTTGGAGGATGTAATGGGTCAGTTCAGCAAGCTGAAGAGTAGTAAATCACCGGGACCTGATGGTATTCATCCCAGAGTATTAATAGAACTAAAAAATGAACTTGCGGAGCTACTGTTAGAAATATGCAATCTGTCCCTAAAATCGAGTGTAATACCGGAAGACTGGAGGGTAGCCAATGTTACTCCGATTTTTAAGAAAGGTTCCAGAGGAGATCCGGGAAATTATAGACCGGTGAGTCTGACGTCGGTGCCGGGCAAGATGGTGGAGGCTATTATTAAGAATAAAATTGCAGAGCATATACAAAAACATGGACTGATGAGACAAAGTCAGCACGGATTTAGTGAAGGGAAGTCTTGCCTCACCAATCTAATGCATTTTTTTGAGGGGGTAAGCAAACATGTGGACAATGGGGAGCCGGTTGATATTGTATATCTGGATTTTCAGAAGGCGTTTGACAAAGTGCCGCACGAAAGACTCCTGAAGAAATTGCAGAGTCATGGAATCGGAGGTAGGGTATTATTATGGATTAAGAACTGGTTGAAAGATAGGAAGCAGAGAGTAGGATTGCGTGGCCAGTATTCTCAGTGGAGGAGGGTAGTTAGTGGGGTCCCGCAGGGGTCTGTGCTGGGTCCGTTGCTTTTTAATGTATTTATAAATGACCTAGAGATGGGAATAACTAGTGAGGTAATTAAATTCGCCGATGACACAAAATTATTCAGGGTCGTCAAGTCGCAGGAGGAATGTGAACGATTACAGGAGGACCTTGCGAGACTGGGAGAATGGGCGTGCAAGTGGCAGATGAAGTTCAATGTTGACAAGTGCAAAGTGATGCATGTGGGTAAGAGGAACCCGAATTATAGCTACGTCTTGCAAGGTTCCGCGTTAGGAGTTACGGATCAAGAAAGGGATCTGGGTGTCGTCGTCGATGATACGCTGAAACCTTCTGCTCAGTGTGCTGCTGCGGCTAGGAAAGCGAATAGAATGTTGGGTGTTATTAAGAAGGGTATGGAGTCCAGGTGTGCGGATGTTATAATGCCGTTGTATCGCTCCATGGTGCGACCGCACCTGGAGTATTGTGTTCAGTACTGGTCTCCGTATCTCAAAAAAGATATAGTAGAATTGGAAAAGGTACAGCGAAGGGCGACGAAAATGATAGTGGGGATGGGACGACTTTCCTATGAAGAGAGGCTGAGAAGGCTAGGGCTTTTCAGCTTGGAGAAGAGACGGCTGAGGGGAGATATGATAGAAGTGTATAAAATAATGAGTGGAATGGATCGGGTGGATGTGAAGCGACTGTTCACGCTATCCAAAAATACTAGGACTAGAGGGCATGAGTTGAAGCTACAGTGTGGTAAATTTAAAACGAATCGGAGAAAATTTTTCTTCACCCAACGTGTAATTAGACTCTGGAATTCATTGCCGGAGAACGTGGTACGGGCGGTTAGCTTGACGGAGTTTAAAAAGGGGTTAGATAGATTCCTAAAGGACAAGTCCATAGACCGCTATTAAATGGACTGGAAAAATTCCTCATTTTTAGGTATAACTTGTCTGGAATGTTTTTACGTTTGGGGAGCGTGCCAGGTGCCCTTGACCTGGATTGGCCACTGTCGGTGACAGGATGCTGGGCTAGATGGACCTTTGGTCTTTCCCAGTATGGCACTACTTATGTACTTATGTAGTTTTAGGCTTGAATGGTCAACACTGAATACTTATATTCAGCACTGCTATTTATATGGACAGAAATGCTGAATATACATATTAAGAAAACTTTCAGCCAGCCAGTAACCTAATTCCTCTGAGCCTCAACTGTGAAAGGTGACAGAGCAGTCTGGGCTACAGCGAGATGTCACCTCTCTAAGATGTGTGAGAACTTCAGGTGTTGGATCTTTATAAGAAAGATGACTGAATGGATGTTGCTGCCACTGGGGTATTTTCTTTCCTGTCAGGCGATGGATTCACCACCTATGTCTGGCGTTAGTGACATCACTCTCCTTCCCTCCCACCAACTGTTTTCTTGGAAGGAAATTAAAACCTGCAATTTCTAAAGTTCCTGTCTGTAGTTGAGTATTTAAACTGCCATCTCCCTGCACTATTCCCTCTCAAGGGGACACTTCTGTATTGCCTCGTCGATGTGAGAAGAACTGAAAGGGTGACAGCACCCATTTACCCTTCACAAGACACTGTTGTTCCCATGCTGACTCTTCCAACGGGGGAGAGGTTACCAAAACAATCTTATCCTCTGTAATATTAACAGACTTCAGATACTGGATCATACTCTTCAAATTTTCCCCATATTCGGCCAAAGAGATGTGCTGCTGGGGGTTCTCATCTGTGCAGAAGAAATAAAACAAAACAAAACAAAACAAAAAGTGTCACTCCTGCTGCTACAACAGAGGACGTAACATGTTCCTGCGCCCCAGAAACCGTTCTTTCTAATCTTGCCTCAATTAGAATAGTTCCCACCACTGAGCAACACAGGTAGTACCGTATGCCAAGAGAGATGCGAGACATTGCCTGGAGCGGAAGCTGCCAGGACTATATGTTCACATTTTCCATGGTATGCACAGAGACGTGGATGTTAAGAAAACTATTCTCACAAATCTCAAAGGACTACCTCAGATGCACTTGCCAGTTTCTAAGTTTAAAAAGTTCTTTTTGGAAGTCTTTATTAAAATTCTTCAAGTGGGACTCAGCCTAGAAAGCGGTCACGCATTACACCAGACTGTTACCCGGCCACAAACAGAAATAGGGTGGCAAGAGACAGTGTTAAAAAAACCAGGAAAACATAGGGAGAACAATTTAATCAAAAAGTACTCAGTCAAGCGCACCAGAGAAATAGACCGATAGTTTTGCAAGATTTGGAGGACTACATTGAGTGGCCTGACTGAACTGCTGGAGCTAGCTGAGTGTCAACTCGTCCTTAATTTCAGTCTAGTTGAGGACTGGAATATGCACCAATCTCAAATTCTTTTGATAGGCTTAGGGAGGCAGGGGGTGACGGTTTTTGTCTAATTGATAAAGTTTTCATGATGGGACAATGCCATGTACTGAGTTACAGTATGTTATAAGTTATTGTACTGTGGGATTTTAATTGTTAAAATGCCAAATTTTAATGAAGTACCTGGTCTGATTGAAATGTAACAAATTATCACAAACAAGCGGGGAAAGTATCTGAAGAATGGCTCGTGGAATTCCTGCCAACCTTTCTGCATTGGTAAGTGTGTGCATGTGTGTTTGCATCTGTGTTGCCTGTGTGTAGGTCTCTGACCTGGAGGAGGGGGGGGGGGGGGGGGGAGGTGATTTGAATGCAGCAGTTCCCAAACATTCCATTGGTTCAGAAAGAACAATTAATTAAAACCAAATATGATAATACAGATAATGTTAAAAGGACAATTCTTTAAAAGGTCACCTAGTGGGAGCCTATTCTATGAAGAGAAATAGACACCAGCTTTTCTTTGTAGAATACTAGCATAACAGGTCACACATGGACCTATATTTTACGCACAAGCATTTATGCCAGCCACAGAGGTGGTGAAAATGCTCAAGCCTAAACTGCTGAAACACACACAAATTATAATAATCTATAATTTAAGCATGTAACTATGCAGA
Source organism: Microcaecilia unicolor (assembly GCF_901765095.1). Lineage (NCBI taxonomy): Eukaryota > Metazoa > Chordata > Amphibia > Gymnophiona > Siphonopidae > Microcaecilia > Microcaecilia unicolor. The sequence continues at coordinate 436,167,977 of NC_044033.1, forward strand.
ATGGCCATACTCTGCCCAGGCTACCCATGTGTATGGCCACCTTCAAAGTACACACAATCGCATTTAGACACCAACTATATTATAGAATAGTGCTGACCAGTAGCGTAGTCAGACCTCAATTATTAGGTGGACTGGGTGGGCATGACCCACGTATTTCCTCTGTCCCCCCCCCCCCCTAAAAGGAGTAAAGATGAATACCTTGGCTGACAGGGATCACCAGGCCCTGCGGCAGTCAACAGTGCGTTCCCAACCACCGACACTGGCACTTACCCCTACCCTGCACATGCTCAGTTCAACCAGCATCCCCCGTGCATGCATGTTCAGGACTGCAAATTGAACGGAGCATGCATAGGAGGTGAGGGAGAGAGTGCCGGCATCAGCAGCTGAAAACGCGCTGCTGACTGCTGCAGGGACAAGACTGCTCGGGGGACTCCAGAAAGGACTCTTCAGCTGGCAGGGCCCAGGGATCCCCACCAACTACACGCGTCACCACTCGGTGGGCCTGAAGTGAAACTGGGCCCACGGTTAGGCCACTGGTGCACAGATGAAATATCGGCATTGACATAGGTATATGTACTCATAGGTGCATGTGTGCCGGTAATTTATGTGCATTTTTGATACCTAAATGTTAGTACCTTCTTTACAGAATAATCCCTAGAGATCACGATGTTCATGGAGGAAAATCCTAGCGAAGGACCGCGGTTGGCTGCCGAGGGAACTTCTGGGAATGAAGTGGATACTGCGCCATTTATGGAACAGTTTAAAAACAGCTTGAGAATCTGAAGGTGGACAAAGCTATGGGGCCAGATGGAATACATCCCAGGATACCGAAGGAGATCAGAAAGGTCCTGGCGGGACCTCTTAAAGATTTATTTAATAGATCTTTAGAGACGGGAGAGTTTCCACAAGATTGGAGACGAGCATATGTGGTCCCTCTTCACAAAATTGGAGGTAGGGAAGATGTGGGAAACTACAGACCGGTAAGTCTCATGTCAGTGGTAGGAAAAATAATGGAGTTGCTGCTGAAAGAAAGGATAGTTAACTTTCTAGAAACAGACAGGCAACATGGCTTTAACAAAGGAAAATCCTGCCAAACAAATCTTATTGACTTCTTTGACTGGATGACCAAAGAACTGGATGAGGGACGTGAACTAGATGTAATCTACTTGGACTCCAGCAAAGCCTTTGATACGGTCCCCCACAGAAGACTCATGAATAAGCTGAAAGGGTTGAACTTAGGACTGAAAGTGGTGAACTGGATAAGAAACTGATTGACCAATAGGTGGCAGAGGGTGGTGGTAAATGGAATCCGCTCAGATGAAAGGAAGGTGAGCAGTGGAGTTCCTCAGGGGTCAGTGCTGGGGCCTATTCTGTTTAATATATTTGTGGGAGATATTGCTGAAGGGTTGGAAGGAAAGGTGTGCCTTTTTGCAGATGACACGAAAATAGTCAATAGAGTGGATACCCTAGAGGGAGTAGAAATGATGAGAAGGGATCTCCGAACATTAGAAGAATGATCAAGGGTCTGGCAGTTAAAATTTAATTGAAAAACTAGTACAGAAACTAGTACTAGTTTTTCAATTTTGACATTAGAAACCGATTTTTATAGGTCACCCAGATTTTTGAGTAGTTAAAATTTAATGCCAAGAAGTGTAGAGTGACGCACTTGGGGTGCAGAAATCCAAAAGAGAGATACCGGATAGGAGGGGAGAGATTAGTAAGCTCGACTCAGGAGAGAGACCTTGGGGTGTTGGTATCGGAGGATCTGAAGGTCAAGAAACAATGCGACAAGACGACGGCCGTGGCCAGAAGGATGCTAGGCTGCATAGAGAGGGGCATAACCAGCAGAAGAAAGGAGGTGTTGATGCCCCTGAACAAGTCGTTGGTGAGGCCCCACTTGGAGTATTGTGTTCAGTTTTGGAGGCCGTATCTTGCTAAAGATGTAAAAAGACTGGAAGCAGTGCAAAGAAAAGGTACAAAAATGGTATGGGATTTGTGCTGCAAACTGTACGAGGAGAGACTTGCTGACCTGAACATGTATACCTTGAAGGAAAGGAGAAACAGGGGTGACATGATACAGACGTTCAAATAATTGAAAGGTATTAATCTGCCAATGAACCTTTTCCAGAGATGGGAAGGCGATAGAACTAGAGGACATGAATTGAGGTTGAAGGGGGGCAGTCTCAGGACTAATGTCAGGAAGTATGTTTTCATGGAGAGGGTGGTGGATATGTGGAATGCCCTCCCGCGGGAGGTGGTGGAGATGAAAACGGTAATGGAATTCAAACATGCGTAGGATAAACACAAAGGAATCCTGTTAGAAGGAATAGTTCCTTGGAATCTTAGCGGAGATTGGGTGGCGACACCGGTTAATTGGTAAACAAAACGGGAGCTAGGCAGACTTCTACAGTCTACGCCCTGATCGTGACTGAATAGATAGGGATGGGCTGGAGTGTAAATTTTAAGGGGCTTCGACGTTAGCTTCAGAACTTAGTACAAGAACAGTACTGGGCAGACTTCTATGGTTTGTGCCCTGAGAAAGGCAAGGGCAAATCACACTCGGGTATACATATAAAGTATCACATACCATGTAAAATGAATTTATCTTGTTGGGCACACTGGATGGACCGTACAGGTCTTTATCTGCCGTCATTTACTATGTTACTATGTAACAGTCTATAGGTAAATTACCACAGAACACCATGGGGGTTTCTTCCATCCCCAGCTCACTCTCCTTCTAGAGGACTCTAAGCAAACCACTCTAGGGGAGCGGGAGACTATATCAGGAAAACACAACAAAGCATTCTGCTTCAAACAACCATCTCTGGTAGCCAAAAATGCTATAACTGACCCAAGGCCCCTTCACCACACACACAGGGAAAGAATAACTTCCATTAAAAAGCTGGTAGTTTCTATATTTTGTATAGTGAATAGTGAAACAGAGGAGTAGTGAGACCAGCAGGAAACCTTCAGGAACAACAGGACGACTAGGTAATATAAAGAAGTATTTATTGATAGTGCCAGACACGGCACCGTGTTTCGGCCAGATGCCTGCTTCAAGGGCCTTTATGTTGGAAATATATCTACTGTGAATAAACGAACTTGGTTGTATAAACCACTGGTGTCTTGAGAAAGACGCTCAGTATCTAGTTAGGATGAGATGCGGATATTTCACGATCACGGCTGAACAAGATACACTATGAATAGTGCCACATGTCTATTATATTCTAACTTCTCCATCCTTGATACTGAGAAAAAAGTATGAGACTACAATGCCCACGTTTCAGTAAGACAACACAGTTCATTAACAGACCAGGAAAAATAAGAAACAAATTTGAAGAAGTGTAACAAGTGCCTAACCTTTTAAAGAACAATCATTGGCTCCGAAGAAGATAATAACCGCAATGGTGTTTTCAGCTTCTGAATCTCTGGTGATCAATCTTGGAAGCACAATCTTAGCCCATCTTGTATTGTATCCTGACAGGCCCCTATTTATAACATCACATTTTCTGAAGAAAGAAAATATGTCAGTGAAAAAAAATGCTGAAACAATGCTGGAACAATTCCTTTCAGCTCCCTTCTGGGGGTTTCTCCAATTACCCTTTTTTTTTTTTTAATTAGTTTGCCAAGTCTGATGTTCTCTTGCTCGTGCCAGTGGGAGCTGCTGCCTCTTCCACCTCTTGGGTTGCACAATGGTTAGACAGCCTACCTCTGATGCACTGCACCAAAACTCACAAGGATGCATGCCCTTTCCCTCTTCTAGGCACATTATATTTCTCCCTTTCATAGATTTGGTCAGTAACCTGCCTCAGCATTCGATTGCCACTGGAGCTGTGTACAGCTCACCTCCAACATGGTTGTACTCTGTTGTCCAGGGCACAACGGAGTGACTGAGCCAGGCACCTCTCTAATAGCACTGTATTCCATGTAATTTCTTTTTTGAAGCTCATATAGTTCATGATAATTACTCCTGAGTGTTCCGAGGTACAGGCGTATGTTACTGCAGGAATGTCACTTCGTTGGTTCCTTCAATAACACTGTTGACATACAAATTGTTGAATTATAGTAGGTAGGGGGGTTAAAACTGTTACAAACATTTAATGACTGAATGGTTGCAGTTTTATTCTGCATGTTTTGATATTGAATTTCTGTATATTCATATTGATGGATCTGTTTAATTCGAATTGTCATCAATAAAAATTGTTGAAAATTAAAGCTCATATAGTAGGAAATAGTCACCCAAACCCAATGCCAAATATTGAATAATACTTTCATTGTAACTGAAACCTTTAAAGCTGTTCTCCAGCAATTCCCATGAATGCTTTCAAGCGGTCACTATGCAGATAGTACCAAAATATTACAGCAGAGTATCACACCACACTGTCCAGAATAACCCGTGCCATAGTTACAAACAGGACATCTCCCAGGGTTTCCAAGGGACGTTAGAGGAGATGCTTGAGCACTTGAAATTTGAAGGAAACTCGGCACCTTTTGTAATTATTACGTTTAATTGTGTTTTTATGCTTGAAGTGAGGGAGATTAAGTGGAAAGCTAGCTGTGAAGGGAGGGGTAGGATGATTTGGAGTTAAGGGTTAATATTGTTGGAGGGGAGGTTATTGTATCACTGCCTAGATCAATAAAGCTGGGTATGGTACACATTAAACATATAATTTAGCAGGCTGCCTGGGATGTTGACGGGAAAGGTAGATAAGTGTGGAATGTGCGAAGATGAATACTTTATATAAGGGTGGGTAATGGAGGGAAGGGGATTGAGGAAGAGGTGTATTAAGATGCACAAATTATATAGTTTTGAGTTACTAGAAATGACTACAGCATTGGAATGTTAATTATAATTGTTGATAGTTGATGGGGAAAGTGAGATAATATGATGGGGAGACCACGAGATGGGAGGGGAATCCCCTATGTAATGTTCTTTCCTGCACAATGTATGGCCTTATTGTTGTTTTGCTGTTACATTTATAGCCTAATTGGGCAGCGGGATGTTATTGCCTAATAAACTTAATCCATTGGAGGGAAATAAAATGTTACAATGTTAAAATGTTGAAGCATAAACAGAGGGAGGATGTTGTGGGGGGGGGGGGGGGGGGGATAAAATGATAAAAGTTTGATGACTGTATGTGGCAAATTGCCTTAACTGTTTATTTTTGTTTTGAAGTGTCATCAATAAAAACGTTGACAAATAAAAATATAATTTAATTTTTTGATTGAAATCAACATTTCTGAAGCTGTACACAGATTGAACATGGGTTGAATTTTCTTTTCTGGAACTCTCTAGACCAGTGATGGGCAACCTTTTGAGCTTGGTGTGTCAAAATTCACCATAAAACCGAGCATAACTCGGGTGGTGTGTCACTTCAAGAAAAATCACTGCTACTAGGACCGCCCCCGGGCCCCCCCTACCTGAGATTGCTGCCCACCCGAGGTCGCCGGGCCCCCCCCCCTCCACCCGCTACCGGGCCCGGAACTAACCTTAAAGCCTCCTTTCACGTTGCAGCAAGCAGCAGCAGGGCAGACCTCTCCTCCTTCCTTGTGCTCCGCCCTCGCGGACGTTACGTCAGGCGAGGTCAGGACACGGAAGGAAGGAGTGGCCTGCCCTGCTGCTGCGATGTGAAAGGAGGCTTTAAGGTTAGTTTCCAGGAGCGAGGAGGGAGGGCGGACCACACTGCGGCGGCACCGCGTGTCATCGAAAATGGCTACGCGTGTCAGTGCTGACACGCATGTCATAGGTTCGCCATCAGGGCTCTAGACTGTTACAAGTGAACTTCTGCACTGAGCATGTCCAAGACAATCACTCTTTTCTGGATATTTTTTATAAACTTTAGCAGAAAAACTTGTTCTGAGCAACTATATCCACCCTCTTTCTGTCTCAACCAATTCGGAAGCAGTTTTCCCATACCTTGCCATCACCTTGGCAACAAACTGAAATGTTATAATCCCAAAAGTAAAATCTGAAGAAGATATACTTTCATGCAGATTAAGATGAGCAGAAAAATACCCAACAGCTGAGCCAATATATGATTTCTGGGCTTCTAGATGAAGCGAAGCTGTTGGACTTTTGCATCTTGACTCACCTGACCAGCTTGTCAGCAAGCGTTGCTCCCCACCCATCTGCTTCAAAGGCAAACTAAACATTACAGAAAAAAAATTAACAGTTAGTCCACAACTCCCTCTGCATTTCCCTTTATTTTTATTAGATTCTTGATATACCTCCATTTTACACATTGCATACAGGTACTTTCTCTGTCCCTAGTGGACTCTCAAGATAAGATTTGTCAGGGTGTTTAAAAATGCCAAGTTCAGTTGACTGAGGGTAATACATTTTACTGTTAGGCAAGTGATAGTGGCTGTGCTTATGCAGACCCTAAAATCCACCACACTGTAAAGCTTGTTTAAGGATATAAAGTGGCAAGGCAGTAAAACATTTAAAAAATTGTGTGTTTTATTGTGGTGCTCTTCCTTCATACTGAGCTTGGTGTACAGGATTAATGCTCGGTACCTTCAGAACACAGTAATGAGCCACATCTCAAGGTGCAGCCAGAGACCTGTGGTGGTTTGATTTTTCAAAATTTTTATTAACAGATCAAGACGCGCCTAATGGTTAGTGCAGCGGCCTGAGAACCTGAGGAACTGGGTTCGATTCCCACTGTAGCTCCTTGTTACTCTGGGCGAGTCATTTAACCCTCCATTGCCTTAGGTATAAAATAAGTACCTTTATATAATATGTAAACTGCTTTGATTGTAACCACAGAAACACAGTATATCAAGTCCCATTCTCCTATCCTTTATTAAGCAAAACATTTCAACTTCATGTATACCAACAATAATTTAGCTCAATAAATTCTTTAACGTCTTTTTAGCCTTTCTTGATTTAATAACAAGTGGTTCATCTCCAGCTACAGAGGAATGTCCACACACACTATCCAAAGCATTCAATTGCTCATGGATCTCCTATATATAACATTATGATATTTCTGCTAAAGAGTTCTCCAAATTCACTCCAGCTTATTTTGTCCAAGTGCTGTCAAGTTCATCATCAAATATAAATGCTCTAATCTCCTTAACCTGCCCTCTATGAGAAATGTGTCTATCCTCTTCCACCACTGTGCAATCAATAAGTGGGCTACCATCATTCCATATGTTATAAAGTTGTCCCTTCTTTCTGAGGAGCTTTATGTGAGTTTGTACTCAAGAGGGTTGGGGGTTTTGGTTATGGGGAGGGGGGATATGATTGTGGCTGAGAGGGGGAAGGATGGGGTTGGGGCAGGAAAGAGGTAAAAGGGGAACTGGGTTTTTTTTTTTTTTTGGGGGGGGGGGGGTTGTATGTAAGTTTCCTTTTTTTCCTTGGGCTATGGTTCTTGTTTTGGCTTTTTTTTTTTTTAAAGGGCTTCATGGGGGGGAGGGGCAAACTCCTATACATACATTTGGCCTTCACAAGAGCATGGGTGAAGGCTGGGCACCCAGGCTTTTGATTTTGGCTCACCTTACCACCTGTGGTTTTCTCATAATGGAAAAGTTATGTCTGTCATATCACTTCAAATAGTCAGGTGGAATGTGGATAGCATCGCCTTCCCAATAAGATGCAGTAAGATACTATCAGCCCTCAAATGCCATGGGGCAGACACGGTTTGCTTACAGGAAACACGCCTCACAGATCTTGAGCACCAAAAGATGAGGAGACTTTGGGTGGGAGATGTATATTACTCCTCTTCAGTGGGTAGATGCACCGGGGGGGGGGGGGGGGGGTCATCTTACTCTGGCATGGGCTACAGTACAAGGCTCAAGTGCAATCCAAGGACCTGACAGTCATTATATCCTCCTTAAACTGTGGTTACAGGGTTGGGAACTCGTATTCATGGAGGTTTATGGTCCCACCCAACGAGACACCAGAGAGCGTAAAATGGAAGAAGGCCAAACAGACGATGGGATAAACGAACAAAAATTTAATAAAAAAGGCTCTTGCATGGCAGTAGTACAAAAGACTTAAAGCACCACATTTCAGCACAATCGTGCCTGACTCAGGACTCTGGCGTATATAAGTCCTAATGAGTAGAACTAGGCAGCAGTATGAAATCACATCTGAGGTTTTGAAAAAGATCGTGCATAAAATATGCATGCTTTTCAAAAACAATCTGCAGCAACTAGTTAATGAATCTACAATGTAAAATGTAGCACAAAGACATCTGTTGAGCCTTCTTCCACTTCCCGCTTTCTGGTGCCTTGTGATTACTTCATGGAACTTTCTGTGTTTAGTTACCTTGTGGTTCTCACCCAATGAGACCCAGCATTTTATCGTACTTTGATATGACTGTCAACCATATCAGTAGCATAACTTACTTGTTTTATGGAATCTTAATTTAGTTCTTGATGCTCAATTAGATCATTCAAGGTTCTTCGTCGGGGTCTAGGAGAGCCAGCCCATGCAATCTGGCGGATTTTATGCAAATGTTTTTAGTGGATGCATGGCGTTCTCTCCATCCTGATGAACGAGACTACACACACCTCTCCAGGGCACATGGGACCTACTCTCGTTAGGATTGTCTTTTGTTTGCCAGAGAGCTCTTTTTGTCTGTGGTTTCTGCTACCATTGGCCCTGAAGAGGTGTCTGACCATGCCATGGTTTAGCTTGATTTCGAAATACCAGTCGCTAGCTGTCCTATGGGTGGCTGGTGTTTTCCATCTTATTTGTAGCACAATTTAAATTTTCAAAAATATTTGCATAACAAATGGGACACTTTTATGCACACTAATGGAATTCACTTGGAGCAACCTTCCCTTTTTTGGTCGACTGCCAAAGTAGTTCTATGTGGGGACATCATTGCCTATGTCTTCACCCACAACAAACGTATAGCAGCTGGCATCCTGTACTTAAAAACCTAGTTACAAAAAAGTGGGCATTACGTTCATACTCCCAGTAAAGCTGCCCAAGAAAGGTTATACACAACACAGGCTGCCCTAAATTCCCTTACCCATGAATGGGCTTCTAGAGCCTTATTATTCCAGAAATATGGGATTCCACCGCTACGGGAACAAGCCAGGCAGGTTGTTAGCGCAGGTGGTAAGGGCCTGGGGTACTTCTGGGTGGTGACCTCACTTAAAGATTCTATGTGGCAGATTCAAAATACAAACGAAAATACTGCTCAAATCTTGCATACTTATTTTGCGTCCCTGTACTCCCAAGGGACTCCTCTAGATTCCATAGCATTGCAGACATATTTGGAAGAAGCCAGTTTACCTTGCCTGACTGAGGCTGACGTGCTGCTGCTTAATGGGCCCATCTCTGCTAAAGAACAACATTAATTCTCTAACATTAAATTCAGCCCTGGGCTGACGGCTATATGGGAGAATTTTACAAACTTCTATCGTTGCAGACAGGCAACAGGTCCCCTGTTGGCTCATTATTCGGCCATAGTGGATGGCGGATCCTTTCCGCAATATGCAAACACGGCCCCAGTTACTTTGATTCCTAAGCCCTCTCATCCCCAAAAGTTGGCGGATTCCTACCGTCCCGTTTCTTTACTCAATGTTGATTTGAAGCTTTTGTCTAAGATTTTAACAGAGAGCTTGGCAGGGATTTTGCCCAGACTAGTGAAGGACAAACAAATAGGTTTGGTCTGCCACAGTCAAGCTGTCTGTAATATCCAGAAACGTTTACTGGCCATGGCTTGTCGATTGCATCAAGTGCCTTCTCTGGTGGTGACTTTTGATGCCGAGAAGGCATTTGAAGGGGTGAACAAACCTGTGGATAAAGATGAGCCAGTTGATATTGTATATCTGGATTTTCAAAAGGCTTTTGACAAAGTACCTCATGAAAGACTACAGAGGAAATTGGAGAGTCATGGGATAGGAGGTAGTGTCCTATTGTGGATTAAAAACCGGTTAAAAGAAAGAAACAGAGATTAGGGTTACATGGTCAATATTCTCAATGGAGAAGGGTAAATAGTGGGGTTCCCCAGGGGTCTGTGCTGGACCTGCTGCTTTTTAACATTTATAAATGATCTACAGATGGGAGTAACTAGTGAGGTAATCAAATTTGCTGATGACACAAAGTTATTCAAAGTTATTAAAATCGCAAGAGGATTGTGAAAAATTATGAGAGGATCTTGCAAGACTGGGAGACTGGGCATCTAAATGGCAGATGACTTTTACAACAAATAGGAGGAAATATTTTTTCACTCAACAAATAGTTAAGCTCTGGAACTCTTTGCTTAAGGAGGTAGTAAATGGTTAGCGTATCAGGGTATAAAAAAGGTTTGGATGAATTCATGGTGGAGAAGTCCAAAGTCTGCTATTGAGACAGACATGGGAAGAATCTGCTTGCCCTGGGATTTGTAGTATGGAGTGTTGCCACAATTTGGGTTTCTGCCAGGTACTTGCGACCTGGCTTGGCCACTGTTTGGAAAACAGGATGCTGGGCTACCATTGGTCTGTCCCAATATGGCTACTCTTATGTTCTTATGTAACGTGAACAAGTGCAAAGTGATGCATGTGGGAAAGAGGAACTCGAATTATAGCTATGTAATGCAAGGGAGTCACAGACCAGGAAAGGGATCTAGGTGTCACTGTTGATGATACGTTGAAACTCTCTGCTCAATGTGTGGCAGTGGCTAAGAAAGAAAAAGAATGTTAGGTATTATTAGGAAAGAAATGGAAAACAAAAATGAGGACGTTATAATGCCTTTGTGTTTGTCCATGGTGCGACCACACCTGAAATATTGTCTTTAGTTTTGGTCACCGCATCTTAAAAAAGATTTAGTGGAATTAGAAAAGGTACACAGAAGGGATAAGAAAATGATAAAAGGGATGGGATGACTTCCCAATGAGGAAAGGCTAAAGCGGCTAGGGCTCTTTAGCTTGGAGAAAAGAAGGACGAGGGGAGATATGATAGAGGTCTATAAAATAAATGAGTGGAGTGGAAAGTGTAGACATAAATTGCTTGTTTAGTCTTTCCAAAAATACTAGGACTAGGGGGCACGCAATGAAGCTACAAAATAGTAAATTTAAAACAAATCGGAAAAAATTTTTCTTCACTCAACATGTAAACTCTGGAATTTGTTGCTAGAGAATGTAGTAAAAGCAGTTTGCTTAGCAAGGTTTAAAAATGGTTTGGATGGCTTCGTAAAGGAAAAGTCCATAAGCCATTATTAAAATGGACTTGGGGAATATCCACTTCTTATTTCTAAGATAAGCAGCATATAAAATGTATTGTACTTTTTTGGGATGTTGCCACGTACTTGTGACCTGGATTGGCCATTGTTGGAAACAGGCTGCTGGGCTTGATGGACCTTCGGTACTTATGTAACTGGCAATATCTATTTATGGTTTTGTGTCATACGGGTTTTAGGAGGGGTTTTTTTTTTAAACAGGCCATCCATGCTTTTTAACCATCAGCCCCAAGCCTCATTGTTGGTGAATGGGGTTCAGACAGCTCCCCCCCTTTTTTTTTTTTTAACTAGCTTGGGGCATGTAACAGGACTGTCCTTTATCACCTTTATTGTCTTATCTTTAGGACTCTGTGTGTCCTGAAAACAGTGCCCGATGTTTGGCGTATGCTGATGACTTACTGGTGGTTTTAACCAACCCCGCAAGTGACCTTACCCCTAGTTATTTATTGCATTTGTATCCCACATTTTCCCACCTATTTGCAGGCTCAATGTGGCTTACAAAACCTGTTATGGCATCGCCATTCCAGGAGACAGGTACAATTGGTGTTACAATAAGATCATGAAAGAGGAAAAAAAGGGGCTGAGCAAAGTTATAGAAAAGTGGCTTTCAGAATAGGGTGAAGTGGTTAGGTGTTATAGGCTATGAATTCTCATTGTAGGCCTTGTTGAAGAGATAGGTTTTCAATGATTTACGAAAGTTTATTTCGTTAATCGTTCTCAAGTCAGTTGGTAGTGCATTTCATAGCTGCGTGCTCAAGTAGGAAAAGCTAGTCGCATGTGTTAGCTTGTACTTTAATCCTTTGCAGTTGGGGAAGTGCAGATCAAGGAATTTGCGGGCTGATCATTATGGTACTTTTTCAGGTTTTACCTTAAACTTGCACAAGTTGAGGGAACTCCCAGTGTTTCCGGAGGTCTGAATGTCTTGGAACGGGGATTTTCCATTAACTTGGGTGGATGGGGCACTTAAGTACTTGGGTTTGTATGCTCCCTTAACTTTGTCAACTTTTTAGACAGTCAATGTAACATGACTGTTGTGTGATACTGAAGCCCGGCTGCGAGCATGGCAGATCTATCCCTCATCTCTGTTGGACGGAATACACTTTATTCGGCATGCTACTCGCCACTCACTGCCTTCACTGTATTCAACTGCTACCCCTCTATTTAACTATCCAGGGTGAAGAAACATAAGAGTAGCCATATTGGGTCAGACCAATGGTCAATCTAGCCCAGTATCCTCTTTTCCAAACAGTGGCCAAGCCAGGTCACAAGTACCTGCCAGAAACCCAAATCGTGACAACACTCCATACTACAAATCCCAGGGCAAGCAGTTGCTTCCCATGTCTGTCTCTATAAAGACTTTGGACTTTTCCTCCAGGAATTTGTCTAAACCTTTTTTAAACCCAGATACACTAACCATTACCACATCCTCCGGCAAAGAGCTCCAGAGCTTAACTATTCATTGAGTGAAAAAATATTTTCTCCTATTTGTTTTAAAAGTATTTCCATGTAGCTTCCTCGTGTTCCCTGGTCTTCTTACTTTTGGAATGAGTTAAAAAAAAATCGATTTACTTCAACTCGTTCCACACCATTCAGGATTTCATAGACCTCAATCATATCTCCCCTCATCCGTCTCTTTTCCAAGCTGAAGAGACCTAATCTCTTTAGCCTTTCCTCATACGAGAGTTGATCCATCCCCTTTATCATTTTGGTCGCTCTTCTTTAAACCTTTTCTACTTCTGCTATATCTTTTTTGAGATACGTTCCCGTATCAGGTCCTTGCTGTTTTGTAATAAACATTGCTTTTGTCAGACCATCAGTGTTTGGAAGACTTGTCTTACTTCTCTACTGACTCGTGCACATTTCGTTCGAGTTCTTCTGTTCCTCCATCTTGGTGAGTTTTTTCCTTGGGAATGTTGTTCTGCATATAAACTGGCCATGTTTGTGATGTTGCTATTTATCTGCAGAATAACATTTAAGTGTATGCACAGATGTGTGCTAGTTCTTTCATTTTGCTTTGACGTGTGCACAATACTAGCCATTCCCAGGCAAACTTCTACGATCTATCCCCTGTATAAGGCAAGACAGATCAGAATGACAGAGGTCCAGACTTCTCCTCTGGAGTGTTTATCAGGTTTTTGGAGAGTGCTGTTTGGATTCTGACAGATTCTCTGAAGAGGAGGGTTCAGCTGGTTTGCTGTCAGATTCATCTGTAGCTGTTCAAGAGAAACTCGCTGACGTCCCTTGCCGAGGTGACAATCCTTTTGGGTACAAGGTAGAAGAGGTCGCTGATCTCATCAAGAAACCATGCTGATACCATGAAGTCTCTGTTTCGGCCTGCTCCTTCTGTAGCCTCTACTTCCTAGAGGTTTTCAGGTGGAAGTCGGAGGAAGACCTACTGCTCTTAAAAGGTGTAGGTTCACTCCTTCTGCCTACCCTGCCCAGCAGTCTCAGGGTTCCCAATCCTGCCTTTGTCAGCAACAAATCCAGAAGCCCCAGCCAGCTCCCCCAGTCAAAACTGGGGACTAGCTTTTGGCTGGCTCCAAGAGAGCATAGCCACTATAACAACTCTCTCTCCTTGAATACTTAATATAATCTGTCATTTATGAACATTAACACTAGACGACTCTGTATTTCTCTTACCAGAATTGGCAATCGCCATCATAGTACTATGAAAGCCATATTGAGCCTGCAAATAGGTGGGAAAATGTGGTATACAAATGCAATAAATAAATGGGGTATTCTGGGGTGCTGCCTTTTAAAAGGTAGGGTTACTGCTATTTGAGTCCTGGACATTAGTGCTGCTTTATTATGACAGGTTTTTTTTTCTTTTACTGTACCAGGACTAGACAAATCTCAGGTGTCAGGTCACCATGGCACCTAGAAATTTCAAGCGGGCACCTTGGATTTCATACGACTGAAAAATTTTTCCCCTCCTACAGCACTGCCTGTAACTGCTTCTCTCCACTCTGCATGGCGATCAGGTTTTGCATATATATTAGCCGCGCGGTGCTGTTGGGTGCTGCATTTAGATACTGGGTAAAAGCTACATCTGGAGCCCCCTGATCCAGCCTATAACACCATAAATCTGGATGATGTGGCTTTTTCCCAGTTCTCTGCTCAGCCATGTCCTTGCACCCTCTGCTGCCATGGCCTGCTTTGCATAGGCTTTTCCTTCTCAGGAATGTAAACATTTTGTTTTCTTCCTACTAAAGTTGGCTCTGGACGTCTCCGAATCCTGCTTCGGGCAGCCTCTGAGCATCCCCAGACAAGTTGAGTCTTAGCAATAAAGTCAGATCTGGAGACTTTTTGAGAGAATTCCTTCAAAAAGGCGGTAAATAAATCCTAATAAATAAAAGCCTGATCCTTTGTTGAAACCTGATTTAAAGTGATATAGACTGGATCTAATGGATCTGGGGTCTCCAGATTTTATCTACATTCCTAAATTCATGCTTTATTGGTGTTGGTACTAGGGGAAGGGAGGTGTAATATTGATCAGCACTATTTGAAGTAGAGGGATATATGCCACTACAGTAATTATTTTGCAGGCTACTGTAATTTGTGTTGAGAGGTTCACCAGATTCAAGTCTACTATAATTACAAAGTTTAAGTTATGGGATAAAGCAACTTTATTTTCAAATGTCAGTGTTTCTAAAGTTTCCATAAGTACATATGTGGTTTATGTTGATATAGGCCAGACTGTTTACTTAGAAATCCGTTATCGAGTGCACTCAAGGAATTATTTAGGAGTATACCAAACACTACTTGCACCTATATGACTAGTGCCCCCCCCCCCCCCCCCCCAAAAAAAAAAATGTCAGGTCTGGCTATGCCCCTGCCTCAGACATTAGCCTGGGCTAGATTCATAATGACAGGATATTTTTTACCTTAATCTTGCCAAAAATGAGAGGCACGGACAGAAATGGACCCAGGGCATTTAGTCTCACAAGGCATTCTTGATATTTGGAATTATATAATAAAATTACAAAACTGGTTAAAGTACCTGCCTATGTTTTCTACTTACTATATTATGTAAAAAAAATAATTATACCAACTACTTTTGCATAATTTTGATTTTTTAAGTGCATAATTCCCCATGATACATATAAGTACATAATAAGTAAGTTGATTACACCTGCGAGCTCCACGTAATCAGAATTCCCTTCTGTCCCACTCCAGCAACTCCTTAAAAGCTCAAGATCATTCAGTGCTTCCTGTATTCCCCCAGAAATAAAAACAACTCCAGGTGGCAAAAACTGGAAAAAAATATATAAACGTATTTGTAAAAGTTGACAGACTACTAGCAAGTACACGAGAAATCAGAAGAAGCAAGGAGCTCCCACCAGCGCTACGATCGCACTCAAACCATAAAAAAAAAAAACATATCTTCGGCAAAAAAAAAAAAGGAGCACTAATGAACACAAACACTCATCCAAAGCTGCAACTACCCCCCCTCCCCATGTCTGTCACCTGCGTGATAGAGTCTCCGAACAGCACGATCCTTGGCCAGGCGATCATCTTGCCAGGTCCGTTCACAAATCGGACACCGCCGGGCACTGCTGCAAACTGACTCCAAGGAGTACCCGTAACTGGTCGACTCACTTCCGCCCGACAGAATTGCCAGCAGCCGTCTTGTATCTGGATAGGAATCCCATGGTGACAGAAGACGAAAGAAAAGATAGGAGTGATGCGTCTTAACATCAGGGGAAGCAAGTACTATGTTTTAACGGTTCCTTCTTCATTAAGTTTTCAAATATTGCGGATGGGACAAGCACGCCGTAAGTTGCCCAAATCAAAGATGGCCGCCTTGGCAGGTACTCATGTGATGAGTGAGTGTATCACGAACTCCCCCTCCAGCGCAAGAAGTAAATGAGGATGAATGACTTCTGCTTCTATAACCGTCTGGGTTGCATAGCAATGTATTTATAAACAGGGATACTCAAGCTAGGCCAAAGCCAGTGGAATGGGATGGGCCATGGTCCTGCATATTGTTCCCACCACCATAGGAGCCAACTTTTCAAAATGATTGGGGGTGCTGAAATTTTTTTTTTACAGGTGTTGCATTCCCCACCGCACCCTCTCCTCCCCCTCCCTCTGCATTGCAGCCCCCATCCCTCCCAGTTCCAGGCTCCCTCCTGAGAAAGCACTGCGATTTCCAGCCTCACCAGCACCACAGGGATATGGGTTCTATGAAATTATTGGGTTCAAATGCTCATAGTCATACTATTACTCTTTTATAATAAATTCACCAATAACCACCTTCGTACAAGCTAACTAGACCAGGGGGCCCTTCTACTGAACTACATTAAGCTTTAGGATTAACACACTGTAATGCAGATTTATATGTCTACACACCTAAATAAATAACCTTACCTACATCGTCTGGGGCTGCGCTGGCACCTTTCCCTGTACCTCGTCCTCTCTGGCTCGCTCTCAGTCTCTGCCCTTCAATCCGGACCGCTGATAAGCACACCACTGACCACACAGCAGCTGCCTTTGCGCTCCCGAGCTCTCCCTCTGCTGCCTGCAGGCTGCAGCATCCCGCAATTCCCACCTATGCGGGACAGGAAACTGCTGCACATGGGCCCGGAAGTTGAACAATGAAGCTGTGCAGGGCGGGCCATGGCAAGGAGCATCAGGGACTGGAGCGGGAGCCGGCCAGGGACTCGGGAGGGACAGGACTGAGGACATGATCACGCCGTCACGCGCGGTGCCACCGATCCACCCCACCACTGCCTAAGTTCGGGCGTCGCGATGGCGGCTCCGCTCCGGGACCGGAAGCTCCTCTGTGCTCTGCCTCTCTGTTGCAGCATGATGATGATTGATTGATCATCCCGCCTATGCGGGACCGGAAACAGAGCAGAGCCAGAGGGAAAGCTTCCGACGGCAAACAAAGGCAGTGTCTGCACACGGAGAGTCAGTCCGGAGCATTGAAGGAAGGAGCCAGGTAGGAGGCGGAGCGAGTGGGCGGACGGACAGCACAGACAGCGGTGCAGCCAGCAGGGCAAGGAGTCGGGACGGATGGTGCAGGGAGGGAGCGGTCACGCCGCTGTCGTCATGTGCCACTGCCAAATTATTGGGGGTGCTTGAGCACCCACAGCACCCACGGAGTCAGCGCCTATGCCCACCACAGCATAAATAATTGGAGTAGTGTGTCATTGATGCACACCCAACCAGTTGGGTTTTCAGGATCCCCCCCCCCCCCCCCCAAATGTGCATGATGACAGATTTGCATGGTGTATGAACATTTATTTCATGTTCCAAGGACTGGGTTGAGAATCCCTGATTTAGTTTACTAGTTGAGTTGAAGACATTTGATATACCACCAATTTTGTCAAAAACAAGTCAGCGTGGTGTAACAATTAAATAATAACAAAAGACAAGAACAGGGGAGCACAATCTCACATGGGATCACAACACACACCATGCACAAATTACAAATAATAATTTAACTATCTCTTTCCAAGTGCAATGTGCGGCATCCAAACCTAGGAATGTGGGGGGAAAAAAAAGGTAGGTTTTCAAATTAACCTTGAAAGTGCTTATAAGAACACAGTTCCCAAATAGCCTGAGGTAATTGATTCCACAACCAGGGTGCATACCAAAAAAACCCCACTAGTTCTAGTAGAAGACAGATAAGACAACGCCTGAGATAGGACAACCAACAGTGCTGCGCCCCCTGATCTCAAAGCCGTTGAAGAAACATAGAGCTGAAGAAAGGATGCTAAACAATCAGGTTTCCCAGTACTAAGTACCCTATGTACCTGCCAACAATCTGATTTCCATATTTTGTAGGGTATGCAACCACTGCACTCCCATATAAATCATGTTGCTGTAATCCAACTTTTGAGAGCAACAAAGAATACAAAAACACATGCAATGTAGCCTGATCAAAATGACGAACAGCCCTAAGCAGTCTCAAGGTAAACCCAGCCCACATTACCCCTGATTTAGAAGGATAAGATAGAAAATAGCCATTTGTTCACTGAGAAGGAAAGAGTTTTGTTAGCAAAGTATACTTTCCAAAGCCTTATCTTTGGTGTTTTTTCTTAGCTATAAAAGTTAATGGCAGTTTAAAGCTTGTCCTGATAGTCTACCTAGTAGTTTGGAAAATCTGACAACTTGCTTGTTAGCAGATTTGGGATGATGAGTTTACTACTGATGTTTACTTACCCTTAGGTAGATGGAGCACATCATGGCCTTTCAGATCATGGTTCTACCAACATTTTTATTCCTTTTTCACAACTACCCATATTAATTTTCTATTTCTAGAAGTGGGATAAAAAGGTAACTCACTTCAGGCCTTTTTACTAAAGTTTAGCACATGCTAAATACCGTGTATCCTATTTTATACCTGTGGGCCATGTGGCACTTAGCATGCACTAAGCTTTAGTGGAGGGGCCCCTTTATTTGGGGAATGGGGAGCCTAAGAACATTAGAATAGCCATACTGGATCAGACTAGTCCATTTAGCCCAATATCCTTGTTAGTCTGGTTGTGAGCCCTTGAGCCCAGGCCTAGTAAGATGTTAGGCCAAGGCGGGCCGAGCAAGCACTACACACTACCCCAGCTACTAAGCCGTGTACACACACACGCAGCAACCAACTTGCACCTCCAGAAAAGGGAAGATAGGGTAATCAGGCGGGCCTCACTGCCAATTGGAACTGACTCATACGTACGGAGGGGAGAAAGAGACTAAACAAGGGGTCTCCATGGGGACCAGAGCGCCAGCAACACCCCCGATGCTGTCAATCAAGGAGAAATGGAAGCATACACAGAAACATGTCAAGCCATACCCCACCGCACACAAAGAAAATGAGGGACTGCAAAATAAAGATACTATAGGTAGAGACCCTCAGCAGACAGAGAAGGGAAGAATCCGCAAAATGGAGTGCGGAGCCACACACGCACCCCGCACAGAAAGGGACAGTACTCAACAATACAGGAGGTAGATACAGCAAAGAAAGGACTGACATGGTCACAAAGGGAAGACTGCAGTACACAGACAACTGCCAGAAGCCGTGAAACTGCAGGCAAGGGTTAAACCAAGCTCAACACACACACACACACACACACAACTGCCAGAGACAAGAACACAGCAGGCAACGCAACGTCTTAATCTGAAGTACAAGGAAAGAGCAAACAACCCCCCACAGAGAGAAACAACGGGTCCTGAGGCTGCTACAAGAGCAGAGCAGAATATAAACACAGCACAAAGGGCACTCTGAAGGAAGGGGAAGCTAAACAAACAAACAGGATGAGGTAGGAACTCACCACAGAGCACCACAGCCAAACAGAAAGAGAATCCCAGGTGTAGTGTAGAGAGGTAATTAGACACACACTGGGAGCAGCAGGCAGACAGAGCAACAGAAAACTACAAACAAGAAAAGGAGTAATCAAACTCCACGAGAGCACAGAGCTAACAGTTCAGACAGAGCGCAGGTAAGGCTTCAGCAAGATAGGGATAAAGCCAAAGCGCGGGTTGTAGGGAAAGGTAAGCTTAAGTAGATCAGACTGACATTGGCTCAGCCCCTGACGGGCCAATCAGCAGCGGTTCCAAGCATACCCTTGTCTGATTAGCAGAATTCTAACAGAATCATAACAATCCTGCTACCAGCAGTGGCCAATTCAGGTCACAAGTACCTGACAGAATCCCACATTTTAGCAAGATTCATGCTACCAATACCGGGGCAAAAAGTGGCTTTTCCCATGTCCATCTCAATAACAGACTATGGACTTTTCCTCCAGGAACTTATCCAAACCTTTTTTAAACCCAGATACACAAACAACTGTTATCACATCCTCTGGCAATTAGTTCCAGAGCTTATTTGCTGTGTGAAAAAATATTTCCAATTGTTCATTTTAAAAGTACCATTTAACTTCCTTGAGTGTTCCCTAGTCTTTGTACTTCTTGAAAGAGTAAAAAATTGATTTACTTGTACACATTCTACACCACTAAGTATTTTATAGACCTCAATCATATCCCCCCCCCCCCCAGCCATCTTTTCCAATTTGAAGAGTCTATCTTCTTAAGTCTTTCCTCATACGAGAGGAGTTCCATTCCCTTAGTCATTAGTCACCCTTCTTTGAACTTTTATTAATTCTGCTATACCTCTTTTAAAATACTGTGACCAGAATTGCACACAATACTCAAGGTGTGGTCGCACCACGGAGCAATACCGTGGCATTATAATATTCTTTCTATCCCATTCCTAGTAATTCCTAGCATCCAGTTTGCTTTTTTGGCTGTCGCCACACACTGGGCAGAAGATTTCAGCATATTTGTTTCTTGGGTGCTGACTCCTAAGGTGGATTTTAGCATCAAGAAACTATGATTTGGATTATTCTTTCCAATGTGCATCACTTTGCATTCGTCCACATTAAATTCTCATCTGCTATTTGGATGCCCAGTCTTCTAACTTCCTAAGGTCTTCCTGCAGTTTTTCACAATCCAAATGTGTTCTAACAACTGAAACTGAACACGGAAAAAACACACTAACTCATCCTCTCAACCTAACACAATAACTACAAACCCACAACCATAAACACCCCAGACCACACCCTCACTATTTCAGATGGCCTCAAACTACTTGGCGTTACAATTGACCGCAACCTTACACTTGAGAGCCAAGTAAACTCCACTATAAAGAAAATGTTTCACTCAATGTGGAAACTCAAATGTGTAAAACCTTTCTTCCCGAGGGAAATATTCCGTAACCTAATACAATCAATGGTACTTAGCCATACAGACTATTGCAATGGAATTTATGCGGGATGTAAAGAACAACTCACAAAGAAACTCCAGACAGCCCAAAACACAGCAGCCAGGCTGATATTCGGTAAAACACGATTCGAAAGTGCCAAACCCCTCCGAGAGAAGCTGCATTGGCTCCCAATCAAAGAGCGCATCGCCTTCAAAATCTGCACCTTGGTCCACAAGATTATATATGGTGAAGTCCCAGGATACTTGACTGACCTGATAGATCTACCAACCAGGAACAGAACCGGATCATCACGGACATACCTGAATCTCCACTACCCTAGCTGCAAAGGACTCAAATACAAAACAACCTATGCTTCCAACTTCTCCTATATAAGCATGCAACTATGGAATGCTCTGGCAAAAGCTGTGAAAACAATCTACGGCCATCTAAACTTCAGGAAATCACTGAAAACCTACTTGTTCAGAAAGGTGTATCCTACCGACCCAACATAAATGCCTCAGCTCTGCAACACAGCAAAACAAAGATCGTATTGGACACTATATAACCCTCCCTATCTTCGACCCCCTAATGTGCCTAAACATACTTACCTATTCGACCCTAACATCACATTGTATTTGTTCCTTTACCGGACTTGGCAAACGCCTTTACAGTACTATGTAAGCCACATTGAGCCTGCAAATAGGTGGGAAAATGTGGGATACAAATGTAATAATAAGCGAAGCGAAAGTTTCCCCTTTTGTGTTTGTTACCTGGATACAAATGTAACAAATAAATAAATCACCTCACTTGTCATTCCAATTTCCAGATCATTAATAAGTATGTTAAATAGCACCGGTCCCAGTACAGATCCCTGCGGCACTCCACTATTCTTTCTCCTTATCTGTACTCATATAGAATTTAAATTGTATTATTTTTTAAGGTTTTATATGGTAAAGCTCCTTCATATTTGAGTTCATATCTGATATTACAATTGAGAAGGCATTCTTCATGGTGTTTATAAAAATCAAATTCAGTTACCATCTGTTCTGACAGAAAAAAAGGGTTGTTTAAGTTCTTTATTCATGTTATTGGCACCATAGATAATGAATTCCTTGCCTTGGGAATGCATTGTGAAAATGATTATAGCCCCCCTTTTGGATGTTCTCATCCTAGTTGCACCTGACCTACTGCTATCTTCCATTAGCCAAAACATCTTTGCTCATGACTTCTTGCAGGTGCCACTCCCCCTTCCCTCTATCTGCTCCCAATTTCCTCATTTCAGCATTTGCTGCAGTGAAATGTATCTGTGTCAGAGATGATCTTTGATTTTTACAGGCCTAGTTCTTAGCCTGAGCCATTGGCCTGTATTTCACTGAGAGCAAGGGACAACATATTTCTACAGTACTTGTGACCTGGATTGGCCACTGTTGGAAACAGGATGCTGGGCTTGATGGACCTTCAGTCTGTCCCAGTATGACAATACTTATGTACAATCTTTGGTTTATACAAGGAAGGCGTGGGTTCTCATCCTGTTCCAGAAGTCTTTAAATGTTCAAATTCACTCAGTTTTTCAGGGACCAGAAGGCCGATTTGTTCTAGCAAAGGTATCTATAAATAAACATTCTTTAGTTTTATGTAATGTTAAGCCCCAAACATCTATGATAAACATTTCTTTCATAGATTGATAAACATGTTATTACATGTTAATCATGACATTACTGTTGGGGGAGATTTTAATATAGTTTATGACCCCGATTTGGTCTGCTCACACCCTTGAGGGGACTTGCGGATTCAGTCTTCTAAGGGTTTACCTCTTATGTACAATACTCTTGATTTAATAGATTCTTGGTGCTTGTTCCATATACCAACTTCTCCAGGGCTCATTCAACTCAGTACAAAATTGATTACATTTTGGGTTTCTCAATCATTTTTCCACCACTTGGCTACATTGGAAATTGGTCCCTATGGAATTTCCCTGGACCTTGATCCTGTGGATCATCGAGACTTTTGGTGGAGATTCCGTATTGAGCTTCATTGGGACCAATCGTTCTGTTCTTTTTTGGTAGAGAAGTGGAATAATTATAAAGCTCACAATGAAGACATATGACTCAGCCCATTCTTTTTTCAGAAAGCGGCTAAAGCTGTGCTCAGGGGTGAGATCTTGTCATACACTGCCCGTCAGAAGAAACTGAGGGAGAGAGTAATTTTGCACCTTGAGAAACAGGTGATTCGGGATAGAATAGTTTTTGGTATTCAGAAATCAGAAAGTGCTAAAGCAGTGCTTTTAGCTTCTCAAGCAGCAATAAATACCCTATTACACTAACGGGTTCTTCAATCTTTCACAGACTATAAACACCAACTTTATGTTCATGGAAGTAAACGTGGTAAATTACTTTCCCATTTGATTAGAACTAGATGAGGCCCTACAAGGACTCTACAGCTAGCAGATAGTATGGGGAAAAAGACTAAATTTTGATCTAGACAATCGTATTTTATAACAATTTTATGAAAATTTATATGCATTGCTGGCTAAGGATACCTTGGATAGCTCTTTTTATCTCTTTGGAGAAAGAGACAATTTTTGTTAGACTGGGACTGTTATATTTCTTTTCTTCCTACTAGAGCTCAGAATCTCGTTTTAAACATGTTTTAATTCTTGGATGGGAATTGGGCATCTACACTTCTTTGTTATGACTGGTTTCACTTTTATTGGGGGGGGGGGGGGGATGGAAGGGGATAGTTATGCATGAAGAGAGGTGTGTCATTGTCAGGGGGAGGACTATAAGAGTTCAGGTCCTTCTCTCACCTTTGTCTTGTTCAGATGTATCCCGTCTATCACTATGTTGACTTGTTCATGTAGATGGAAATTTTTTTTTTTGTTCTCTTTGGAAACTTTAATAAACAAATTTTAAATAAAGCACATTTTACATGCAGAAAATAGCTATTAGAAAATTGTCCCAGTATATGCACTGGCACATTAAGTTTGCCAATGAGAGCACGTGTACTTCGATGTGGTCCATGCATAGGCATAGCTGAAGACACTGTTTCGATGAAGCCTGTGCAAAGTTGCAAGGTATGTGTGCACTTTACATGTGTGTATCCTTACAGAGTCCATGTACATGCCTCTGAGTTGGCATAATTAGCTGGGACTAGTTCTGGAAGACTTTTACAAAGGCACATACAAGCAAAATGCCTTTATAAAACAGACACTTTTTTGAAATTTTTGTAGATGTTGGTGTCGTTATAAAACAACCATTCCTTATGACAGTAGACCGCTAAATACTTTCAGCACTACCTCCTAGAGCTCTCACATTGCGAGCAAGTGAGCAGACCAATGAATAACCCTAACCATTCAGGTGACTCCATATGCCCCTGAATCATGCACAAGAACTGTGGTTTTTCTGAATCGTTCTGAAGACAGCTCAAGGAAAATGTAATTTTGAATGTGTTTTGCTTTTTGAGTTATAAAAATATGATTCTAATGATACACACCACAAACCACATATAATAAAATAACCTAGGGGTTTTATTGTAATGGATGCAGTTATGTTTAATAACAGTTTGGCAATCAGATATCTTTTGTAAAAATATATACAGTCGAGAAAAATGTACAAGCACAAAGTCATCCCATTCCCTGCATTGATAAGGCAATTCTATAATGTGGGCACCTACATTTAAGCACCACAAATGTGTAAATCTTTAGAATACCAGCACATATGCACATATGAATGCCAATACACTATTCTATAACTATGCTCATATCTCTGATAGCACATAGTTCATAGGTGAGTGTACACATGGGTAGTACCTGGGCAGAACATAGGCACGGACACAAAATGATGCAGTAACTTACAGAATACTATGAGTTACATCTCATAAATAAAGGTGCGTGTGCACACACACATGCCAATTTTACATCTGGTGTAAGCGCTTGTGTCTAAGTACATATACATGTATATACCTGGTTATGTGAGTATTCTATGAAGGAAAATAGGCGCCTACTTTCCTTTATAGAATATGCATCAATTAGATGCCCTCTAGATGCCTACAGAAAGGCACAGAGTGACACAGTTACCCAATTAGTGAAAACCTTGCCAGTGCTCACTATGTTGGATTAATGGCTTCATATAGTCTCTGTGCAGCCAACTCCACCATTTCCCATAAGGTTTCATCTTCATCAATTCCTTCTTCATGTTCAACGGTCTGAAAGATCATGGACAAAATGTTAGATTCCTACAGCACTCCAGTACGTGTACTGCTTTTCACACACCAACAAGAGAAATAACATTGAACCAACAGGGCCAACAGTGCTTTGTTCTTGCTTACTTCTAAGTCAGAGGTTTTCAACCCAATCCTCAGGGCATACCCAGCCAAGTTGGGGATATCCTGAAAACCCCCATTGGTTGGGTGTGCCCTGAGGACTGGGTTGAAAACCCCTATTTTAAGTGAACATAGGTTTTTCACACTACCTTTTCAAAATTGTTTTGTTGGGCTCTATGATTGCTAAACTTTTTTATAATTCACATTTTTATCTAGAGATGGAGGTGGTGGTAATCATGCCGAGTTACTGCTGACAGATTTCAATATTGTTGCTACCAGACTGGGATATCAACAGACCAATCCATAATCTGTCCAGGAAAACAGGTTAGGCAGAAAGGGGTAAGAAGCAGTACTTCAGATAAAATACATAACAAAGAAACTGAACTGTGAAAACAAATGGGGAAGCATTCTGGATTATCATAGAAAAGAAAATAGCATTTCTGTTTACACTAGTTGATTCTACAGACCTCCCCTCCCCCCCCCACCCGAGGTGAGACAGAGATGGCAATTTAGTGAAAGACATATGAAGACTACAATGAAGAAGCTGGGAGATTTTAATCTGCATGGTGTCTGTAGCATCCCTAATGCAGAATAAAAAAATAGAAACTTCCTGTACTCCTTTGAAAGAGATCTCTTCAGACAAATACATACAAGAGAAGGGTAATATGGGACCTGGTACTTAGAAGAAATTGGGAAACTTTAATCTTTGTTTATTTATATCCCACCTTTCTAAGAATAACGGGTAGGAAATAACTAAACAACAGAAATCAATCAACATAAAAACCAGCCATAATGCAACAAATGACATTTCACAACATACAACTTAAGGTCATACACACGCAACAAATAAAATTGTTTCTAATGTCCAAGTAGGTGATTATCTGAACACCAGGGAACACCAGACTCTGTGGTTTAATATTAGAGCAAACGCTGCGGAGAGTATTAAGAAGAGGAGGTCTGGGCAGGGTGGGGACATCTGGGTAACGTAGAACTGTGGGCAAAACATAACACATTTTTGTTAGGGAAGCAAATAAAAATAATGGGATAAAAACCAGTATGGTTTCCAAAAGAAGTGGCTGAACAAGTAAGAGCAAAAATATTTGCATTCATGAACCTTTGCTATTGCTCCAAGCAAGATGTTTTACAGCTGTTAAGATGTAAAACTAAGAAAAAACGCATACCCAAAGGAATGAATTACAAAGCAACAGGAGAAGGGAACAAAAAAAGGTGGTTATGAAAACAAGTAGAACCAATTTAGAGCTGGAGCTATTCTAAAATGCTAGTTTGAATGGCCAGAATTTGAAAGGCTTTTTGAATAGGAAAAGAGGAAGCTCCTGACAGATATAGATGGGCAGTGCATCTAGGTAGGAGAAAGAAGATAACAGAAAATATCAAAGTGAAGACAGAAGGGAGGAGGCAGGGCCAGGAGGAAGCACAAAGAGTGTGGATGGGAACGTAAAGCAGTAATGTAGGATGGCATGTCAGAACAAAGAAAGATAACGAAGATAAGAAATTTGAATTTCATTTGTAAAGAAACTGGAAGCTACTCCCAAGATTTGTGCACAGGAGAGTCATGATCCTAATGATCTACGCCTAGCAAGAGCAAAAGGGCCACATGACACAGAGGCAATGTAGAAAGGCATAGGAGGCACATGATAGAATGGAGGAAGGCACAGACAGGCACATGAGAGAGAGAATGGGTGAAGGCACAGGACGAACATGAGAGAGAATTGGTGAAGGCACAGGGGGCTCAGAGAGAGAATAGGTAAAGGCACAAGGGGCACATGAAAGAAAGAGAATGGATGAAGGCACAGGGGACATATGGAAGAGAGAGAATGGGGGAAGGCACAGGTGGCATATGAGAGAGAGAGATTACGTGAAGGCACAGGGGAAACATGAAGGAGAGAGAATGGGGGAAGGCACAGGGGGCACATGAGAGAGAAAGAATGGGTGAAGACACAGGGGGCACATGAGAGAGAAAGAATGGGTGAAGACACGGGGCACATGAGAGAGAAAGAATGGGTGAAGACACAGGGGGCACGAGAGAGAAAGAATGGGTGAAGACACAGGGGGCACATGAGAGAGAAACAATGGGTGAAGACACAGGGGGCACATGAGAGAGAGAGAGAGAGAGAATGGGCAAAGACACAGGGGGCACATGAGAGAGAGAGAATGGGCAAAGACACAGGGGGCACATGAGAGAGAAACAATGGGTGACAACACAAGGGGCACATGAGAGAGAAACAATGGGTGAAGACACAGGGGGCACATGAGAGAGAGAGAGAGAATGGGCAAAGACACAGGGGGCACATGAGATCTCAATTCTGTGTTCTCTTAACTCCACCTGCTGGTAGACAGCTTTTGTGACAAAGAGGAATATTTATTTATTTTTTGACATTTCTACTCTGCCTAACACCTAAGAAGATTACAAATTACATACATTAAAATATAAAATCAAATATAAAAACAAAAAGACTGTAAAAAATACAGGCATGTTGCCTAATACACACCCAAGCAAGATCATAATCCCTACCTATCATATGCTTATACAAACACATAAGTTTTCAGTTCAGATTAGTTTCAGTTCCTTCTAAATCGTCACCACTAAATACCACTTCTGGCATGGATCCCTTGCATCCCCCTTAGTGAAGCAAAGAATTAACTTGTTTTTTCCCCACTATTGCTTTGGCCTCCCCAAGCATCCATTTTTTTCCTTTCGCTCATTTAATGGTCCGAGCTATTTACTCATAGTCTTCTTGTTTTGAACATATCTGAAAAAGTTTTTTCAGGTAAGTTCAAAGCAAGATCAATGTTACTGGATTTGGAATATAAAAACTGTGTAAATACAATTTTCTTCATTTTATCATAGTCTCCCTTTTGAAATTTATATATTAAAACAGTAGTTTTCCTTAGTGTGCCCCCCCCCTCCAGTTATTAAGTCAAAGTTAATTGCACTATGAACAATATTACCAAATGGCCTACTACTGATATCCCTTGCACCAAATCTTGCATTCCTTTAAGACAGGAGTTCTCAACATGGTCCTCAGGACATACCTAACCAGTCAGGTTTTAAAAGTACAATGAATATTCTTGAGATATGCATACAATGGAGGCAGTACATGCAAATTTATGTCACGCATATTTATTGTAGATACCTTGAAAACCAGACCAGCTTAATGTTTCCTGAGGACTGGGTTTAGAATCCCTGCTTTAAGACTAGGTCTAAAATACCTCTCCTCTCTTGTTATGTCTGGACCTGCTGCTTCATCAATCATTTATTTCATCTAGAAATTGTATGGGGGTCAATATTCAGCCTGCACTGATAAGTGGCTTGCAATCTGCATCCAGCCACAGGCTGATCTAACCCCGGATATTCAAGGCTGGAGCATGCGTGGCTCCTGACATTGACTATCCGGGTACATCCGCTAACCCAGAAGTTAACCGGACACTGGCCTGCCACATAAAGTTAGGACAGCTGTTTTGCTGTCCTAATCTGATGAGCTTACTTAGGTGGTTAGTGGACTGAATATCACCACTAATCAGATAAGTTGCTCTCTGCCCTAAGTCCACCTCCAGACTTCCCCTAATCTAACTGGTTAGGGGACTGCTGGTTAGCAGTATTAACTGGTTAAGTGCCACTGAATATCTTTCTTTCCTGAGAGAACTTAGACCACACTGTTCACCAAAGACCCTTTATTACACATACCCTTGTGTCCACTGAGAAGTTTGCACTTTTTCCATCCACTGTCACAGTCAGAATAGAGCCATCTTTTGAGGTTACACAGTCTTCTCCAAACATATCCCTGGAAAAGACAAAGCACTGTGAACAATTGTGCTGTTCACATGTAAAAAAAAAAAAAAAAAGATTGAGGGAACTTTTAACATATAGAGCAGCCTAAGCAGTGAGACAGCATCTTACTATTTTATACCTACAGTATTTCTTTGGGTTTCATTCTAAGGTTTCTTTTGTTGCCCTAGGTTAGTATGTTTTAATGCTTTTGGGTATGATATTCAGAGATTTATCCAAATAACCTTTAGATTTACTTGGACAAATTGCTGATTTTAAATTCCAACCCATTCCCCACAAAACGGGCAGTCTTTGGCCAGACAATTCAACATCCAACTAAAATTTATCCAGTTAAATGTGAGAGGGGAAATAGACATTTTGGCAATGAGGCTCAAATTTAACCAGATAGCCATGACGTTAAACTAACCTCATATAATTAACTTGAGAGTATCTGGGCCACTTGAGTCTACCCCATATATTAATACAAGGAGTTGCTCAAGCCCCAACACCAAGACAAGAAAAAGTAACCATGGCTGAGCACATAGGAGCCGGCTCAGCTCTGTGGGTGCTTGAGCACCCCAATATTGAGATACTTCCTTGTATATGTCCAGGAAGGGGTTATTTCCACTGGGCTAAGCACCCCCAATAATTTTGAAAAGTTGGTTCCCATGGCTGAGCACCCTATTCCTCACTCCATCAAAACAGATGGCCAAGCAGATCTCCCGCTCTTAACTAACTGATGCTTACTCACCCAAATGACTTCTATCTCCACTCCAACTCTACAAAGCTGGTTCAAAAGTCCAGCAGGAGCAGGAGAGGCTTTTCCCGCCTCCTGTGGGATTAAAACAGTATATGCTGGTACAGTTTTTGGATGCACTGGCATTTATTCACTGCCCTGTTAGATGTTAGTGACGAGACAAAACAGTAGAGGAGTGCAGTGAATAAATGAATGCTGGTACTGCCGATTATTGCACTAGCACTTTGTATTTAGCCCAGCAGGTGGATTCAAGAGCCTCTCTTCTTGTTGGGCTTCCTGAACACTTCTGGAAGTTCCAATTTGCAGGTTGGAGGGTTTGGTATAGGAGGTTGGTTGCTGCACTGTTTTAATATCAGGGGAGGTTGAGTGGGCTCACTTACCCACTACATTACTTTTATTTTCAGGTTGGGCATTTTGAAAGAGATGATGGCTCACTACATTAAAATATATATATATATATATAAATCTAGGGGGCTGGGAGGGAGGGGGATAAGCAGCTACAGATTTTGCCTAATTTTGTGGTTGGGAGAGGGAATTGGGGTGCTGTTCAGTCTAGCTTTTATGTTTCTAATTTTTCCAATATTCATAAACCTTCTGAGTGGCAAAGCTACCTGGATAATTTT
The DNA here is from genome assembly GCF_901765095.1 of Microcaecilia unicolor. Taxonomy (NCBI): domain Eukaryota; kingdom Metazoa; phylum Chordata; class Amphibia; order Gymnophiona; family Siphonopidae; genus Microcaecilia; species Microcaecilia unicolor. Next base: position 436,198,347 of record NC_044033.1, read on the forward strand.
ATCTGGGTATCTTTATCCAACCATATTTGGTATAACTTTTCTGCTGACACGTTTTCTGATTATTGATATCTATATTGTTATGCTTGTTCAAAATCCTAGTGTCCTTTTTTTTTGGCATACAGTACAACTGTCTATCCCAAAGCAAGGATGAGCAGACCACATTTATAGCCTTCAAGTGGCACAAAGTATTTTATCATACAATAATGCATTTTCCTCAGTACTGTAAGGTGATCTGCAACATGGGTAAATGCATGTCTGTCCCCGAAGATACAGTACCCCAGCTGCTCTACAGAGAGAATGTGGCTACGACACACACAAAGCGCACTCACTCTCAACCTTCAAGGTCTCATACTATGCACCAGGCATTATGATCCTGTTCTCAGTTTAGTACTCCTTGTCCAAATCTGAATTAACCATACCATATGAACTTACTGAAACATAATCTCCAGTCTCTTAGTGTACACTTCCATATCAACTTCCTTAGGAACACTGTATGAAATGCCTGAAAGAGTAAAAGTCAGTCAGTTAACAAGGCTAAAGTAAATGCATACAAATACCTATAAACTGGTATACATTTCTGCAAAGAACACAGCGAGACATCTTACTCCACATACACGTGCTCAGTGGGGATGCTCATTGAACATCACTGTCTTGCACATTTCTCCATATTTCTTACTCAATTAAAGTTCTCAAACAAAGCTGCAGTTCTTAGCCAAGTACATATAGCATGGTCATACCATGTGCAATGTAGAAGCAACCAAGTTAAGAAGCCAAGCTAAGTACAATCTCGCAGATCACCTTTCACTCCTCAGTGGCAACTGAAATCTTTGCAGCTGGAATGGTAAACTCTGGGTTGTAAACCTTTCTTTAAAATAGTTAACATGTCTGTCAGCAAGGAAGAATATCACAGAAAAGCTTTTCTTTCTTTCAAGGGCTTGAACATTTGTTTTATGTGGATGTGTACTACTTTTTTTTTTAATATAGGTACAAATTTCTTTGTGAACAGCTGGAGAAGAATTAAACAACTTGTGAAGTATAAGGCTGAAAGGAATTCAATGAAAATGCACTTATATATACTGTCATCTACCACATTTGCTTATTTCCGATCTGACGAAGAAGGGCAACCTTCGAAAGCTAATCAAGAAATGTATTAAGTTATGTCCAATAAAAAAGGTATCATCTTATTTTCTTTTCCATGTTTTATTTTGTTTGATTTCTATTGATTACCTTTAAAAGTGGACTAACACGGCTACCACACCTCTCTAATGAGAACTCTGAAACGTATCCCATAGTTTCAAGTCAAACTCATTTATCTAGACAGCAACAAGTTTCGGTAACTGATCTACACATCATTCTTATATATGGTAAAGCTGTACAAAGCACAAATGGAGAGACAGGGATTATAATAAACATTGTCCCCATTCACAGATTTCAGGTCTCTTTCCCAGTTTTAGCAGCTTCTGGTCAGAGTCCACCATATTCCCACTCACAGAAACCAAGCAGTATACACTAGAATTATACCTTTCTGTACTTTGGGGTTTGACTGGGCTTCCAGGATAACTGTTGTCACTGTATCAGCGTACATATCATTGGAAGGATTTGCTACCCACTAGGAAGAAGACAAGATAAACTCTTAGTTGTATACGTGGCTTAACAAGTGAAGGTGCAGCTGTAGAAGTGAAAAGCAAGATTCAACCACCAAAGGAAAATAACCAATTTAGGAGGAAAGTTATCAAGGTACGTTAAAAGGTGTGCTTTTACTGCACCTTGATTTACCACAGCAGTCAGCAACCTGTGGTATAACAAGCCTTCAAGTTGCTGACTACTATGGTAAAGGAATAACCCTGCTTGTGAGTAACCTTGCAAACAGCATTATTCCAGCAGCAACAGGCCTCAAAAGCTGTGCTGCCCCTTTCTTCCCCAATCACTTTCCCCCAATCATTTCCCCTCATCCCAACCCCTAAAGAGGCACCCTCCTCCAAAAAGGCCTACTATTAGTTTCCTTGGAACACTAGTGGTCTTTGGGCAGGAGTGATCCACAGTTGCTCCTGCCCTGGCTGGTACAATTTCTGTATAAGGAAACATGAACTCTAGCGAAAGAAGTGCAAGACTACCTCTAGAGGCACCATTTTGGAGATGGTGCCAGCCAGGGTAGGAGCAACGGGATTGCTCCTGCCTGAAGACCACTAGGCCACTAATGGGAAATGGGGGGGGGGGGGGGGAAGAGGGCACAGCACAGTCCTCTCCAGCCTCTGGCCCTAGAGCACTGGGCCATAGCTTTGAGGCCCAATGCTCTTGGAACAGCTTTTGGCTGAGGTTATTTTACTATGATTTTATACCCATAATGTGACTTGCAGTATGCACACTGCAAGTCACAATATGGTCTTTACATGGTAATAAGCTGCTTTACATGCATTTGCTTGTTTTGCAACTTATTGCTATGTAATCCATGGTGACCTAAATATCACCGTGGCAGAGTAAGACAAGCTGTATTATAGCCCTTTAAGTCCTAAGAAATTAAGAACATAAGAATAGCCATACTGGGTCAGACCAAAGGTCCATCTAGCCCAGTATCCTGTTTCCAACAGTGGCCAAGCCAGGTCACAAGTACCTGGCAGAAACCCAAATAGTGGCAACATTCCATGGTACCAATCCTGGGGCAAGCAGTAGCTTCCCCATGTCTGTCTCAATAGCAGACTATGAACTTTTCCTACAGGAACCTATCCAAACCCTTTTAAAACCCAGATATGTACTGTTACTACATCCAGCGGCAAAGAGTTGGGTTAAGAGGCTAATAATGTGACTTAAGGCCCTAACATGGCTTGATAACCTTTTCCCTAACTTATGAAGTGAAGCACCATTTTCATTCTCCAACTTTCAAACAACTTCTTTATACCAAACCCATTCATCCTGGTGCAGGCTTCTTTCATACCAATATAAAGCAGCACTAGTAATCACAAATCTCTCACAAGTAAGCTGTCTGTTAAAGTGATCTACAGATGCTTCTTTTTTTCATTTCAGTTTAATTTCTGAGGCTCTCCATTGTTTTGGGGAGCATCTGCTCTCCCTCAAGAGCCGTGATGGCTTAATTCGGTTATAGAGCAGAGTGTGGGTAATCACCCCAATTCTGGAGTACATGGGATTCTTTGCAGGTACCATTTCCTTCTGTTGGCACAACACAACTATTCCGAGATGCTAATGTACATGAACTCTCCAAACTACATGGGTCCCTTTTTTTCAGATGTCAGTAATCATTTGGGAACGGATGACTAGTCACACTCACCTCTAGCACTATCATGCCTGGCTCCTGCAGCACAGTGATACTTTTAAAAACCTTTAAGGCCTTCTTCTCCTGTAAGTCTAATTCCTCTACATCACCTATGGAAATTCAAATACAAAGTTACTACAGTATACATTACAAGGAATAACCTGCAACAAGAGAGGCGTCTTACAGGAGCACTGCCAGCCCTGTTTCTCCCAATGCAGCAGATCCATCTCAGCCTACAAACCTTCAATCTTTCATCATTCCTTCAACACCAAAAAATATATACAAAAGTCCAAAATTGTGTGTACACAGAGTCAAACATACACATATACAAATTTCTCCTTGCAAGTTGCTAGTTTTATACCTTTTTCTGGGCTCTCAGGCGGAACTCATGGAGCAACTTGCAACAACAGAGAAAAGGTGCTTTTGAGAGCTGATAAATGACACTCACCAGTCAGTTTCTCAAGCTGGAAGTGTAATAGACTGAAGGGACCAGAGTAAGGAATGGCCTGGGTCTGCGTCACTGTACTCATAGCCAATTCAGTATAACCTGAAAAATGGAAACAGAAGTGAATAGTTTCACTTAAGAGTCAGATTTTAGATTTGATTATCTGCCCTTCCAAACCCATCCTCAATGTGAGTTGTGCTTTAAGGCAGCATTTCTCAACCTCTGCTGTGCACAGTTCCAAAGGGGGAAGGTAGGGAAAAGATCCCAGGTGCTGTCCCTGGAGCAGAACAAGTAAGCAACAAAGAGAAGCACTATGCTATTTGTTTTCTATGTCTCCTAACTCGCAACATGGGCCATGTGTCGGTGGAGTTCTTGCAGACACACTCCTTTGAAAAAGGAAGACCACCAGCAAAGAGAGAAGGCAGCTGTGGGGATTGAGTCTCTGTGGCCCATGCTCTAAGTAGTACAATTGATCCTGCCTGGCCACTGCCCTACAGTGAAGCCAGCTCCTTTTTTGATGGTTCTGCTCCATAGCTATGTTGCTCCCTCTTCATGTAGGCTGAAAGGCAGGGAAGGGAAGAGATGGGAAGGAATGGGAGAACAGAGGTGAGATATGGAGGAAAATGCGGAGAGAGATGGGGGAGGAAAAGAAGTGGTAGAAGAGAGTAATGAGAAGGTGTGAGATGATTAGGAATAAGGAGAGAGATGGGGAAAGGAATGGCAAAAGAAAGGCGAAAGAAAAGTGATTAAGAGTAACAAGAAGGAAATACGTAAACAGCAGGAAGATAGTGAGAAAAGGACAGAATGAGGGAAGAGAGAGAAAAATGGTGGTTGAGGAGAGATGAAATCATTACCCCCCACTCCCAAGCACTAGAAACCCATGGTATGCCGCTGTTGGCTGCTGCTGCCAGAAGAAGAAACTCGAGCTGCTTCAGATAGAAGGAAGTAATATTTTTATATGGTCACACTGTCTAAGCCTGCTGTGAAAGGGGCAATGGACAAAGAGACAGAGCAGTGTGGGCATGAGAAAGACAGGGAAGTGAGAGGCAAAGGGAGGAAAGAGATAGGGAGAACACCTGGGCATTGTTTGCATGGCTGAAAGGAGGAGATGGTCAGGGTACTGGTGTTGGGTTACAGAGAGAAGGGATGGCAGGCAGTGGAGGGAAATCACTGCGTACAGTCTACAGGGGGAAAGAGAGGATACTGGTGTTGGGTGGGAAAGGGGGGGTGGCTATGTTCAGAAGGAAATATTGGTGCTGGACGGGGGTAAAGGGGGTGGAACAGAGTAATCAGATGTAGGGCATGGAGAGAGTGCTGAAGCTGCTGGGCACAGTGTCCAGAGTAATAGAGGAGTTTAGGGAAAGGAATACTGGTGTTGGATAGAGGATGGGGGAGAAAGGGGGTATACTGGTAGTATTTCTGAGGCAGGCATTATATTGGGACTAATGAGCCCTAATTGCTATTGTAGCCTCACATACCTTATAAAAACACTGCTACTGTTTGGTGTTGGCGACAGGGAGCAGAAGGTATTATGTTGGGGCAACAGACACACCTTTCTTAGAAAAAGAGTTGCCATAATCTTTCTTCCTCTTCACGTTATCTTGGCATCTGTCCCTTCTTGTCTCACCCACCTCTGTGTCTCTTTCCCTTTCGGTTTTTCAAAACTATGGTTAAACTTTGATATGCTGCTGGGATCATTGCTTTTATTAGGGGTAGAGCATATTAGCAGAGGTTTGGGGGTACTTGCTACTTAAGAGGTAGAGAAACATTGTTCTAAGGGGCAGGAAAAATGGATCTAGCTAGAGAGAGGCTGTGGTTCATATTCTTTACCTCTAGAAATGTTCTCTTCAAGAAAGAACTGAGTGCAGCTGCAGTGCTCACATTCTCAACACTGCTACCTGCTGTGACCTGACAAATGTCCCCTGTGGTGAAATGGTGAATTTTCTAGCATGCAAATTATAAGAATATCTCATGAAGTGTATTTCTTTAGTTTGGTCAGCAGATGGTGCATGTTTTATGTTTAAAGCTGCTGCAGAGAAACAACTGTTCCTTCTTTAGTTTAACACAAAGAGAAAGTAACCTGCAATGATGTGGACAGCTACTTTTAAAAAAATGTTGTTCTGGGCTCTACTTGGCCCAGGAGCTCAAATTCAGTATGGAAATACTGGATTTTTCACCAGTCTCTGTTTGGAAGTAGAGAGATAAAGACCTCTTTACTAGACCCTGTGAGCAGTTACATTTCCTGTACTTCCCAGGTGCTATCCAGGTAGTGATAAAATGTTTAGATAGTTTTTTTAATTGACCCTTATTCAGTTACCTGTTATTTGCCTGTTATTTTCCATCTGTTTTTATAGTTCACTTTTCAATATTTTTTAATGACGATAAACCTTTTTTAGTTTATTGACTCTGCTTGACTGGACTGACTAGGAATCCTGGTGGTTTGTGTGTTGGGTCTGTGGGACTGTGGCCCCAGTAACCTAGAAATTACCAGGGATAACTTGAGAACAGGACAATTGCCCAGAGGTGGTTGGGACCCAGTAGGTGGGAAAAGGGTGCTAGTGTAGAGCACATGCCCAGGTGCAGGCAGACCTGAGCTGTGCTGGGGACAGACCCTCTAAGTGCCCGTAGGATTAGCCCCAGGTGGGTGGCTAGGCATTTCATGACATCTACAGATGCTGATGTTTCAGGCATACACCAGATGTACATTAGGCATACTGCTCTCAATATAATGCCTCACTGTTGATTAAGATTTGCCCTTCCAACAGAAGGAATTAGCTATAAATTTATCAGGGCAAGTAAAATTCAATCTAGTTGGTTTGAACAATTAGGGTTTAATTCTGTAAACATGGCATCTATGTGGTCCTAGTCTACAAAGGAAAGGAAGGTGCCTACTTTCTTTTATAGAATATTAGTATACTAAGTCAAATATGTGCCTATAATTTAGGTGTGAGCACCACAGAATTGCACTAGCTCAGTGGAGCCACTAGAAACAGCATGCTGTCACCCTAGCACTACAGAAAACAGTGATGTTGCTCACAAGGAAAACAATTCAGAGAAATTATAAAGAAGAAATGAAAAGAAAAGCTTTGAATTTTATACAAGAGTAATATCACTATAATGATAGTCAAAAGAGATGTTCTGGATCTGTCAGGGACTATAATTCAATGAAAAAAAGGCTTCTAACTGGAACATGGTCAATCTCCTGCTTTACTGCTACACAGATTCATCAGTTTCAAACACACCAATGCTTTTTCTCCATTGTTATTAAAAATCTAAGTCCAGACCATAATGAGTAAGGATATTTCTCTTTTACTTACTGGAGAGATCACATGGAGACAGTATGTGATAGTTAAAGTTCCGCTTCACGAGTATTCCTGAAATGCGTTGTCCCTGTTCTGGCTTCTTGTCAGCTAACACGCCCATAACCTATTCCCAAAAACATAATAAAAAGCATGATGCTGAAGTATAACTCACAAAATCATCAAAATAGTTTAATGACATGAAAGCTTCTTTAAAATGGATTAGAATCTGTGAGATACACTAGTGTAGGAAAGAAAACAGAGTGCCCATGTTAGGAGGAACAGCAAGGCCCAGCATTTGAAAATACAGGCAAAAATCACAAAGCAGGAAGGGTCAATGGACTAGCACAGGCTCCAATGCTCAATCAGTAAAGAGAGGGGATAAAACTCTCTTTAGATTATACAGTAAAATGAGAACAGCCAAAGGGGACTCATAAGGGGGAGGATGGCTTTAATAACGAGAGAGAAGAAAAAAGGCGGACATCTTGAACAGATACTTTTGCCCTGTATTTGCACTATATAAGGGTGATGCCTAAATACAGGTACAAAAAGCAAAGGCTAAATGAACTGTGGGTTGAACACATTTGCTGAGAATTCAAGGGACTATCATAATTAAAATTAGTCAAGACCAACCCTCTTAAAGTTACCATTAGAAACTGGAACATTTAAGAAGTTGAAAAAAGACACAGCTATATTGGCTAAGGGGAGGAACAAAGATGAGGTAGAAAACTAGAGCCTTGTAAAAAAAATTTTAAATTTAAATTAGGTTTTATTAAACACAGTCAAAATGAGCAACAAACAAAGCCAACATGACCTAATCAAATATAACACCATACAGCAAAGTACATAATACAAAAACAAGAGGAGAAACACCAAGCAATACAGAAACCTCAAAACTTTTAGTTTGAGTATAGCAAGAACCTTCTGAATCTCAACCCCCCCCCCCATTTCCTACACCAACCCCCCCCCCCCCCCCCGCCCAAAAAAAAAAGTGGGTTCAGGAAATACTCTCCATGCCAGCTGAAAGTTCAAAGGACCCCAGATCTTTTTCCATTTAGGCATACAGTGATGCCTTTTAGCGGTTAACTGCGCCATCAGATAAATATAACTCAGTTTCGCCCTCCAGACAGACATAGAGGATGGCTCAATATGTTTCCAACAAGTAGCTAAAGTTAATTTTGCAGCATTAAGCAGATGATGCGCACCAGCTTCACTTGGGCACCCTTCAGATTCGGGATAGCTCTACTGAACAGGAACATCCCCGGATCCTAAGGCACCAGTGGCCGGTACAGTGATATCTGATATTGGACACTTTTCCAAAAAGCTTTAACCTTAGGGCAAGTCCACCATATATGACCTGGTGTACCTTAGGTCCACACCGAAGAGGCCTGCGGGAACCAGTGTTGGATTCTATCCAGAGTTATCTTGGACATTAGCTGCAATAGCCACAGTAGCAAGCTCAGCATACAAAGCATCCCACAGTCTGAAGGCTCAAATGACACCCCCTAGCTCACTCTCCCACCTCTTACGAAGTTGGAAGGCAGGCTGCAACAACTCATGCACATATCTATACAGAGCTGCCAGTAAATGTCTAGTAAATCTGAATCTTTACATATGTTCTCCAATTCAGTGTATTCCCCAATCAAACGTGGCTTAACATATTTACTCTGTAAAAAATGCATAACTTGACAATAAGTGAAACAATGTTCCTCAGAAAGGTGAAACTCCTGTTGCAATACATCAAAAGCCACAAATCTCTCATCATAATCCACAAATTGTCCCAGGTGTACCAGTCCTCTAATTTCTCAAGTCTTGTACACCCCAGAAGTAAGCCCAGTGGGAAACAGAGGAGTGTTGTGTTGTAAAGGAGTATAGCGGGATACAAAGAAATCCTTATGAGCCCCCAGGGAATTCCATATCCTCAGCGTATGAGGAGTAGCTGGGCTAAGAAGAGAGTCATCCAGCAATCTACTCCGTCTACGTAGCCTCATAAGGAAAGGAATCCTGGTGCCCCTTTGCACGCCCCTTTAGGGGCAACACTTCGGAGCTTGATTTACCTTGAGTCCGCTGGACAATCTTGTCAGCACCAGACAGCGTGCCTCAGGTTGCGATTGTTGGTAGACAACAGCTTGGAGAGAGGCAGCAGGATTCCCTGATGGAATCAGTCCTTTGAAGTGGGAAGTCATTTATACTGCTGTCTCAGAGCTCGATTTCCCTTGAGCCCACTGGTCGCTGACGTCAGCACCAGACAGCGTGCCTCAGGTTGCAATTGTTAGTAGATGACAGCATGGAGAGAGGCAGCAAGACTCGCTGATGGAAGCAGTCCTTTGAAGTGAGAAGCTGTTTATACTGCTGCCTCGGAGCTTGATTTCCCTTGAGCCTGCTGGGCACTGATGTCAGCACCTGACAGCATGCCTCAGACTGCGATTGTATACGATATATTGTATGATAGCGACATTACAAGTACTATATATAACTCATCTATACATGAAACTTTTATAAGGCCATTTCAAGAGATTTTAGAACCAAACACACCCAACCTCTGTCAACACACATTCAGTTGACATGAAGAAACCCCTTCTCTGGTGGTTCGATGGCATCAACCTCACAATAAGGGGGTATTGCCATCCAACCATTCCAATCACAAATCTGACTACAAATGCAGCAATGATGTGGAGGAGGTAGTAAAGTGGTAATACTAGTGGATGTGTTGAGAGTAAGAATCTGAAAAGCTTGGATGGTCCGAATTGTAGTGATTTGTGAAAGCATGTATTGTGGACCATGTGGCTGCCTTGCAGATAGGATGAGCAGAAGCACAATGACAATATGGCCCGCAGTTGCCATAGATCAAGGGTTGTGAGCTGTAAGTCATAACAGAAGGCGATAGTCAGCAATCCATTAGGACAGAGTTTTCTTAGAAACTGGAGTTTGATCGTTTCTTGTATCATCAGATCTGAAGAACTGAGAGAGAGAGAGAGACTGTGTGCTTGTTGTTCTTTTAGATTGTGCAACTGTTCCTATGTTGGAGACTAGAAGGGAAAGGGACTTGATATACTGCCTTTCTGTGGTTTTTGCAACTACACTCAAAGCGGTTTACATAGTATATACAGATACTTTATTTGTACCTGGGGCAATAGAGGGTTAAGTGAATTACCCAGAGTCACAGGGAGCTGCAGTGGGAATCGAACCCAGTTCCCCAGGATCAAAGTCCATTGTACTACTAGATGGTTCTGAACTCTTCCTTGTAAACACTTCAACTCACCACCACAGCCAAAAATTTTCAGATCGCCCTTTATGCTTTTTGTCGCATATTACTAACAACTTTATTAAGAGCGACTTATAGCTTGGGAGTCACTACTTGTATGGCTGAAGTATCCAGCTGTACATGAAGAACACCTGGTTCAGGTATGCAACTTTATTTTCTCCATGGACAGGCTCCCTCCCTCCCAACCCTGAGTTAAACTGTGCTCAAGTATGAACTGATGAGAATTCCAGCACATGCATTTAAGTCTTCACTGCTTGTTATCCTCTCCGATTCGGCGCCATCGCCCAGTGACATAACCACTTGTTTGGCTGAAATATCCAGCAGATAATGGAGAACACCCATTACAGCTATGCAACTCTATTTTCCTCAGCTATGTCCCACATTTCTGATGCAACTTCCTATGAGCAGGACGATGTCGAGGAAATGCTCTGCTGGCCAGAGAAAGGCAACTTTCTGCACTGTCTCTGCCGCAACTCGCTGCAGTGAGTGCAGAACCGGTGAGGAGCTGGAGAGACACCCTGGAACAAGGGAGGAGGAGGAAGAGAGAGACAGACAGACATACAAACACACACACACACACACACTGGGGAGTTTGAAGGACAGAAAGGGGGATTCCAGCTGATATTATTACAAATTGGTGCTAATTGTTCAAAACAAAAGATTATTTTAATTCAGGGTTGTTGCAATTTTTTATGAAAGTTTGTTTGAGCATGTTGTAAGGCAACTCCTGTATATTCAGTAGCTCTGCAATGGTATTGTCCATACTGTATATTTTATTTGTCAAATGGTCACCAATAAAAATTGCTTATACTAAAAAAAAAAGTGCCAGTCAACAGACACCAAGGAGAGAGAGACACCCCCCCCCCCCTGCCCCACACACACACCTTAGACCAAGGAGGGAGGGGTAGGTTCTCTTGGTCCAGGGTGCAAGAGAGAAAGACAGACAGACACCCTGGACCAAAGAGGGAGGGGGAAATACACATACTCTGGACCAAGGAGGAAGGGAGGGAGAAAATGAAGAAATGACAGACTATAACGGGAGAGATTAAGGTGGGGTTCGGGTAGAAGGAAAGAGAAAGTGGACCTGGGGAGGGGACAGGGAGACAGAAAAGAGATGCTGGACAGGGGCACAGAGGGGCGATGCTGGATACAAAGGGAGGGATAGCGACACAGAGAAGGATGCTGGACAGAGTAAGATAAGGACATAAAGAAGATATATTGAACATGGGGGTGAGATAGGGACAGGGACACAGAGGGGAGACACTGGCTAGGACAAGTAGGGACACAGAGGAAAGATGGATAATTGAAACAGAGAAGAAATTTCAAAAGGACAGGAAAACCTGGAAAGAGTTTTAAAAAAAAAACAGAGAAAAGCAGGAGACAATGAGAATAAAGCAATGCACTGATAAGAAAGATGGAAAATAATTTTTTGTTTGTTTCTGAAGTTATTAATTATAATGTCAGTTTTGGATAATTGCATTTCAATTTCTATTACTGTGACAGGTTTGCTTTTTGCAGAGTTTGTTTACTGGACCTCTTAAAGGATGTCTCTTCCCTCCCCCCCACCCTCCACACTCCACCGTCTTGGTAGAGATGATGTTATAGGGGGCCCATCTCAGTTTTTCTACCTGGGGCCCATTCAGTCCTAGCTACACCACTGAAATAATGAAAATATTACTGAAGGAAACAATGATGTGATACATCTTGAAGCAGCAATAATGGGATCCTAGGCAGCAGTGATTCAGAAAGAAAAGATCTTACCAAACAAACTTGATGGAATTTTTTATGAGGTGAACACTGCAGTAGAATGGAGGGGACACTGATTTTGAGGGGGGGGGGGCATGCGTTGGATGTGGTCTATGTGGAATTGGCCTTTGACAGTGTTCCAAACGGGGGGGGGGGGTTGGCCTTTGACAGTGTTCCAAACAGAAAAAGCTTTAAGCAAACTAGCCAGTCAGCATGAAAAGAAAAATGATAAACCATGGAAGAAGCTGGTTAAATAACAGAACTCAAAAAAAACAGAGGAAAAAGTGCCAGTCAATGGGCCTCTGATATTTAAGTGGCAGTACAGACCATCCAGGGGAGCAGTTTAGTAGGGGAAGGGTCATCATCTACCCTGTTCTCCTTACTGCTGTTAACTTTGGGGGGGGGGGGGGGGGGGGGGGGAGGATCCAGCCAATATTATCACAAATTGGTGCTAATTATTCAAAACAAAAGATATGTAATTCTGCATTGTTGCAATTTTTTTAAATGAAAGTCTGTTCATGCATATTGCAAGGCAACTCTTGTATACACAGTAGCTCTGCAATGGTATTATCCACGGTACAGTTGCTTTATGTTCCTCAAAAATTGCTTATATTAAAAAAAAAAAGTGCCAGTCAATGGATGACAAAAAAATAAATCTGCAACAAAGTAGACGCAAAATGCCAGGACAGAGAAAACCAAAGATCATAAATCACTTGGGACAAGAATAACTAACTACCAGTTGCCAACAGGAAAGAGTCCTGGTGGTCATTATCCCTGCTAATCTCAAGGTAGCCAGTCAATTTAAGAAAGCAGTTGGGAAGGTTAGGCATATAATTGGATGCATAAGGGAAGGTATCACTAGTAGAAAGAGGGAAGTAATGTTAACTCTGTACAGCTCTTTATGTAGATTCTGGTTTGAATTCTGTGACTAGTTCTAAAGACCATATCTACAAAAAGACATTGATGAGATAATTTTTTTTTTTGTTACATTTGTACCCCGCGCTTTCCCATTCATGGCAGGCTCAATGTGGCTTACATGGGGCAATGGAGGATTAAGTGACTTGCCCAGAGTCACAAGGAGCTGCCTGTGCCTGAAGTGGGAATCGAACTCAGTTCCTCAGTTCCCCAGGACCAAAGTCCACCACCCTAACCACTAGGCCACTCCTCCACTTTAAGGAGCGTAGTCTCTGATTTCAGTCTTACATTAAGAAACTTAAAGAAGCTAAATATGCACTCTTTAGAATCTGTCTTGGGAGATTCTAGTTTTCAGGATATCTATAACGACTATTCACAACACAGATCTGCAAGCAGATCTATCAAACATATAAACGGCAAGTGATCGTACTCACTTGCAAATGCGCAGTACAGACTTCCCTCTCTGTCCCGCCCTCGCGTCAAGACGTCATGATGTCAGAGGGTGGAACAGAGAGGAAAACGGAGTCGAATTGCTGGATGCCGCCTGGAAAGGAACATCGAGCGAAACAACCTCCACCCTCCCCCCCATCCCCGCTCCCCTCCGTATCGGGCCCCCTGCACTGACCTGACAGCGCCTCTCACCTCCATGAGGAAGCGCTGCAGGCAGCAGCAGAGCGATCTGCTGCTGCCTGCAGCAGTGACGTAGCCAGACCTGACATTTTGGGTGGGCCCAGAGTTAATATGAGTGGGCACTATGTATATAAGTATGAGTAGTGTTTCTTAGAATACTACAAAATAATGCCTTAGAATGCATTTGATCATGAATTTCTAAGTAGTCTGCCCAACAGCTGCCCTGCATCAACATAAATCACATAGATACTTAATAGAAAAAAAACAATATTTTTATATAGTTACATTATCCCGTATCTTAAACTTGACCAGACACAAGTCTACTATAATGGCAAACACCTCAACATATGACAAGATATCCACTATCCATCCTGTAGCTAGGCAATAGCCCTACTCTACCCCCACCCCTCCCTGTAGCCCAACATCAGCCCTGTCCTAAGCCCCACCCCCCCCCCCCCCCCCCCCCCGTCTTGCATCTCCCCTGCCCTTCCTAATCTCATCCCACCCCACCTTAAAGCACACTAGCATTAAATCTAAAACATTTTGTATTTTAATGTCCTGCGCATGGCAGAGCCCACCTCCACCCAGAAACCCACCTACATTAATGCAAACTTTTTTTTTTAAATCCTGGGCTCTGCAGTACCCAGGCCCAGGTTAAAATAATTTTTTTAACGTTTTTGTATTTAATGTTGGTGGGTTTCTAGGTGGGGATAGGCTCTGCAGTGCCCAGGTTACAATTAAAAAAAAGAGACCATCCACACCAACATGAAATCTACAACCTTTTTTAAAATTTTATTTTAACCTGGGCACTGAGCCTATCCCCACCCTGAAACCTACCAGCAGTCCAGCATTACACATAATAAAAATTAAAACATTTGTTTTTACCTGGGCTTGAATGTTGGTTTCTCAAATGACCGTAGTTATTCACGTGGAGCAGAGCACTGCAGACTGGGCTGGATCCTGTACCTGGCCCTTTTTGTGGCAACGAGGGAGGGCAAAAGTAAAAAACGGATACAGCGGGATCCTTGGGATCTTCCCAGGCTTTTACACCGTCCCGCGGGGGAATGCTGAGGCCCGTCTGAGGCTGAAGTGACACAGTATCGTGCTACTCTCACCGGTGCCTGCTGCCCTGTCCCCCACGCGCCCCACTTGTTGATGATCTCAGATTATGTGCCTAATAGGTTATAAAATATTACATTCCTTTAGATTGTAAGCTCCTTTGAGCAGGGACTGTCCTTCTTTGTTAAACTGTACAGCGCTGCGTAACCCTAGTAGCGTTCTAGAAATGTTAAGTAGTAGTAGTAGTATGTTCCCAGGCAGGATAAAAATGGGTGTGGGCTTCCAATTTTATATAAATCATTTTTTATATCCCTATGTTAGATACAATTACTGTATCTCCATTGGAAGCGGTTTGCTATACTGTACAAGTTCTTTTCCCAGCAAATTGGGGGGACATTGTGTTAACACCAATTCCTAAAAATTCCAGAGGGAATTTACAAGTAATGAGTAATTATCATCCTGTTGCAATTATCCCATTGTTTATGAAAATTACAGAGGGTTATGTTACCAAGTTGATGGAAAGTTACCTGGATAGATACAGTGTTTTGCATCCATCACAGTCTGGTTTTCAAAAGTTATAAGACCAAGATGGTGGTGGGTTCTATTACTGCACAAGAAAAATCTCTGCTAAGCCAAGGTCAGAATTTAATTGTTATTCGCCCCCAAACAGGTCAGTGCTTCCACCCAAGCTGCCCCCATCGAGAGACTAAGTCAAATATCCCACAATCATCGGTTGAGACACCGCCAGTCCAGGAGGCGTTGCGCCCAATAGAAGAAGGGCTCTCACTTCCCCTTCTGCTTGCGAGGCATCAGGTAAGCAAAAAACAGCGCAGTAAGGCAAAAAGACTAAGCAAGTCCAACTTTACAATCGCGGAAGACTCAGCTTGTGCCATCTTGACTTTTCTCTCTTGCTCCGACGGAGAGGCCATCTGCACCGTTAGCCCCTGCAGCTGAGATCCTCAATAATCCATTGAGGGTGTGAGCTGAGGAACCATTGAAGATTGGGGCAGTCCCAAGTGACACAGCATCGTGCTACTCTCGCCGGTGCCTGCTGCCCTGTCCCCCCCCGTGCCCCCCCCCCCCCCGCGGCGTGAATGCGACTCGGGCCCGGTCTCTTCCAACTGTGCTTGTGTTCCGCTGCCAGTACGGAGCTCCTCCTAGGATCCAACCCAGATTTGGGACGGGTCCTAGGAGGAGCTCAGTGCTGGCAGTGGTACACAGGCACAGTTGGAAGAGACCGGGCCCGACGAGTCGCATTCACGCCGCGGGGGAGGGGCAAAGCAGCAGGCACCGGTGAGAGTAGCTGCAGAGTGCAGACAAACCACTATGGCAGCAGCGGCATTAGCAGCGAGTAACTCCACTACCGACTTGTGATCCGGACCCGAGCACTGCAAGAAAACAAGGTAGGCCTTAACGCTCCAGGCTTGTGGAGCTGAACTAAAAAGCTGTGCTTAACCGGCGCCTAGAAGATCGGTGCCAATTGGTGGATCAGAGAAACTGGGTGGGCCTAGACCGAGATTGGGTGGGCCTGGGCCCACCCAAGCCCACCCGTAGCTACGCCCCTGGCCTGCAGCACTTTCACACGGAGGTGAGAGGTGCTGTCAGGTCAGTGCAGGGGGCCCGGCACGGAGGGGGGAGGGAGCGGCAGCGACGAGGGTAGCTGGAAATCTCACCCATTTTTACGGGCTTAACGGCTAGTCTATACTTAAATGATACAAAGCTGCTGTGAACACAGATGTCTCACTCACATCAGTGAAGAAGTCTCCAGACCTGATGTAAGCAAGAAAGTTTCTTATGAATAAAACACAAACTAAAGATATTAAGAGAAAGACAGGCCAAAAACAGACCGAATACTAACACATATAATTGACAATCACCAAACAAGGGAAAAGCGTTACTCTTGTACCTTAGCCAGTTTTTCTCCCCTGAAGTTTAAGGTAACAGCTTCAGTGTTCCTTGGATTATGCACTTCTATATGGACCTCGTCATTATCTTCGTATTCTCGAATCACTGCTGCTTTCAGCCGAGCCATCTCATTCTGCTCCCCGTGCACCAGTATCTGTGAAGGCAAGGCATAATTAGAGGTTGGTGCACTTGCACTCTGATCCTCTCTCATTCCATCTTTTTTTCTTGCCACAGTTTTAAAACATGATAAAAATATTAAGTTCAACTTTAAAATAATGATGGTTGATGACCTCACTGTAACACAGGGGCATGCAACATGTGGCCCACCATTGAATTTCATGTGGTCTGCGAGACCAAGGGAAGTATACACAGA
Source organism: Microcaecilia unicolor (assembly GCF_901765095.1). Lineage (NCBI taxonomy): Eukaryota > Metazoa > Chordata > Amphibia > Gymnophiona > Siphonopidae > Microcaecilia > Microcaecilia unicolor. Next base: position 436,215,252 of record NC_044033.1, read on the forward strand.
AAACAGCCTGCACAGATGTTATTAACCAGAGTTTTGTTGTCAGTGGAACTGCTGAAGGATACAACAATGGGATAAGACTTTATTTGACAGTTTTAACAACTATTTGGAAAGACAAAAGTATAAGGTAAACAGTCCATTCTGGTAATAATTTATGTTTAGTCAGTCACCACACTGAGTTTTGTTGACAGTGTTATTTGGTGCATTTATTAATTTTCTGTGCACGGCCCACAAGGGATAATACAGATATCCATGCTGCCCTCTATGTATAAAAGTTGACCACTCCTGCTCGAAGATGTAACCAACCTATAAATGCACACATTTTTTCACACACATTCTTTCAGTGATAGCTCTTGTGAGCCTCATGTTGTGTCCTGAAGTCTCAGTTATGGCCTGGTGGACTATGAATTTCAGTAGGCTGGGTGCTCAGATCCAGAACAGAAAGCTCATATACTCCTGGAGCCTCCTTGGCTTAGATTAGCATAGGGGAACAAATCTCACAGGGAAGCTTTCACTACAACCCAGAACCTGCTGGGGAAATCACAGCATTCAGTGTGATCATGCAGAGAGGGGAAGGCAGGACAAGCAAAACCTGGAAACTTACCACATGTGGTGGTTTTAAGGCACGAATGAACTCGCTGGTTTGTTGGTAATCTGTGTGAGCAGAGAAAGAAATATAATCCACAGACATCTTCAGTGGCAGCTTCTGGCCAGACATGGTGGTGATCTCCTCAGGTTCTGACATGATGTGCTACCGGTAGAAAAGATAAGAGAAAATGAATACCAGAAAAGGTCCTACAGTGAATGATCACTTCTTAGAGGGGAGGCATGACAACCTGACAGGTACAAGATTCATGCTAAGATTACAGAGGAACAAAACATGCAGACTCGGCAAGAATAGAAAAGTTTATTTATTTATTGCATTTGTATCCCACATTTTCTCACCTCTTTGCAGGCTCAATGTGGCTTACAATACATCATGAATAATGAGAATACATGAGAAAGTATACAATTAGTAATAACAGAAGGATTTTGGGTAACATGATAATGATAAAACATGATCATATTTTAGCAAGCAATCATAGTAAGAAATATTTAAGAATTATATAAGAGTTATATAGAAAATGTGCATTTAGTAGTAGCGAAAAACATGGTAATGGTTTGGCAAGCAAATATTGTAAGGGCAGTTCTGGGTATGTGTACAGGAGTTCATATTTGTTGTTCCTTGTTGTATGCCTTGTTGAAGAGATGGGTCTTCAGTAAACTTTGGAAGTTAGCTTGTTCGTAGGTCGTTTTTATGTTTCGTGGCAGCGCATTCCAGAATTGTGCGCTCAGGTAGGAAAAGGTAGACGCATGCGTTAGTTTGTATTTAATACCTTTACAATTTGGGAAGTGAAGATTAAGGAATGTACGGGATGATTTTTTAGCATTCCTGGGTGGTAAGTCTATCAGGTCTGACATGTTGTGCTACCCTCTTACAGTTTTGTGTCTTGCTCTGGTGACTCCTCTTATCCATACTTAGAGAGTCTGCCAGAGATACACCACTACCCATGACATCAAATCCGTCTTCATAGGGCCTAAGTTTTACTTGCGGAGCAATAGCAGAACCCATTAACCCTTTGGAATCTAAGTGCTTCTGACAACTGCTGAGAATGGTCTGGATCAAGGAGGTTTAATGACGGGAGAAGGCATGACGTCTGTAGAAATCTCTGTGCATATGATAGCTGCTTGTTATGCAAAATGGAGTCTGTACTCTGTAACCTCTGACTGAAGCAGAGCTTGGCTGTTTTATTGGGAGGTTGTGTGATAACAATAGCAGCCTGCCAGGGAACACTGATAACAAATGGAGACATCAGCAGAATACCAGAAAGGTGAAGATGGACATGACAGACTCTAGGGGCAAAGTGCAGCTTAAAGATAAGAGCATTTACTACTACTACTATAAATAATTTCTATAGCGCTACCAGTCGTACACAGCGCTTCACAATTGACCATGAAGAAAAGACAGTCCCTGCTCAAAAGAGCTTACAATCTAAATCAGGACAGACAGACAGGACCAATAAGGATAAGGGTAGGACAGACAGAAGGACACATAGGGAAAGGGACTATTGAAGAGAGGAAGACAAGATAAAGGTTACGAGCAAGTGACAAGTTAGGAGTCAAAAGCAGCATCAAAGAGGTAGGCCTTTAGCCTGGATTTGAAGGCGGCCAGGGATGGAGCTAGACGTAATAGCTCAGGAAGCCCATTCCAGGCATAAGGTGCGGCGAGACAAAAGGAACGGAGTCGGAGTTAGCGATGGAGGAGGAGAAGGGTGTAATTAGGAGAGATTTGCCTAGTGAACGGAGTTCCTGGGAAGGAATGTAAGGAGCGATGAGGGTGGAGAGGTAGTGAGGAGCTGCAGAGTGAATGCACTTATAAGTCAATAAGAGGAGCTTGAATTTTATACGGAAACGGATAGGGAGCAAGTGAAGTGACTTCAGGAGAGGGAGCATTTCTGAAGGAATGAAACTGAGAAAGTAAACAAACAAGAAAAAGGGGTAATTAACTGCAGATTCAACAGAAACTAGGAAAGTTGGGAGGGAGTCAACAGACGTAGACCTTTGCATATAAGCAGTTAGAAGTGAAAGAAAAAACAATGTTTAAAAACAGAGTTAAAGAAAGAGAAGTTGGGGACTTTAGTAAAGCCAATCAGCAACTTGCTGTATTTTGCTTTAGTTCCCCTCACAGGAAAGAAGAGACCCAATTGCTTGTTACAGAATATATGTTTTATGAAATTGCAATGTAATTCGCTTTATCTGATTAGTGTCTAAAATAAAAGCTTTTTTTAAAAAAAAGAAATTTCTTTTACAAATTGATTCAGAATATATCTTTTCCTGTGATAACAGAACAAATAAGATTTAATGCATAAAAGAGTGAAACCATGGAGAAGCACCCCCTGAAGTTTTAGCCAGTACAGCCTTCCACTGATTATCCTTCCCAGGGATTTGGAAAGGGGGTGGGGGGGGGGGGGGGGGGGTTAAACACATCAAAAAGCTGAAGCCGTTCCCCTAGCAGCCGCCATCTTCGTATGTCCAAAACAAACTATCAGCTGTTGCATCCACATTGTTGTTGTGCATTGTTTTATCTTGGTTATATTTAGAAACATGTTGGCTTTGTGCAGCATAGGGATGTACACAGAGGAACTACATATGGGAAGCTTTCAAATAAATAGAAAAGCTGTCAGAGAGCATGTGGAGCAGTGAAAGGTTTCCAGGAGGAAGGGGGTTGTGTGTGTGAGACAATGAGCAGAGTAACGGACAGAGAGGAAGAAACTTGCTGGTCAATATTCAGCACATACCACAAGAGATTTAACCGGGCATGAGTCTTTCCTGCCCTGTTAAATCGCTTTGCATCGGTCGGTTGGAGTCTAATCCTGGGATAGACAGAGGCACCCAGGTCATGGATTGCTGCTGTTGCTGTCTTTTTGAGATGAAAAAAAAAAAAAAGAAAGAAAGGCATATAGCATAGCACTGAAATCCACAATACAGCCTTGCAAATAATAAAGGGGGCTTGCCACAATTGACTTTTAAAGAGTACAAGAATGCTACAGGATAGCAGGAGAGTCCAGGAGACTAGCCACAGCGTTAAAAACATCTAAAGGCATTAAAAAAAAAAAGGGAATATACGTAAAAAGTCAACGTCTCAACGATTGGGGAACAAAAAAGTGAACTTTTAAAGGTTTACTAAGAGGATCCAGGAGAATCCAGCAGATCCTGCAGTATCCGTTTACCTTCTGCTGCTCTGAAGCGCTGACAAAAACATTAACTCCCCCCCCTTTACAGACCCCTCAAAATCTCCCCAAATCCCTCCACTCCCCTTACATTCCCCCCCCCCCCCCCCCCCCCACGATCCCCTCCTAACAGAGAAAAAATGCAAAAACTAGGTGGTTTAATAAAACAATATAAACCTCACAAGTTTGCTATTGTTTTCAGTAGCGATTGCTATTGTTTTGGACATAGTAAAAACATAGTAACATAGTAGATGACAGCAGAAAAAGACCTGCACGGTCCATCCAGTCTGCCCAAGAAGATAAATTCCTATGTGCTACTTTTTTTTATTTGTACTGTCCTCTTCAGTGCAAAGACCGTATAAGTCTGGCCAGCCCTATCCCCGCCTCCCAACCACCGGCTCTGGCACAGACTGTATAAGTCTGCCCAGCACTATCCCTGCCACCCACCACCGGCTCTGGCACAGACTGTATAAGTCTGCCCAGCACTATCCCCGCCGCCCAACCTCCAGCCCCGGCACAGACCGTATGTCTGCCCAGCACTAGTCCCGCCTCCCAACCACCAGCCCCAGCACAGACCGTATATGTCTGCCCACACTAGCCCCGCCTCCCAACCACCAGCTCTGCCACCCATTCTAGGCTAAGCTCCTGAGGATTCCTTTCTTCTGCACAGGATTCCTTTATGTTTATCCCACGCATGTTTGAATTCCGTTACCGTTTTCATCTCCACCACCTCCCGCGGGAGGGCATTCCAAGCATCCACCACCCTCTCCGTGAAAAAATACTTCCTGACATTCTTCTTGAGTCTGCCCCCCTTCAATCTCATTTCATGCCCTCTCGTTCTACCGCCTTCCCATCTCCGGAAAAGGTTCGTTTGCGGATTAATACCTTTCAAATATTTGAACGTCTGTATCATATCACCCCTGTTCCTCCTTTCCTCCAGGGTATACATGTTCAGGTCCGCAAGTCTCTCCTCATACGTCTTGTAACGCAAATCCCATACCATCCTCGTAGCTTTTCTTTGCACCGCTTCAATTCTTTTTACATCCTTAGCAAGATAAGGCCTCCAAAACTGAACACAATACTCCAGGTGGGGCCTCACAACGACTTGTACAGGGGCATCAACACCTCTTTTCTTCTGCTGGTCACACCTCTCTCTATACAGCCTAGTAACCTTCTAGCTACGGCCACCGCCTTGTCACACTGTTTCATCGCCTTCAGATCCTCAGATACTATCACCCCAAGATCCCTCTCCCCATCCGTACCTAGCAGACATACGCCTCTCTCGGACAAACCAATATTGTGGCAAGTTTTGCCCACTGGCTTCAGCCCAGATAGGCTCATTCCATCTCCTGTCATTAAACCTCCTTGGTCTGAATGCATATGATGAAATGCTCAGCTCTTAGGCATCCAAGGGTTAACAAGACCCAGCTCTGGCATGACATTCTAACACTAGAGAGCTGCTAAAAACACCCCATGCATGCATTCACATCGAGCTGTTCTCACAAAGTCTGGTGAACATGAAATTACATGAACATATTCAGTCACTTTTTAAGAAGTGAAAATCCTACAGTTAAACTGATCTGAGTTTTAGGCACTGAAATACCTATCACATGTACCGCATTAAAAATGTCATGGATCTGGCTGGTCCTGCACCTCATGCAGCAGTGCTTTTTACTGGGGCATGGAGGACTCGAGTCTGATGCTCCTGCCTGAAGGCTGTTGAAGTTCAGGTGTTGTTTTTGCTGATCAAAGAGAGTACTTAGTCTCAGAGGAGATGCCTAGCCCTTGGAACCAATGAGAAATTTACTATTGGCATGTATGTCACTTATATTGGAGTGGAGTTATAAAGAATCTGGGTTCAGGGAAAGGGGGAAAGAGGAGAATGTCATCTTAAAATTGACTGCCTCAAGTAGTTGATCCTATTGGTCCCTGAGGGCTGTACTGCCCTCCACTATTTATCATTGTCTGGTGGGTTACAGCCATTAGAATGGCATCCACATTGGGGAAATGGAACAAGGTATCCAGGTCTTTAAGCAGAAGGCGGCAGAACTTAGCGAGAATCTTCCCCTCACAAGGAGGTTATCCAATGAATCTCATTCTGCCAGGATGATATGGTGAACCATCTGATGGAGAGGAAAGGACTCAAGGGCATCTGGAGCCCCTTCAAGACTGAATCTCCATTGGACTTTTCCTCAGTTGTTGCCTCCACAATACGAAGCTATGCGCTGACTTTTGCAATAAGGGAAGCCACGAAAAAAGATGGATGAATAAAGAGTCATCTTTCCCCACAGAGACCTCCCCATCCTCAACACCAAGGCTATCTAACGGACTGCATGGCTCCTCCTCATCCTCCCTCAGTGCCCTGGTTAAAAAGAGGTCAGGGAACTTGAATCCTCTAGCCAAGTGCCTCCAATTTTGGCCATCTTGTGCTTCTTCTGGGGTAGATCTCCAAATGATGACAGTCCTAAGGTTCCTCAAATCTCAGAGCTTACTGCTAATTCCTCCCTGGGTTTCTTCAAGGCTTTTTAAAACTGGTGCATAATGAGCACAAATTCTGGAGAAAACAGAGGGAGAGCATCTGTACCCAAAAGCTCAAGACCCAATAGTGTGAGAGGAGAAACTTAGGGACCTGCAGATGCTCACTGCCCCCTTCTCTTCCAGGGAGCCGTAACTGCTCAGAGAAAACTGAGCAAACAGTGGAACAGCAACAACTGTGACCTGTGAGATGGTTCGGATCCTGTTCAACCAAGAGAGAAGTGACCCCTACACTTTGAAAGCTCCACAGCGATCTGGCTCGACCGGGAAGGACAAACCACAACCTGAATCCCTAGGAGCCCACAACAACTGAATCTTGCTGCACCATTTCAGCCACTACCATCTGCTGGAGACAGAGAATACTGGCAGGTAGCTTAGCTGCACATACCACTCCTTATGCCAGTTATGTCATCATTGGAAAATTTTGGCTTTTTCCATCACCATCATTTGCTGGTAGAGGACAAAACATGCTTACCTAGACTGGTCTACCAGGATAAGGGAAAGGGGAATGGGACCTGATATTCCGCCTGTGTGTTGGGTTTTGGTTTTTTTTTTTTGCAACTACACTCAAAGCGGTTTACATGGTATATACAGATACTTTTTTATACATGGGACATGGAGGGTTAAGTGAGTTGCCCAGAGTCACAAGAAGCTGCAGTGGGAATCGAACACAGTTCTCCAGGATCAAAGTCCACCACACTAACCACTAGGCTACTCTTCACAAATTCAAGATTTTCTAGCTCCATTGGATAAAACGAATGAGCCCACAATGTCCCTCATTCTACTACTTTAACGTCTAAACTTAAGCGCCATTTGTGCCCTACACTTCTAGAATACTAGCATGTACACATGTAAATACTAGTTGGGTACTAAGCATCATTCTATAACAGACGTGCAATTTGCTTAGTGTGTACATGCGAGGGGCACACACATGGGGCACAGACAGGCTCCCACTTAGACACATAACTTACAGAATACTGTAAGTTATGTGCTAAAGCGCTGCATATAGGCATGTGCATTTACGCATGCTACTGACATGGCACAAGTGGACACACCTAATTGTAGGCACATAGGTGCTGATTTACACTAGCATTCTATAACAGAATCTGGGTGCTCAAATGCAGTTATAGAATTCACACTCCTAGACATCTAACTTTAGCACCCAGTTATAAAATTTCCCCCTTTACTCTTGGTATGAAAATTCACCAAAATGCAGTAACTGTTGAATAACCCCTGGCAGAAGTTAGCGCAAATTTGGACTTCTTGTGACATCATCAGGTGGAACAGCTGGATGAAGACGGAGATCCGGCCCGGTCAGTGAATAATCCCTCCGTCTAGAGCAGGGGTAGGCAACTCCGGTCCTCGAGAGCTGCAGGCAGGTCAGGTTTTCAGGATATCCACAATGAATATGCAGGAGACAATTTCCAAGCACTGCCTCCATGGTATGCAAATCTATCTCCTGCATATTCATTGTGGATATCCTGAAAACCTGACCTGCCTGCGACTCTCGAAGACCGGAGTTGCCTACCCCTGGTCTACAGCATTCACCTCACTGGAAAGCAGTAAAATCGAACACGTGCTGTTCCTGCTCTTGTCCCCTCTGGAGCTATGCCAGCAAAAAAAGAAGCAACATGAGTCCTGCACGCTAGCACGAACAGCCAACATTTGTGGCCTCCACCACATGCGAGGTGTCTCTCATGCGGTGCCATCAGATTCAAGTGAGTGCCGCAGATGATGACTCCCCATGTTACTGTTCGGACGATGCTGCCTCTACCACAAAAGCAGACCATAAAGAATGGGAACTTGAACTTAAAAGCAAGTTTCAAGGGGTGAGAGGGAAGATCAAGGAGGAAGTGGCTTTAGAGCTTCACACCACTATGAAAACTCTGCAAAAAGATCATGAGGACCTTTTGAATACAAGATCTGGAACAAGTCCAAGAAGCAAAATATGTGCATTCCAGATACAGAAGAATATTGGGATTCTACTCAGTTGGTTCAAAGCTCTACAGGATGGTGACTGAGGGGGTACAGGTTCTGGAGAGACCACTAAAGTGGTTTGAGTGGACAGAGTGCTGGGGTCTAAGAAGGGAGAGTTACCCAAAGACACTGTGGTATGCTTTCACAATTTTAAGGATAAGGAGCTCTTCCTTAGAAGAGCTAAAGAAAGGGGACAGATTGTGTGGCAAGAACACTAAGTGAAGATATTTCAAGATTGGTCACCTATCACGCTGCAGTGGCAACAAGTATTTCAGGAAGTGCTGGGGCATTAAGACAGCATAATTTCTGGTACAAATGGCTTCTCCCATTTGGCCTCTTAGTTACTGTACATGAGGATAATACACGCATTACCACCATAGAAGAAGCATAACTCTGCTGCAAAAGGCAGGCATAGAGAACCCACTGGTGAATTTGAAGTGGTGATCCAGAAATTGTTGGTAGTACATTTTAAAAAGGGTCATGCTTCAGGCACAGTTAGAAGACGTAAAAGATCCATAAAAGCCTCGTATTGTATTCATAGCAATACAGAAACAATAGAATGCTCAAGTTTGGATCCTGATGCAAGAATTATGGCTTTTGTGAATCATTTGCTGACCTGTGCACCTGACTTCTGATTCTCCTCCGTAGGCTCCTAAATTTGTGTCCACCAGACACAAACTGTCTGGTCATTCAAGCGAGAACACAAAATGATAACAGCTTGTAAATTATCTTATAAATAAGCCTTCTATTCCCAGGTGTTTATAAATTACACATTTGGTACTTATTTTCCAGCAAATTAGGGAATTTTGAGGGTACAAAAAGAGTCAAGTGTTTATCAGTGTTTTCTCACCACAGGTACCTTTTCCATTGGTATCAAATATATGTTTGCATCACTCAAGAGATGTTAGTGCAGAAGAGAGACAAAAACTTATTAGAGGATTGAGACAAGCCAGGGAACAAGTAAAGGAATACTAGGGGAAGTGGTGTTTTTCCAGTGTTTACCCAATAAACGTTATTCGAATTATTTTCCATTTGTTTTATTGGTATTTATCGGTTAAAACCTAAAATCAGAAGCCTTACTTATACAACAGGACATCACATGTCCAGGATTAGGACAATCAGAAGAACCTTATTTCTATCTGGAACTGCTCTGAACTGTGCCAGTCTTTTGTTGTCCCACGCTTTAAAAGTAGATCCCAGCAGGAAACATTTGGAAATCCCTACTGTACTCCACCGCTTACACATTCCTTATGATTTTTCCTAGAGACTCCTGCTCTCACTGAACAAGTTTCAAAACCATTTATCTAGACAAAACTACTCATGGGTTTCCACAGTACTTATTTTTAACCAGGATGTGGTGAGGTATGCCCAGAGGCATGATTAACCTATAGGAAGGAAAAACAACATTCATATATGACATTTTCACCAGAGGGGAAACTATCTTCCCACTTTTTTGGTATAGGAACAAAAAAAGCTGGTGCAAAGTGCCCGGCCATTTCTAGTCCATGTACTTTATTGCTCATTTTCACAGAGAAACAACATTGTAGTTTTACTTTGAAAATCTTTGTAAAGTATATGTGTTCAAAATATCTACAATCATTTGCAGTTAAATTTAGGCCCCTATGTTAAAACATTCTGAATGGAAACTAACTCCCAGTAGTTTCTGGTGCTGGCTTACCTTGGCAAGTGTTCCCTCCACACAATAACCGGCTATAATGACACCATTCCTCTTGTCAGTGCACCAGCTCTCAAAGAGCTCTCTGGACAGGCCGCTCTGCATCATACCTGGGGATGCCATTACAACACTGGGGCCGATGTCATCAAAATGGTCCATGCTCTGACAGAGTACAACAAATAGAAACAATGGGCCGTCAGTACCAGAAGGGGCTAAATGAAAATCCATATGACTATCTCAGATGCACCTAATCAATCAAACATTGCTTACAAACAGAGGAAAAACACGAAGGGAAGAGAGCCCAGTCTGGTTTAAGCACTGTAATACAGGCCCTCACAAAGGGGTCACATTTACTTTCTCAAGAAGACAGTCGTAAGTACATAAGTATTGCCATGCTGGAACAGACTGAAGGTTCATCAAGCCCAGCATCCTGTTTCCATTTTTGGATTAGCTTTCAAAAGTAATCCTTCTTCAGATCAGAAGTTCAGAAATGAGCAAATGATGACATATCAGAATATATATATGACAGGCTCAAGGGCTGGCGTGGATGGGGGGGTGGGGGAGAGAAACAGAGAGATGGGTGATCAGAGTGTGACAAAGAAGTATAAATTTTATCGTTTATAATGGGATAGGAAACCCAGATCAAGTCCTGTCTGGTGGGTGTCAAAATATTTCATCATTTTATCTTCAAAGGGTTTATGTTCCTGGATGGTTTTGAAATTTCCTTTTAGCATTTTCACCATAAAGTCATTCATGCAGTGCTCTGGTCTGGCTACAAAGAAACAAAGTGTGAAGTGGACCAATGACTTCAGGGCGTTGAGACTCTGGTGGTATATAAAGAAGTAAGCTTTATTGTAGACTCGACACAGTACTGTGTTTCGGCCACAGGCCTGCCTCAGGAGTCTAAAAAATTATTTAAAAGAAATTTTTATAAATTAAAAAAACGTTACATAAATACACAAAAATATAATCTAAAAAGATTTCTGGACAAACATGTATGCAATTATCAAACATATAAATGAATGCATCAACATAATTAATCAAATCAAATCAAAATCACTTAACATATGATGAAGTCACTTAACATTTAATCAATGTACATTTATATATATAAGAAACCTCCATCAAATAAAGCAAATTGAAAAACTGATAAATCAAATACAACAGAAATTCTCAAACATAACTGTATGTACAGTAAAGTTTATCTGATGGGTTTAAATTATTTCTAATTGTAATGTGCTCTGGTCTAGCAACATGTTGTCCTACAGAGGTGTCACCCTGGTTAGCACTGTAGTGTTTAATGTGATGCCGGTGTAAATTGAATTTGTTTTTAAGCATTTGGCCTGTCTCTTCACATTTTCATTGGTGGTTGGGAGGCGGGGATAGTGCTGGGCAGACTTATATGGTCTGTGCCAGAACCAGTGGTGGGAAGCGGGACTGGTGGTTGGGAGGCAGGGATAGTGCTGGGCAGACTTATACGGTCTGTGCCAGAGCCGGTGATGGGAGGCAGGGATAGTGTTGGGCAGACTTGTACGGTCTGTGCCAGAGCCGGAGGTGGGGCTGGTGGTTGGGAGGCATGGATAGTGCTGGGCAGACTTATGGTCTGTGCCCTGAGGAGCACAGGTACAAATCAAAGTAGGGTATACACAAAAAGAAGCACATATGAGTTATCTTGTTGGGCAGACTGCCGTCATCTACTATGTTACACCATACGGCGTGTGCTGAAATGTTTTTCCCAAGTGACTGTAGGTTCCTGTAATATGTGTTGGCACAGTTTGCAACAGCAGGGATGTGTGCCATTCTCTTTTTCAGTTTCTACTGGGAGCTTTGTTTTCACAAATTTTGTTTCAAATTAGGCGGTTTTCGGAAGGCCAGCATAGGTGAAGCTGTGAATATCTCTTTCAGTAATCCATCCTCGTGGAGTAGTGGTTCTAGAATTTTTATGATTTTTCAGTTTTTCCAGTTCTGGATTGTATGTCACTACAAGGGGCACTCTCTCTTTGGTTTTATTTTCTTCATGCTGCAACAGGTTTTCTCAGGGTATTTTGGAGGAAACAGGTAATCTTCTTTGAGATTATTTTGGGTTTGTAACCTTTTTGTTTGAAAGATTCAGTCAAGATTTTGAGGTGTTTATCTCTGGTCTCTTGGGTAAGAGCAGATGCAGTATATAACTGAGTTTTTTTATATGTGAAGGATGGAAGCTAGAATTGTGGGAGGTAGCTGCATCTGTCAGTCAGTTTCTTGTACATAGATGTGTTTATATAGCCATTGTTGACAGAGTCTGTGTTGTCTAGAAAGCTGACTTTTCTGTGGAGTACTCAATTTTGAATTTGATTGAAGGATGGTATATATTGAAAGAACTGTAAAATTGTTTTGAGCGTCTCTTCTCCCTCAGTCCAAATCATAATAATGCCATCAATATACTAGTATTTTAGAGGTTTAGTTTAATATGAATTTTAGAATATCTCGTCTATTTTTCTGGGTTTTAAAAAATTTTTTTTTTAAAACGGAGCCAGCGGGAGGGGGGAGAAAAGGAGAGACCTGGCACCACCAGGTTTGCACTTGCTCACGAAGAGCCCTCAACCCCAGGTACTCAACAAAACCTAAACAATTAGGCTTGGAGACCTAGCCAGAGCTGCTGCTGTGTGACCACACACCTGCTAGATAGAGAACATACTGGGGAATTTCCGGCAGCACATGACCACATACAGGGAGGCAAAATATTGCTCTCTATCTCCACCTGCTGGTAGATGGACACAACCCACCAGTCTATGGATTGATCAGCTTGATGATAGGGAATGTTGCTGTATAGTGATTCTACATCCATTGTGACCAGAAGAGCACCTGGTGGTAGCTGTTTGATGTTTTCCAATTTGTTCAGAAAGTCTGTGGTGTTTTGTATGAAGCTGTTTGTTTTGTGCATTAACGGTCAGATTCTACATATGGCACCAAAAAAAACCCCCACGCTTAGCGGTATTCTATAAACCCCACAAGTTAGGCAGTTTATAAAATATACATAGCAACCGTCCCGCAGCTAAAATTTCAATGCAAGCATTTACACCAACTAAAACCTGTTGTCAACGCACGTCTTATTTACGTGTGGATTTGGCATATTCTGTAACAGTGCAGGTAAACCAATTAAGTTCCACATGCAAGTCAGCTACTCGTGCCGATTTGCACGTGGCACTTTGATGTTTATAGAATCCGGGGGAAAGGGTTTTAGAATCAGGGGGGTGGAGGGAGGGTTTCAGAATCCCCTCTGTAAATCCAGATATTTCTTCTGTGAGTGTGCCAATACAAGACATGATTGGTCTGCTGGGGTTTCCAGGTTTATGGATTTTAGGCAGGGGATAGCATATGCCCACAGAAGGGTGGTTTGGTATGAGTTTCTTTAGCTGGGGTTGTACTTGCTTTGAAAGTGTTTTGATAAGATTATTCAACTGTTTTGTATAATCCTGTGTGGGTTCCTCAGTCAGTTTCCTATAGTATGTACTGACTGAGAGCTGTCTGTGCCCCTGTTGTATGTATTTTTGTGTTCACTACAGAACCTCCTTTGTCTGCAGGTTTGATAACAATGTTTTGGTTATTTTGTAGGCTTTTTATGACAGCTTTATCTAGAGGAGAAAGATTGTGCAAGATTTTCTTTTATTTGCTGGAGAGATGTGCTTTCACCTTATGTCTGAAACTTTCCATGTAGTTGACTAGTTTATTGTTTTCTCCATCATGTGGGATGAAATATGTGTTTTTGTTTAAAACTGTATTCCAGTCTGTTGGGAGTCTGTCTATTATGTTAATGTACTTTCAAACAGAGTTCCCTAAAGAATTTCTCTAGATCTGATCTCTCTCTGATTCTGCAGGAGATATGTCTTTTTTTTTTCTTCCAATGGAAGCAGTGTATTGTTTTTTTGCTTGGATTTCTTGAAGTTCCTTTCGTCGTTTGGCCCATAAGGTAGGGATTTAGTAGTTACTGTATGTTCTTCATAATTTCTTCTCACTAGGCTTTTGTCATCTTCTTCTTTTTGTAGAGTTGATATATAAGTTCACTTCTCAGTTTCTGACTAGCACATTTGCAGAGTTTTTTTGTCATAGTCAGAATTAAGTAGTTTCACATATATATTCTGAAATATATATCATCATTTGCTCATTTCTGAATTTCTAATCTGAAGGGTTACCTTTGAAAGCTAATCAAAAATGTATTGTTAGTCTAATAAAAAAGGTATCATAGGTCTAAGCGGTATATAAATACTGAAATGAATGAATTAATCTTACTTTCTTTTCTTTTATTTCTACTGATTACCTTAAAAAGTGGACTAACACAGCTACCCTACCACTTTATTGAGGAGATCTAAATCCACTCCCTAATTTAGTTGAAAGCCTTGATCCAGCAGCACTGCCTATGGCAAACCACCCCAGGAAATGAAAGGGGATGGGATTTGATATACCACCTTTATGTGGTTAAAATCAAAGCATTTTACATATTATATACAGATACTTATTTTGTACCTGGGGCAATGACGGGCTAAGTGACTTGCCCAGAGTCATAAGGAACTGCAGTGGGAATTGAACCCTGTTGCCCTGGTTCTCAGGCCACAGCACTAACCATTAGGCTACTCCTCCACTCCATGATAACAAGGAGAGAGCTACCTCTATGTCCCTCATTACAGTTCTGCCAAGGAGCCAGAAATAACTCTTTTGCCTGCACAATGGAGCAGCGCTGCCATTGTTTAGGGAGCCGTCACAGAGCAGGGTACACTACAGACCAGATCATACTCCTCTACCCAACAAGCCACAGTCTCGAGTGTATTTAAGAACTTACTTTTATATTCATGGATGCCAATAACTCATACGAACACTGTTTAACACTCATAACATACCATGGCAATATTCACTAAAAAGGTTTAATTTCTTCCCTTTATCTTATAATTACCAGAATAATCTCATGCCTCTGCAATTACTATCTCTCTGCATTGAGCAACCTAATGCTCTTTTGCTGTTTGAATCTGTTTTCCTTTGTTATGGTCCGAAGTTCTAACTAATCAAGAATATGCATTTCACATTAGCCAGTCATTTTCTTTTCCCTTTGATGAATTCTTTGTCCCCAGTGTCTAAGATATGCAATATGATGTACTGCATCCCATCATGTTTCTCATGGTCCTTGTTTTAATTCAGCAAGCTCCCAAGGCCGCTGGGCTACTGATAAATGTTTAGACTACACATAAATGCAACTTTTCAACATTAGCAAGTAAGAACTGTAACTGAGGCCCAGATGCACAAAGGTCCCATTAAGAATTCGTCTGCATTTCCAAATTGGTAAAAATTTACCAATTCGGAAACAGAGGAATTCACAAAGAGAATCGCATGCAAATGAGCTGATCGTTGCTTTTGCGACCCAGCTTGTTTCCATGCGATATAGGGAAAGCCAGTCGGTGAGCTGAGCATGCGCAGAACACTCGCCCTGTGCATGCTACAGACGGCTCTCATACACGCAGACAAGTAGCGTGTATGAAAGCAGTAGATATACCCTTCTTTTTTTTTTGGATGGGCAGACCTGTGTTGGCGCTCCCTGCCTGCCCGCTGCTGGGAAAAAGTAGGAAAAGCCTCTCTGCTGCTCTCGGCTCTCATTTTCTGTGAGGAATCAGCATCAGGGCTTGGTTCCACGCCCAGCTGTTCCTGCTGCTTCCTTCTATTGGCCAACTGACTGGGCCGAGTTTTATGTGATCTGATTTGTCCAGTTAACTTAGGCGGTTAAGTGCTGAATATTGACACTTAACCGCATAAGTACTGACTCCGCCCACAACATAGCCAGCTACAGCTTTAGCAGTTCCTCTCCTGGCCAGTTAAATCGCTTTGAATATCAACCTGTGTTGCCAAGAAATGTCATTCATTACTACACGAAGAATGACTTTTACCCTTCTAGTAGGATATGAAAGTCACACAGTGCTAGAAAGGATGAGGTTTGAAAACTGTTTTATTAAACACTCTAACTGAGCTAGACTGACCCCATGGCTCTGGTTATAATGCTGACACAGACATGACACTGGTTAAACTTGGGCCAGTGGAGGTGGGATATACTTCAGCTCCAGGAAAAGGGAGGAAGATCAAGGTGGTGTGGCTCAGTGTCAAGGACACATTTCCTCTAGCCCTAAACAAGCGAGGGATCCTATCGCACATCAACTATGTGTCTGGGAAGAGTGCATCTGTACCTGATGAACCTCCCATAAGGATACAGGACTTTGTATTTTATCAATATATTCCTAGAAGAGGTATTTTAAACCAGTCAGCACTCTGATGCAGTATTTACTCGTCTAAATACACAGTGTGCTGTAAATGTTTACTGTAAGCCACTTTCCATCTTCCTAGTTCTTTCTCCCATACGTTTGAAAACAAGGCATGCCTCCTTGCTGCTCTTTCTCACCTTCAGGTTGCTGATGTGTTTGAAGACGAAAGGATTATTAATGTTGATCTGCTTGCGGATTTTGTCATTCATGGCATTGACATATGTCTGGTAGACAGCCATGCATTTTTTTGCTAGCGATGAAGCATAGTATATGGGAATGTCATGGAGTTCAGGATGATTCTGCCAGTACTCATCTACAGCACAAAAAAAAAATAAAACAATAAATGGAACAGGTCTGAGAAAAAGCACTCAAGGAGAAGTCTGAACAGCTCAGAGAGCTAAACACAGCTCTCAGGATCAGAATGGCAGTGCATATTTACCAACAAATCCTGAACAAGAAATAAGGAAAAATTAGTTCTTACCTGATAATTTTCTTTCCATTAGTCCCAACAGATCAATCCAGAGATTTGTGGATTATGTCCCTCTACCAGCAGATGGAGATAGAGGGAGAACTTCAAAGATAGCTATATGTGGTCATATGTAGCTAGCTTCTCCTCAGTATGGTCGATACCAAAGCAGTGGAAGAATCAGAAATCCAACAAGCCAAACACGCTCCTGCCTCCGTGAACCGAATTTGGTATCTCAACCGCACAAGGAGGAGGAAGAAGTATACCACTAGAATGGATACTGCGATCTCCTGTTGTGATGATTCTCTTCTGTTGTGTTTTTTAAAATTTTTTTGTTAGAAACTAAATGAAGGAACCTGTCCAGTACTAGGAGCAAAACATTAAACCCTAAACAAACCACAGAAAAATCGTATTAGTCTGGATTGATCTGTTGGGACTAATAGAAAGAAAATTACCAGATAAGAACTCATTTTTCCTTCCATAGTGTCCCACAGATCAATCCAGAGACGTGTGGGATGTACCAAAGCAGTCCTCAAGTAGAGCGGGACAGATCTTCCCCTGAAGAAATGACCGAAGCACCGAATCCTGCCTCTTGACGGGCCATGTCCAATCTGCAATGTTAGTAAAGGAATGCACCAAAGCCCATGTATCAGCCCTGCAAATGTCCTCCAACGAAACCAGATGAAATTCAGCATGGGAAGCTGCTTGTGCTCTCGTGGAGTGTGTGCCCAAACCCGCAAGGAAGGGGGATCTACCCAAGGCTATGTAAGCCGAAACAATTGCCTCCCGCAACCAACATGCTACCCTGGCCTTGAATGCCATATCGCCTTTCTTGCTGCCAGCATGAAGGACAAAAAGATGATGAGAATGGTGGAAGTCATTGGTGATCTCCAGGTAACAAATAAGAATGCGTCAAACATCCAGGCACCGTAGCGCCCGGAATTTGGAGGGATAGTCCTCCCGGCGAAAAGCCAGCAATACCAGAGCCTGATTTAGATGGAAACATGACACCACCTTGGGCAAAATAGATGGTACCGTCCGTATACTTCTTTGAAACAGAGAAAGGGGTCCCTGCATGACAAAGCTTGCAGTTCCGACACACGCCTCACGGAGGCAACAGCCACCAGGAAAATTGTTCAGTCCAAAGGATCAAAGGGAGGTCATTGCATTGCCCGCAAAATGAGGTTCAGATTCCAAGTCTGGATCACCGGCAACCTAGGCAGGCACAGATGGTTCACCCCTGGAGGAAGCGAACGACATTAGGGTGTGCAGCTAACAAGAAGCCTTGAAGGCAGCCCCGGAAGCAGGCCAAAGCCGCCACTTGAACCTACAAAGTGTTCAAGGAAAGCAACTTCTCTAGATCTTCCTGCAAGAAAGCCAGAATAACTGACACTGAAGCAGAAATACTGGGATACCTGACAAAGAGCACCCGCTTCAAATGTGTGCCATACACTGTGGAAGTACAGCACTTCCTAGCCTATAGCACGGTAGAAATAACTGTGTCTGGGTAATCCTTCCTTCTCAGACGCGCCCTCTCAAGGGCCAGGCCGTAAGACCAAATGGGGAGGGATCCTCCATCAGTATGGGTCCCTGGAACAGGAGTCCGCACTGAGTGGACAGGAACAGGCGAGCAATCAATAGGTGGACAAGGTCTGCATATCAAGGAAACCAAGGCCAATCTGGGGCCACAAGGATCACCGTCTTGGGATGCCTCGCAATACGGCCTGCTACTCGGCCCACCATGGGACACAGCAGGAAGAAATATAGAAGCCTCGAGGGCCAACTTTGAAGCAGGGCAGTGATCACCTCTGAACCGAACTCCTGTCCTCTGCTGAAGAATCGGGATACTTTTGTGTTGGCCCTGCTGGCCATGAGATCCATCACCAGAATCCCCCAACAGTCTGATATCTGTTCAAACGCCTGACATGAGAGCTCCCATTTGACCGGGTCCAGCCTGTTCCAACTCAGAAAGTCCACCTGCACATTCGCAGACCCCGCAATGTGCACTGCTAAGAGCAGAGCCAGGGGAGCTCCGCCTCCCGTGCCAGGGTGTGCTCTTTGTTCCCCCCGCTTGTTCACGTATGCAACCGCTGCTGCATTGTCCGAAAGAACTAGCACAGGACAACCCCACAGGACGCTCAGAAACTCCTGGAGCACCAGGCAAATCACATGCTCCAACCAGCTCCAACCAGTTGATGGATCACGACGCCTCCACCGCGGACCAAGATCCCTGGGTCATCCGACTGAGGCAATGAATCCCCAGCCGGAGAGGCAGGTGTCTGTGGTAACTACCACCCATTCCGGCATCGCCAAGGGATAACACTTTTACAGACTGAATTCCAGGACCAGAAGAAATCGAATGAGCAACTCTGCTGAGGAGGCCTTTTATACCCATGAGTGGCACACCCGGGCTGCTTAGGATTAAAGTCACCACCTCAAAAGAAAGTATGAGTGATGACTCCAACTTACGGTCCTCGGGATCTTTAAGGGCTGTACCACCCTCACCGGTAAAGTGGTCTTCTTTGTGACCGCCATGATCAAAGAGTCTACCATAGGAAGTCTTAGGGACTCCAAATCTGACGTTGGAAGAGTAGAGGTGTGCCATTGCCCGCGCCACCCTCAGCCCCGTGTCCAGCATATCCCATTGCGCCGAGATGAGGATCTTCATAGCCTCATGGATGTGCAACAATTTTGTGGGGCTTTTGGTCCCAGGCATGGCAGCCTGGCCATGGAATCAGGCAAAGCAATGTTCAATCTCGAGTGCCCTGATGATCAATGTGGGAAGTTCATCCTTTTGAAATAAACGTGCTGCCTTGGGGTCATCCCTCTCTTCTGGCAGCAGTTCCTCCTCCTCCAGAAGGTGGAGAGTAGTCCCTGGAAAGGAGGGCATCATCTGCATCCAACGCTATGGAGGCATCATCCAAATCAAAGGCCTCAAATCAGGGCCACTTGGCCAAGAGCGGCTGATGTAAAGAAAGAGATCCTGGTAGGGAGGGGAAGGTGTCCTGACACTTAGAACCCCCTGCCCAATTCAACATGGCTTTGTGCATTAGAAGAATAAACTCCAAGGAGCCTCCGCTGGTTCTTCTCACAGACAGGAGTCTGACAGAACAAAAGTCTGCTCAGCCTGGACCTTTCCCCCTACCACATGCTGAGCCGAATGTGGCAGAGCTGAAAAAATGGTGCCTGAAGGAGGAAGCGCCACAGTCAGGCCTGAGGGTCCTGCCAAACAAGGAATCGGTTCCTCCGTGTTGTCTCCCGAAACCGGGCTCCCCACTATCGATGGCCTCGTGTCTGGCACACTTTGCCACAAACACACATCATATCCTCCAGTCGCTGCTTTCAGGCGAACGTCGTTGACACCCTCCCCCCCCTCGCAGAGCTTCCAGTGCTGTACAGCACTCCTCTGTCCAGTTCTCCCCCCCCCTTTTTTTTTAACTCACCAGCAAGCGCTTGCCTCAGTGGCCTGTTGTCATTTTATTTTTTATTTTTCAGAAGGCAGGAGAGAATAGCTGGGGCCAGACAAACCAAGGCACAGATGACCGGGAACACGGAGGGGTCACTGGAGAAGGGGGAAGGACCTAGCACCACCAGGTATACCCCCAAATATCCCAAGACCTGGGTCCCTGACCGCGATCCAGGCTCAAAAGGGACCGGGGGGATGGGCTAGGATCCGGATCAATCCAGAGCTGCACAGGTATGACCTTCCACCTGCTAGACAGAGAGAATACCGAGGAGAAGCTAGCTGCAGATGACCACATATAGCTATCTCTGAAGTACTCTCTCTATCTCCATCTGCTGACAGAGGGACATAACCCACACGACTCTGGATTGATCTGTGGGATGCTATGGAAGAAATAATTTCCTGTGGGTTTATGTCTTTTTCTTATGCTCCCAAGCACTTTTGGACCTCCACTATAATTATGAAGCTACTTGGTGGGGGAACAATGAGGATACAAAGTTATGAGGGGAGCTCTATTCGATGAATAGGCTGGAGAGGAAGGGACTGCTGCCTGAGACCACAACACCAAGAGACAGACTCTCTCTTTGTAACCTTCTTGTTATTGACAAATTGGTGAGGCACAGCATTACTGGAGGAGGGAGGAAAGCAGATATAATGTAGTTTTAAAAAAAGGTTCCAGTAGATGGTATTGGCACAGGAGGGGGGTGTACAGGCAGAATCTTTTGTTCTGCTTAAGCTGTTTTTACTGATGTGTATGGTTCTTTGTTATTCTGATATACCAATAAAAAAGGTTGCAGTAATTTTTGAAAAGGGCTACAGTACTTTCGAGTTTCAGCAATGTTAATCTTTAGACTACTCCCTGTGAAGTTCTGATGCAGAATACTGTATGCTTGTTTTGGACAGCTGCCTTTAAATTCTAATAGGCTACAGCAATAGTATACCAAGACATTTTATATGCTATACAGTTACACATCTGGGTGGCTCCTACCTGAATAAAATTCACCAGCAGTAGTGTGGAGGCAGAGTATTTAAGCACTAACTTATACTAATTTCTTACGTTTAATTAATTTAGTAACTGACGGCTACTTGCTAAAACAATATTTGTAGCCAAGTCCAGACTCTACTAAGTATAAGACTGCAAAATGTTTTCACATTTGGTGCTGAATTGTTTTGGACTGCTGGGGCTTCCATATTGATGAACGTATACTTTACCTTGTTTCCTCTTTCTGTGGGTGTTAAGCTACTTGCAGCTCTGTTTACCTTGTTATAAATAAGCAGTGCTGTTTTAATCCTCTTAACAAGAAACCCCTGGCTTGCTTGTCTGTTTTTTCTTATCTATACAAACTCTGCTGTGTTCTAAATCACTTTAATAACAGTAATTTCAGAAGAAGCATCACTGAAGTCCCACACTCCACACAGACATACAGTAAGAACTTTGTACTGGATTCTAAAGGACATTAGCATAACATACCTAGAATCAAAAGCAGCTCCTGCGCCCGTCCCAGGGCGAACACTGGAATGAGTCCTCTTCCTCCCCTATTGACGATATCATGCACCGTGTTACAGAAGCGGGCCTCCCGCTCTTCACGCTTCTCATGGATATGGGTGCCATAGGTAGACTCCTGTATAGAGAAGAAAGTAAACACAGGGCCATTAGTGAAGGAACAGCATTTGGGTAAAACCTACTTAAGCTATCTTTCAGCTCATATTGTTAAGAAACAAATGTTAGTGGGAGCTGAGGCAGTCCCATCCAACACGGCCCAGGAGCAGGCAGTGATGACTGATTAGGTCTGAAGGCACAATGGTTGGGACATGCTGGGTTAAAGTTCAGGAGCACAGATGCCGAGTCCAACCTTCTCCTGATAATCATACAGAGAGATGTAAGGCTATCAAGAGGAGATGAAAACACACAGCATCTGCAACCAATTCTGCAAACAGTGACAAAGAAATTCCTTCCTGACCCACAAATACTCTGACCAGCTCTTAATTGCTGGATTAACACATTTCCCTGGTGAATAGCTATATCATCCTCCAAAAAAAAAAAAAAAGTTAAATTGGCTTTTGAACTGATTTAGAACTTAGAGAACGGAATTGAGGCATCTAGCCTTTTCTAAAATACCTGCAGGAATTCACAAGTACTTGCAGTGGGAGCAGCCATTTTACAAATAGACTGTAAAAACAAGAACAGTTTAAACTCAGCAGCTTCCATGTGGAAGTGGTGATTTTACTGCTTCTATGTGTAACTGGCACCACTTCCACTTTATAAACCTACACATGTAAGTGCTGCCAATCAAGTAACAAGGTCACGATTTTAACTTGGCTTCATTCTGGAGTTGGAAATAAACTACATGGGATTAACGAGATGGACTCCCTTAATCCCTGTGTAAAGCTCCGGCCAAAATGAGCACATTTGTAAAACCACTGCGTGCCTTCGAGTTTTTCCCTGTACACACATATTCCCTTTACAAAATGGGGACTACATACGTAGATTTCAGTCCTGTCCAAGCCACACCCAAAGCAACCCCCAGGCAAGCAGTGGTTTCCCTATGTATGTCTCAATAGCACACTATGGACTTTTCCTCCAGAAACTTGTCCAACCCCTTTTTCTAAACCCAGACATGCTAACCACTGTTACTACATCCTCTGGCAAAGAGTTCCAGAGCTTAACTATTTGTTGAGTGAAAACGTATTTCCTCTTGTTTTAAAAGTATTTCTATGTAACTTCATTGAGTGTCCCCAAGTCTTTGTACTTTTTGAAAGAGTAAAAAAAAAAAATCTATTCACTTCTACTCATTCTACACCACTCAGGATTTTGTAGACCTCAATCATATCTCCCCCTCAGCCGTCTCTTTTCCAAGCTGAAGAGCCCTTACCTCTTAAACCATTCCTCATATGAGAGGAGTCCCACTCCCTTTATCATTTTAGTTGCTCTTCTGTGAATCTTTTTTAATCTTTTTTGAGATACAGTGACCAGAACCATAGAGTGATACAGAGGCATTATAGTATTCTGGGTCTTATTTACCACCCTTTCCTAATAATTCCTAGCATCCTGTCTGCTGATTGTCTCTCTCTCCTGAACTATCTCTCTGTGCCATCTAAGTACTGAGCCTCTCTGTATAACATTACAGAGATGTGTAAACTGAGAATTACAGCTTTTAACCTTGTGCGAAAAGACCAGCTACCAGTGCTAGCGAGATCCGTAACTTATCTCTACACTAATCAGATGCTGACCGGTTAGCTTACTGTGGATGCAGCTTGAGCGAAGGGTATAATCCTGTCTTTGAATGAATCCTGCTGTGGAGCACCTGGCTTGTGATGGTGAGGAATCAGGGTTCACAGTTAACTACTATTTCTAGTCTGCCAAAGGCTGTGTTAGCTCTCATGGGCATGGTTAATTAGCTGAATACATTTGGCTTTTAGTGTTCTCTTCTCAGGTATAATTCTTAGTACTAGATTTCCACTTTGGCATATTTCTTCATTGTGTACTACCAGTATGAAGCAAAATCTGTTCGATGTTCTGTAGTATCATTCCCTAGACACATGAGTCCAGAGAGTTACAATGTTGTTGGGTGAATTTCTGTCTCTGGCAGAGTATTACTAGGTTCTGCAATTATCTGTTCTTGCCTAAGCACTGTTCACTACAACTCTTTAGGGACCTGGCTAGGACTGCAGCCACAAACAGAGAGAGAGAGAGAGATTTGTGCTTGTAAAGGAGTGGCATTACACACTTTTCAGGGACCTGGCCAGGACTTTCTTCTTAGAATGTTATTCTGCTAGACTGAATATTCATGTGCAAGCAGTGCAATAAAATACTAGCAATACTCACAATGATGAGGATATCAGGTTTAATGTTAGGAATCTCTGCTGCCATCAAATGTCTGTCTTCCTGTCTTGAGAAGTCTCCAGTGTACAAAATCTGCAACACAAAACAAGAGAAGACTGTGCAAAAAGACCAGCGGAATGGTTTAGACCACAGAGCACAGCTGAAAGTTAATCAGTTGCAAGGCCAAGCAGAGAACAGCAAGGTGTCACAGGATAGAAAGCTTTCTTAGCTGACATTTAAAATATATAAACGTAAGATTTGCTGTTCACACCATGGGATATTTAGGAGAACAAGAGAAGACTTTTTGGGAACAGAGGTTATATATATATACACACACACACACACACAATGCTCCAGATTCTATATAGCGTGACTTAAGTTGTGCACACAAGTCCATTCGTATTCTGGATTTGCGCACACAACTTAATTAGTTAACAAGACAATCAGCACCGATAATTGCCAATTAACAAGCAACTGACTAGCTGGCATTAATTAGAATTTATATGCACAACTGTATACTTATTTTGTAAAGTGATGTATGTAACTTTTACTGTGCATAGCTGAAAATGGTTCGTGGAATGGGCGGGTTGTATGCGTTTCTAATATCTATATGCATTATTATAGAGTACACCTGGTCCGCGCCTAATTTAGTCGCTGGCATTTACACCGTTTTACTTGGCGTAAATGCCTACAACTACATTTAGTTGTATGGACTGCCGCTCGGCATATTCTATAAAGCACACCTAAATCTAGGCATACTTTATAGAATACACCTAGGTGCATTTTTTTTTCTGCATGGATTTTTTTAGGTGTGATATACAGAATCTAGCCCTATACCTATATCTCTATCTATCTATATACATACACACACATGCATATTATATATATATATATATATAGCTTTATTTCAAAGATGCACACACATGACACTCTTGGATTGCTATTCAGAAGCCTAGTGGCTGATAGCAGATCATCCGATCTTACATATTTGCCTGCCATAGCCCTGAAAAGATTTCTTGTTATTCAAATTTATTAGATTTATATAATGTTTATGTTAAAACCTTGACATTGGAAAGGTTTCCTGACCTACTGACTCATCATAAGTCCTAAAATTCTCTCTCTCAAGCCAAAGAAGTCTTAGACTGTGACTCATACAACGCCCTGGAAAGCAATTTCCTTACGTCACTCCACTCTATTACCTACAGTTTATTAGTAAAGATCATTTTCTCAGTGACAGCTGGAGTTTGGAAAGTGGTAAAGTAATAACTAAATGTAAATCTTTCATAAATGGCAAAATTGTGACAGTTCAGCTTTGGAAAAATAAAGAACAAGTAAAGAAAATGCTAAGGAAAGTTTTAAAAATGCAGGAAGAGGAGAAGACGCAGAGATGTTTTACATGTGTATGGGTGCCACAAATGATATGTGCATGCAGTTCAGGATTGAAAGAGGAAAACACAACCTCTTGGGCTCCAGACGTGAATTCCACTGGGCAAGAATACCCTGTCTGTCCACTGTCACTCACTCTTACAACCTGCTGGATTGTATTCCCTGCTATAACTTTTATATCCTATGTGCTTTTTAGAGGTCTCCCACTAAGCCATCTCTCTCCCCTTCAATCCATTCAAAATTCTGCTGCACAATTTATATTCAGCCAGTGTGACTATGCTCATATTAGCCCTTTCCTCAAGTCACTGCATTGGCTCCCTATTCATTTCCATATATAGCTCGAGCTCCTCTTATTGACGTAGAAGTGCATTCATTCTGTAGCTGCTCAGTACCTCTCCATTCTTATCTTTCCCTACACTCCTCCCCGGTAACTCCATTCATCGGGTAAATCTCTCTTATTTATAACCTTCTCCTCCATTGCCAACTCAAGACTCTGTTCCTTTTATCTTTCTGCAACTTACCCCTGGAACAGATTTCCCTAGTCAGTACGTCAAGCTCCAGTTCTGGCTGTATTCAATCTAGGCTAATAGCTCAGCTTTTTGAGGCTGCTTTTAACTCCTAACTCCTATTCACTTTTTCAGTACCCATATCTGTTGTATCATTCCCTTTGAAGAGAATCCGCCTGAAGTGCAGAACTCAAATATCCCACGGGAAAACACAGAGATAAGACAAAAAAGTGGGAGGTTGACCACGGATGCCAAAGACTGGAGAGATGTGCACTTGAGATCAAATGTTTATTGAGTAAAAAGACTTGACACAAATGTTGTGTTTCAGCCGCTAGGCCTGCATCAGGAGTTTCTACAATAAAAATATATACATACATAATGAAAAGATTTACAATAAAAATTGAATTCTTCAATATGTAGAAACAAATAAGAATACGTAAAGTATTCAAATATATAACAAAATACAAAGAAATATGTGCAATAAAGGAACAGTAAGATCATACACAAATACATAACAACAAAAAAAAAAAACAATGTACTTGGTCACAACATATGGGTACAATAATGAAGATGGTCTGAATAAAAGATAAATATGGTGTACATTATAATATGTGAACAAATAAAAAAGCACTAAAACAATCTTTACATCACATGCAGATATAAGAAAAGAATTATGTAGTTAAGCAAAGGAAATGACAATATATGAGCCAAAACCGTTATATAGATGAACAAAGGAAATAACGAAAAAAGTAATTCAAAGATGAAAAAAAAAAAAGAAAAAGAAAAAAAAAAAAAAGAAAAGAAGAAGTGCGCAGCTCTCCAGTCTTTGGCATCCGTGGTCAACCTCCCAATTTTTTGTCTTATCTCTTTGTTGTATCATTCCCACCATAAATAATTCCCTTATCCCTTATTTGCCCTGTTTGTCTGTCTTAATTAGATTGTAAGCTCTGTCGAGCAGGGACTGTCTCTTACATTTTTAGTGTACATACTGCGTACATCTAGTAGCGCTATAGAAATAAGTAGTAGAAATTGATAACAGAAAACAAAAACAAAACCCAGAAAAAACAAAAAAAAAAAACCCACAACTCTGCAGGAATGGGTATTCCATGTATTATAAAACCAACCAAAAGTTGACTCTAACAAGATTTGTTCTTAACGTAACATGTGATGGAATCCCCAGTCACACCTTCGAGGACCAATCCCAATCAGAACATTCCTGAATGATTTAAATATTAATGCAAATGGCAAAGTGCCTGTGTGGTCTCTAGTTCCAGCAGCTGCCTGACAAAGAACAAAGTTATTTATCTTTTTTAAACTTAAAAAAAAAAAAAGATAAATAAACAAATAGCCTTCCTGATCAGCACTTTGCACCACTGTTCTCAGTCAAACTCATAAGGAATAACCATTAAGTAGGTAGTGGGGTAATGAGAGAGCTATGTTCCAATGCTCCAAAGGGTTAGAAAATAAAATATTAGCATAGCATTTTTTTACTTCCTGAGAAAAATATGATACCTTGACACCAGCTATCTCAAGCATGAACATGGCTGCTCCCAGGACATGACCGGCATGGTAACACCAAAACTTGATGCCTGCTACTTCCTTCACCTCATGGAAGTTGATGGTTTCGATTTTGTCCATGCTTTCTTCCAGATCTGTCTCAGTGTACAGCATGTCATCGGCTGAAATGTTACTAAATAAGAAGGGAATAGTTTACATTTCCTGGCTTTTCATTTTGCTAATCTTATCTCTAGCAAGAGCCTTACGTCTTGTACAGTCACACACCTTGAAGGAAAACACTGCACTCAAATCTTGGAGAAATGTAGAGAGGTGAAATTAGGTATCTAATTGGGCCAACATGCTTTAAGGCTCAAACAGGACAATCCCAAAAGAAAAACACAATATAGACAGAAATGTTGAGCAAGGAGAAAAAAAAAAGATCTCAACATCTAGGAGCAATTTGCACTTGATTCCTGAGTTGAATCAATCATATATCTAATACAAACTCCTTGCTTTTTCTATTTTAACAGTTTTTAATCCAAATTAAGAATACTTACAGTAGCTTCAGAATGCTGCTCAGATTTTGAACATTATTCTGAAGCCAAGTATACTTAATTTGGATTAAAGGACTGGTAAAATAGAAAAAACAAGGGTTTTTTTAATTAGATCTCTGACTGATTCAGCTGAGTTCACTCAAGACAGTGTACATCTGAATAGGAGTATTACACTTTACAAAGCAGAGTGTGCTCATAAGTGTCCAATTGAACTGATCAAATGCACTGTCCAGATTGGGGCTTATAATACAACATTCTTCCAAGCTATGTTTTAGGTTCCAGGTTCATTCATTCTCATTTCTATCCATTTTCTAAGCCTTAGCCTCATTACTTTGAAAACAAATTCTGAAAATGAATTGGTACTATATTTTCTGCTAATATGATGATACAAGAGAGTTTATGCTAGCTCAGTTCTCTGGGTTAGGGAACTGTACAGAATACTGAATGGTGCTCAAACAGAAGAGGAACTCACCTAACTTTGACATAATCTGAGAGGAGCCATCTGTAAATAGCTTTGGTGGCATGTGTCATAAAGGTTCTTCCTTTAAAGCTGGTCTTCTGGAGAAACCATGGAAGAGCACCACAATGATCCAAGTGGAAACTTAAAGACACAAAAATACAGGTAATAATATTCCTTGCAGTTCTACCACTGACCTGCTGTAAAAGCACCCACTGCCCTTATAATTTATAAAGCTAATTTGTAGCAGAAAGTAGACCTCTTGGTGTACTATCCTCTCACTCTTTTACCAATTAAAAGCTTCATAACAGTTTGGAAATGTTTAAAGCCATTCCTCAGGGAGCAACCATGTTCAGAACAGAGGTGCATGGGATCGAACGTGACTGGTTCATGCATTGTACTCTGCCATCCTGGGATCTGCTGCATCTTTCTGCAGTATTTTGATTCCTTTCTTTTCCCTCTCCAACCCTCTTACTTGGCACTTTAATATTCATTTTTATCCACCAACTTCACTCTTTTCTCCCTTCGGACTTAACTTATCCACCCTGTTAGCCTTGGCCCACTCCTTTCTCCTATTCTGCTGTTAATAGTCCAAGACCTCAATGGCACCTCACCCTCCCTCATTTTCCATATATTAAAAAAATGTTTTAATTGTTTATTGAAGAGATTATGTAAACTGCATTGCTTGTACCACAGAAAGGTGGTACATGATCTCCCAACTTCCAGCTATTTCAGCTCAGAAACATGTATTCTTTCTCCTGTGGAGTAGCCTGAGAATCTGGGGTATACTAAATCCTATTCTCTTTCTGTCATCTTCTATTCCATCCACTTCTCTTCTGTCTCCACTGCTGAAACACACTGCTGACTGGCCTTTAACTTGTTGCTACCCTCTTCAGGCCTTACAAAATTCTGTTGCATACCTTCCCTAGTCTTCTCACTTCTCCCATGCCACCCTTCTCTTTCAAGGTCTCTACTGACTCCCCCTCAAAATATTGCTGTTGGTACAAAATATTATTTTGATTACTTTTAAAAGTATTTATGGTTTTGCTTCTTTTTCTTTCTGATCCCGCATTACATGCTATACACATTCTTGCTTGATTTATTTTGCTTGCACTCTCCTTACTTTACCACTTACTAAACAAGGTACTTCCTGCTTTCAGTCCTCTCTAATTATACCACTCCTCTGGTACCATCTCCTTGTTGATATTCAGATGCCTTTGTCTTACCCTCTTCTCTGCCATAATTCTAACTGGATGGCAATACTACTTTTCACTGTATCATACTGAACAAGTAACACTAGAACATAAGAATAGCCATACTGGGTCACACCAATAGTCCATCTAGCCCAGTATCCTGCGTCCACCAGTGACCAATCCAGGTCACAAGTACCTGGCAGAAACCCAAATAGTAGCACCATTCCATGCTACTAATCCCAGGGCAAGCAGCGGCTTCCTCATATCTGCCTCAATAGTTGGCTGTGTCTTATGATATACACTGATTAAAAGCTACAGAAATACTGAAACAAACACTCGTATAAAGAAGTTGTTTGTTCCCATCCTTCATTACATATTCTACAAAAGTTTGACCTGCAGTTGAATGAAAGATGAACTCTACCTAACCAACAGAAGTCAAACATTCTGCTTGATAAGGGTCCTGGCTGGTGGTTCCATGGTAATTCTTAGGTGCTAGATTCAATTTCCAGGCTGATGTGGGATGGGGACAGTACAGAGGCAGCCTTCACAACTGCTTGGAGTGGGGGGAGGGGGCTATTGATAACCTGTCATCTTTCATTCAAATTGTCTCTATACCTGAGGATTAGAGCTAGAGCCCGACTGAACCCAGGATCTTCGGTTTCTGCTGAAAACGAATCTGCGACCGAAATTGGCCGTTTGGTTTCAGCAGAAGCCAAAACCATAAACAAAACTCCCCCCTCCCCCCAACCATCCCCTTGACCGTAAGAGCCCCCCTCCTGGTGGTGCCCCCCTCCTTCCTGCCCAACCACCCATAAGCCCTCCCTAGACCTACTTTAGTGAATCCCTAGTGGTCTTTTGGCCACTTTGGGGGCACTACTCCAATCCAAATAGCTGCCGAGACTGCTGCTGGAGGTTCTGGAAGCTATTTTCTGATTGGAACCAGCAAGGGCAGAGGACTCGCTCCTGCCGTGTTGCTTCTAATCACAAGTCTCGGCAGTCATTTGGATTGGAGCAGCACACAAGGCAGGAACAAGTGGGACCCATTCCTGCCCCCAAAGAAGCCACTAGACCACGAGGGACACTTTAAGGGAGCAATGGAACAGGGCAAGAATGAGTAGGGGTTCATTCCTGTACCCAAACAGATCACTAGACCACCAGGAATTCAATAAGGTAGGCACAGGGACAGTTCATGGGTAATCAGGCGGAAAGATGGAGGAGGAAGAGAGGTTCGATTTTCTTCAGCCGAAACTCAAACCCGAATTTCGGGTCGGTTTTGGTGCCAAATCCAATTTTTTTGTCAGCCTCTAATTACAGCAGTGGTATTCACTCACAGTCCTCAAGGACTACTAACAGGTCAGAAGTTCATGATATTCCTAATAAATATGCACGAGGGAGATTTGCATGCCTACTACTTTGTACATATTTGTTAGACATATCCTGAAAATCAAACCTGCTGGTGGGCCCTTGAGGACTGGGAGTGAAGGCCACTGCTCTAGTCCTCAAGTATAGAGACAATAAGATGAAAGGTAACAGTATCTCAACCACTGCTCAAAGGCAACATCTAATGGCCAGACTAAGGATCCATATTAAAACTGGTTTGTGACAGAGGACGTGAAGTCAGCAATCTGAGCTCTTAGCTCCCGGCCTTATCTGTTTAATCCAAGGTAATCCTTGTTTTTTGGCATCTTCCATGCACCTATTTGCCTCTCCTGAATCTTGAAAGTCTCAGGGTGGCTCAAAGACTTAAAAGTAGAGATTCGAAAAGGTATAGTGAAGATCCCACAAACTGCTGGAAAGGCCATGGCCCACCATGTGTCTCCGGCTGATGACTCTGCATCCGACACTAACCTGCTCTTCTCAGCAGGTGAGCAAATGGATCAGCCTGGTGCATGTACAGAGTCCCATAGCTTTTGAAATAACTTTAATGCTTTATGCCAAGAAATCAAGACTATGTGTGAGGACGCATAATTAAACTCTGGAATTCGTTGCCGGAGAATGTGGTGAAGGCGGTTAGCTTAGCAGAGTTTAAAAAGGGGTTAGACGGTTTCCTAAAGGACAAGTCCATAAACCACTACTAAATGGACTTGGGAAAAATCCACAATTCCAGGAATAACATGCATAGAATGTCTGCACATTTGGGAAGCTCGCCAGGTGCCCTTGGCCTGGATTGGCCGCTGTCATGGTCAGGATGCTGGGCTCGATGGACCTTTGGTCTTTTCCCAGTGTGGCATTACTTATGTACTTAACACACTGATTCAATTCACGCAGACCTGTGTGACTTGGGTGGGTGGGTCAAGACATTAGAGGAATAGGCAGAGGAGCAGATGGAGGCCCAGCAGCGAGCGATGGCGGAGAAATATGAGGACTTATCGATTAAAAAAAAAAAAAAAGACAACCTGGAGAACCGTGGTCATCATAAAAACTTGTGGATCTGCGGGGTGCCAGAAGCAATCAGGAAGATGTGGCTCAAATCGTGTGGATAGTCTGTGTGCAGCTATATGGCAGCGAGGCTGATGAGCGCATATTGAGACTAGAGCCCCCGCTGAACAATCGCCCTAGAGACACTGAGGTGCATTTCTTGAAATATGCTGATAAAGAATGTATACATTTGCTGGCAAGACAAGCTACTATCACCACATATAACGGGGCAAATCTGCAAATTTACCAAGACTTTTCCAGCCTGATTTTGTAGAAAAGGAATGCTTTGAAGCCTGCATTGCATATTTTGGCTGGGCATATCCCTTTGTTTTGCTTTGGTTGGAAAAATGTATTGTGTGCATACTTTGTAGGAAGCTGATGTTGGACACTGAGCTCCCTATTCAGTTGGCACCAGATGGATCAGCAGCACCTGTTCCACCGGATGCCTGTAGTACAGCAGTGAAAACGAGTCTTTAATAAGACAAAGAAACTTTGTCAAGCAGAAACTGAGGAAGCAGTGTGATTAATCTCCTGCTGTATAATCTATGCGACTATTAAGGAGCTTTACATATTGATGACCGAGTTATGTGGCGTTGCCTTGCAGGGGAGCGAACATGATCCTTGTATGTTTCAGGATTAAGCAGTATTGAGACAGTATGTATGGATGGAATGCATGAGAGTTAATTATGTGACTGTGGGGTTGCATGGGAGGTTTTCAGTGAAATAGGATGGGGGGGGGGGGGGTCTGGGTAGACTTGGAGCTTGGTTTTTGGGTTGCAGGCACTGGGACTTCCTGAGGTCCACCCTTTTCCTGATCTTGGAATAGGCTGTGGGATGCTATTGTATGTTGGCGGTGGAAGGGGAGGGGAAGGCTATCTGTGGGATTTGTTGCTATGTTGTGAACCTCTGCTTTTGACCTCCTCTGGTAGTAGTCAATTGACTTTCTTTTTATTTTCTAGAGCAGCCTATTTATGGTTGTTTAATGGCTACTACTCTATTGATTGTCTCTCTCTTAATGTGAAGGGGCTTAACTCACCAAGGAAGCCCCAACTATTATTTAAGGAATGGAGAATAAGAAGACCCCATACTGTTTTATTACAAGAAACACATTTTAAGAAGGAACATGAGTATTTCTTTGTCCCACCCACTGTACACGAAAGCTATTTTTGCATAAGATCACACTGGGACTATAAAAATAGGGAGTAGCTGTTTTACTGCATACGTTCTTGACCATTCAGATTCATAAGACATTGTGTGAGCCTGAGGGCCGGTATTTGATGCTCTCCTTGTTATTGAACCAACATGAGCTAACTTTAGTATCTCTATGTAGACCAGGAAGATTTTATAAGAAGTTGGCTTCATTAGGGGTAAACTAATAGTTTCAAGTTGTAATAATATTTGATATACTGCCCATCAAATATTTATTTCTAGGTAGTTTACAATATTCGAATAAAGGAAATGTAAGAATATGCAATAAATTCAACAAGGAAGGAAGAAACAATAGCAAACATTAAAACAGCAGCTGCAGGAACTGAAGTATCCACCACTGAACGCAAAGGCAATAATATGAAGAATATATATGCCAAAATTTAAAAATAACGTTTTAAAGCCAGATTTAAACATTGCAAGGGCTCCTCAAGCAATAAAACAGAGGGGAGGAGTGGAGGGTCCTAGCAAGAGAATAGGGTGTAGGTAAGCAAGGAAGATATAGAGGGATGCCAAAGTAAAATGCTTTATGAACCAGAGTGGCACAGGCAGCTCCTTGTGACTCTGGGCAAGTCACTTAACCCTCCATTGCCTGCCGCATAGAGCCTGCCGTGAGTGGGAAAGTGCGGGGTACAAATGTAACAAAAACAAAAAATCTAAAAGTAATCCTACAAGCAATGGGTAATCAACGTACTTCTTTCACAGTTCTGTGTGTTCTGCTGAAACTGTTAATTTACTTTGTTGATAATTTGTTGCAAAGGTGTTGTAGTCTGGTTTGTTTTTCTTGCTCTGTTACAATAAAGGATTTCTAAAAATTAAAAATAACCCCCCCCCCCCCCCCCAAAAAAAAAAAAAAAAAAACAACAACTAGTTTGTGCCTCTGACCAAGGACTGCTATTAAGATGGTGGGTTTGAGATTGGGTTTGGAGGGGGGGAGGGGAGATATACAAGTAATGAAAAAGCCCTGGGCAATAGCAAATGAAAGTTCAGGATGATATAGCCCAGCACAAACTGATTCCAATTTTGATGGGAGCACAAAGGAGTAGGAAGAAACTATTGGGCAAAAAAAAAAAAAGTGCTGCTTGAATGTGGTCAATTCCAGTCCTGAAAAAGGTTCCAAGTTTATTAAGAGCTTCTACACCGTCCATCAAATTAATGTCTGGGTAGCTTACATTCTAAATGTAAATGAGGAGCGGTTGAAAGAACAGAATGACAGATTGTGAGAGGAAAAGAGAATGACGTACAATATTTGATAGGAAAGCTGGGTAGGAAAGCACAAAAGGATGCCCAAGTTGATAACTATGACTCTGAATCACACATAAACTCTGCATTCAGTGATAATAGTACTGATGATGCTAGATTGTTTAATGTATCCACACCATGACAACCAAGACATACAAATTATCTGTGTTTGAAGACCACATTTATACAAATATATTAAATGATGTTATTATGCAGGTCCTGAAAAAACAATGTGCTTCCATTTTTTCACACTCATTTCACTACTATTGATTCTGACTTGGACAGCAAAACTTCTTAAAACTTCCCAAGATAATGTAAAAATCGTACCATTTTTGTTAAAATGGAAACTTACTGACTAATCAGGAGAAGGTCAATTTCAGCAGGGTCTATCAAGTCAATGTAAGGGAGAGCATCCATTCCTTCCAACCCAGGATGGATCCCACAATCCAGCTAAGAAAGATAAAGAAAAGCCTGGAAGCAATCTCCTCAAATCATCAAGAGCTGGGCACAAAGCAATCTGCTTTCCTCATTTTAATAACAAATTCAGTCATGCCTATTCATCCCTCAAAAGAAAAGATCATGTAAAGCTTAAATCCATGAGATGTTTTAAAGACAACTATGTTTTGTGCTAGCCGGAGTGCAAACACTAGAGCACTTACCATTATTTTTCTTCCTTTGAACTCCAGTATAATGCATGATCGTCCCACTTCCTGCCCAGCTCCACTACAGAAAGAACACAAAAATAGTCTTATATGCCTGTGTCTATAACTGTCTAGTAGATCATGTAGTATATGGACAAGTGTGTATGATGTGCATATGTGAGTATGCAACTGTGAATCTGAAGCTTAGCCGGTGGTGGGAGGCAGTGCTGTTGGATGGGAGGTGGGATAGTGCTGGGCAGACTTATACGGTCTGTGCCAGAGCCGGTGGTGGGAGGCAGGGCTGGTGGGTGGGAGGCGGGGATAGTGCTGGGCAGACTTATACGGTCTGTGCCAGAGCCGGTGGTGGGAGGCGGGGAAAGTGCTGGGCAGACTTATACGGTCTGTGCCCTGAAAAAGACAGGTACAAATCAAGGTAAGGTATACACAAAAAGTGGCACATGTGAGTTTATCTTGTTGGGCAGACTGGATGGACCGTGCAGGTCTTTTTCTGCCGTCATCTACTATGTTTATGTACTTCAATCTGAGTTTTGTGGGAACACATGAATGTTTCATTGAGCATCAGATAAACTGTGTCTTTCTCAGTGAATGTGTAGGAAAATACCATATCAGTAAATAGGTGGATGGGTGTGTGTTGCAACTCTCAGAGTATCTCATTGCATGTATCCATCATATATTCATCCAGACAGTTATAATGAGTGTTATCCTTTATTTATCCAAATATTTAACAAATTCACAAACTCATAAAACCCTAGATCTCTCAACCACACTCACGCTCATTATAACTGTCTGGATGAATATATGATAAATATAAAATACAGTTATTGTAATTGTTTAGAACCGAGTATATATAGAGTGTGATTGCATGTATCCACATATAAAGTGCCCTTCACATCTCATAGTCTCTCGTCTTGTGCTAGGAGAAAGAAGGTGAAATTTAGTTACCTACATTTTGAATATGTCTGTACATTTTCTTCCATACTGAAAGCGTAAAACATTTGTTAGATCACTGAAAAAAAAACCTCAGACTTTAATGTATTTTGAAGGAAGGAAGAAGAGGAGGCGAAGAAAAGGTGAGACTAAAAGGAGAGGAAAAAGATGGAGAACAGCATATGGATAAGAAAAAAAAAGCCCAATAACCGTTTCTCCCATTCTTAGAAATTTAGACCGGAGGCCAAGTTTTCTAAATATTCTTTTTTCTCTATCTCTCTCAGCATGTGTTTGTGTAAACACTATGAGCAAGTACACAGTCCACTCACAGGGGACGGATGAGGAGCTGATCACTTTCCTCAGCCGGAATCAAAGCGTCCGCTTTCCTTTTCGCCGTCACCGACATCTTTGCAGAGTAGCAAACGCCAGCTGAGCTCCAGTCCACCAGACCCCTGGTCCCCTTCACACAATTCTACCACTTCCAGGGTCACCGTCGCAAGAAGCCGGAACCGGAAGTGGGCGATGCACTTGCGCGGAGGGGTCATTTCCGGTTGTTGTTGTGCGCTCCAGACGGTCAGAGGTAAGAGAGGTATTGCTAGGTTTTGTGTGTGAGTTAGGTTGGTGGTTCCTCCTTATGTTTAAATACGTCTGTGCTAGTCGGAGCCCTTCTGATACCTTCTATAAGAGGCCGTTCCCTCAGTTTGTCTGAGCTCCTACCAGGGGCGGTGGTTGCCAACTTTCGGAAATCGCTGAAGACCCACCTTTTCAACAAGGCATACCACAAAGATTAGAAAACCCAAATGCAACACATCTCCACTCTACCTACAATCAGAACTGGTTTTCTCCTATATCTGCTGTTTAAATTCCTGTTTAATTCAATTGGTTCATCTCTATTATGCAATACTAATTGCTATCTTCCAATCTAGTATCTACCAATAACGATACATTGTAAGCCACATTGAGCCTGCAAATAGGTGGGAAAATTTGAGATACAAATGCAACAAATAAATAAATATGTAAAAGGCTCGGTGTACTGAGGTTTGTGATTTAGGGCAGGTGATCTCAGTTTTCTGTGTTCAACCTGTGGCGGAGAAATTCCACTTCGTCTGTTCTCTGACTCAATCTATAACTTATGCCAGAACAAGTCTGATTATCTGTATTAACATGTCAGTACGGTCATGGATTATATCTTACTAAATTACTGCCAAATCTTAAGATTTTTTGTTACTATATATTTTTATTAAAGGAGATTGTTGATTTCTGCTTACTGTTTATCTGTGTATTTGGTTACCTTCTTTGAAATCAATAAAAATTATTTTGAAACATAAATGCAGGGTGGTAGTTAACAAAGGGGCTCTCTTACTAAACAGAAATGGTACTCATTGCTAACTGGTCTGAGAAACTGAATCAAATCTCTGTAAACCCGGACGTTGCAATGGGGCAATTTGACAAATTGAAGAGTAGCAAATTGCCAGGACTGGATGAGATACATCCCAGAATACTGATAGAATTGAAAAATGAACTTGCAGAACTATTGTTAGTAATATGTAGTTTATCTTTAAAATCAAGCATGGTGCTGGAAGATTGGAGGGTGGCCAATGTAAAGCCAATTTTTAAAAAGGATTCCAGAAGTGATTCGGGAAATTACAGACCGGTGAGCCTGACGTCTGTGCCGGACAACATGGTAGAGACTATTATAAAGAACAAAATTACAGAGCATATACATAAGCATGGATTAATGAGACAAATCCAACATGGATTTAGTGAAGGGAAATCTTGCCTTACCAATCTATTACATTTCTTTGAAAGGGTGAACAAATGTGGATAAAGGTGAACCAGTCGATATTGTGTATCTGGATTTTCAAAAGGTGTTTGACAAAGTACATCATGAAAGACTCCAGAGGAAGTTGGAATGTCATGGGATAAGAGGTAGTGTTTTATTGTGGATTAAAAATTGGTTAAAAGATAGAAAACAAAGAGTAGGGTTAAATGGTTAGTATTCTCAATAGAGAAGGGTTGATAGTGGGGTTCCACAAGGATCTGTGCTGGGACCGCTGCTTTTTAACATATTTATAAATGATCTAGATATGGGAATAACTAGTGAGGTAATTAAATTTGCAGCTTACACAAAGTTATTCAAAGTTGTTAAATTGCAAGAGATTGTGAAAAATTGCAAGAGGACCTTACGAGACTGGGAGACTGGGCATCCAAATGGCAGATGACGTTTAATGTGAGCAAGTGCAAAGTGATGCAAGTGGGAAAGAGGAACCAGAACTATAGCTACGTGATGCAAGGTTCCACGTTAGGAGTCAATGACCAGGAAAAGGATCTAGGTGTCATCGTTGATGACACGTTGAAACCCTCTGTTCAGTGTGCAGTGGTGGCGAAGAAATCAAACAGAATGCTAGGTATTAGTAGGAAAGGAATGAGGATGTTATAATGCCTTTGTATCACTCCATGATGCAACCGTACCTTGAATACTGTGTGCAATTATGGTCACCGTATCTCAAAAAAGATATAGTGGAATTAGAAAAGGTACAGAGAAAGGTGATGAAAATGATAGTGGGCATGGGATGACTTCCCTATGAGGAAAGGCTGAAGCGGCTAGGGCTCTTCAGCTTGGAGAAAAGATGGCTGAGGGGAGATATGGTAGAGGTATATAAAATAATGAGTAGAGTGGAATGGGTAGATGTGAATTGCTTGTTTCCTTTTTCCAAAAATGCTAGGACTAGGGGGCATACAATGAAACTACAAAGTAGTAAATTTAAAACAAATCGAAGATAATATTTCTTCACTCAACGTGTAATTAAATTCTGGAATTCGTTGCCAGAAAATGTGGTAAAAGCAGTTAGTCCAGCGGGGTTTAAAAAAGGTTTGGCTAGCTTCCTAAAAGAAAAGTCCATGAGGAATTATTAAGATGGATTTGGGAAAATTCACTGCTGATTTCTAGGATAAGCAGCATAAAATGTACTGTTTTGGGATCTTGCCAGGTACTTGTGACCTGGATTGGCCACTGTTGGAAACAGAATGCTGGGCTTGATGGGCAGTCTGTCCCAGTATGGCAATGCTTATATTTTTATGAAATGGGTGGACAGATCTATCCAGTATCTTGGGTTGTTACTATCTATGGAGACGTGGGATATCCATCCTTTGAATGGAGACAGGTTGTTACAGGATACTAAACTTCAGTTTGAAAAATGGAGCCATTTACTTTAATCATTAATGGGTAGGATTAATCTCTTTAAAATGGTGATTTTTCCTCTTTGGCTTTATGTCTTGCAAGTTATACCAATTTATCTCTTGCAAAAGGTTTTGCAGTTGTTAAAAAGACTGTTTAGGCAGTTTTTGGGTGCTGCGAAGAAATAAAAAATGCGTATGGAGTACCTTTATGATACTTGGTCACAGAGAGGTTGTTTAATCAATATAATCAAGCTGCTTATTGAGGCATCCTCGAGACTGGTTATTCATTTCTGATCAATTTACACCAGTACGATAGGAGCAGGCATTGTTTGCCTAGTGGTATTTAAAATTTCTTCTGCAGGCTCGGGCTAGGATTTTGCCACAACAAAATTCTGCTGCAATTATTGAGAAGCATCTGGAGAGAGCTTTTGCATTTTTGGAACCAGAATCCTATTGTTAATGATTTGTTGCCATGTAGGGGCAACTCTGATTTCATGCTGGGAATGGAGTCTGGACTCTTTAGGAGATAGTCAGACTTAAGCATCACTTTACTTGAACATCTCCTTAATGAGGAAGGCAGATTCTACTCTTTCCTAGAATTGCAGCAAATACTTGCTCTACCTCAGAATAACTATTTTGCTTATCTGCAGTTGCATCACTACTATGCCAGCTTAGATCAGTCAGCCTTAAAAGCAGGTTTAGGTCAGAAGCTTAGAGAATTTTTATAAGGAGATGTATTTGGACCAGTCTTGGTATCTGTGCTACATAAAGCTTTGGTTTCTCTTCTCCCTCCACGGGAGTATGGTCCTCTCAAGGAAGCATGGAGCAGAGATGTTGGGTATGACTTGGAGGGGGTAGACTTTCTAAATTGATAAAGGATATCGAATCTCCAAGAGTGTCAATACTTTATACTTCTTAAAGCATATATATCACAGCTACAGGCCTCTTAAAGTGGATTGGGTGCCCATTGCACAATGTTCCAAGTGTCTGTGGGGGGACAATGCCTTCTGGAGATGGAGTGGTATCCAGGCTTTTTGCAGAACAATTCATAGATACTTGGGGAATCTTTTTGGTCAATGCATAGTCCTTTCTTGGAAGGGAATTCTATTAGCTAAATGGGAAGTTTATGAGATTCCTGATAAAGCTTCTCATTTATTTCTTAGCAAAGACTATTCATTGGGAGAAAGTGTATATTTAATCATTGGTTGCAGGATATGCCTCCCTCTTTTTGGTATTGGAGAAATAGACTACATGCCTTAATGTTTTGGGAGGTGCAGGCTGCCCTTGCTACCCCCAGAAGGCAAAGGCTTTTTTGTCCGTTTGGAATTATTACCTGCAAACTATCTCACACAAGACAAGAAGTGCAGTACTGAATAAATTCCAGGACATAATCACGATTTGTTTATCGTCTACAACAGGCTGACTTTGTGTGCTTGGGTGGAGGGGGAAGAGGATGGGGTTGAGGGGAGGTTAGGAACTGTTGGGCACACTCATCTCAGTAAGATGGCACGGAGTCATAAGAGTTCACATAACGGGCCGTCATGGTTGTATTCTCAAAAGATAAGGATAGTGGGGATAGGTGGTAGCAGGTTTTTCACTGCTTTACTTTTTTCAGTGGAAAGGAACAAGCTCATCCTCACATGCTTCTTTCAATAAGTACATGGTGATAGGAGTATTTTTTCCTTGCGAAAGATACGTGCCCCACTCTGGAACCTTTGTAATTAATGCCTGCCCCTTTGTGCAGAGAATAATAAAGCCAATGTAAGCCATTGGTCTTTCTGTTCCCTTTCAGGCTTTGCTCTTTTTTGCCACTGATGTCATGCATCTCATCTTGATCAAGCTATGGTGAAGAATGTTCCGTAAAGGGAAGAAAAGGCACAGCAGTAGCAGTTCACAGAGCAGTGAGATTAGTACTAAAAGCAAGGTGAGCCCAGGAGCAGCACACCGCCTGTTTAGCCGGCTATACGAGAGTTTGTATTCTTTCTGCTAAGCAGCAGTTTAACCATGGAATATGAAGTTAATTCAGCAGAAAATTATCATGTTTTGTTGTGTGAATCTGACTATCGTAGAAACACCATGGGTTCAAGATGGCCCTGAAATATTACATTTTGATTAATACAATAAAACACCTGGGGAGTATTTCATTGAAGGTAGAAGGGAAAGAATGGAGCCTGGGAAGAAAAAAGGGAGAAATTAGTAAGAGAGGGACAATTCATAATTGGTTGATGGACTGAAATAATAAAAAAAAATGGAGCAGTTAGTGTGACTGAGATACATGTGTTGATCTGACATTTCTCTGTGGTTCAGAAATAACTGCAAAATTCTAGTGGAGAAGACAGTTTGATGAATCTTGTAAAACAAGGGAGGTTTCTATTTATATTTTCAACCTGCTGAAAATTTGACATGTCTCATTAATCATCACCTCCTTTTGGTTGGATGGTTGTTTTTACAACACTCAGTATTCATAACCCAGATAAGCTAAATGAAGATAAGATAAGACTACTCTTGTGATTTTACAATACACCTCAAAGCCCTAGCTTTAGGACCTCTTACAAGTCCAGATAGGATAGGTAAAGCTTGTTAAAACACGTCTGGTGGCAAAAAGTTCAGATACAATATCTTCAAGCATCCTTCGCCATCAGAAGGTTGGAGAGATGGCTCATGTCCTCTCACACCTTTCTTTAAGGAAAATGATGTATTCACTGTTAAATCAGATAAAGGGTTGGTGTGGTGAGTGTGACTTGAATTTTTTTTATTTGAAAGTGCCTTTCAGCTAAGGTAGCTGCAGACTGTTCCTTTCTTTAATGGGATATAGTTTAGCAGCAGATCATTTTACAGAGATCAGGAAAGTCAACCAGTTAGCTTTGCTGTATGTTCTAAAATGTCCCTCTGTCGCTCGGAGAGATAAAGATTCTCACAGCCCCATTAGCGAGCAAGAAGTTTCAGTCACAGCTAATGCAGCCTGTACTTTGGGTTGTGAATATGCTGGCCTGTGTCCAAGGTATCGCACATGGATCTGGGGTGGCAGGAGAGTCTATCCAAATCCTCCTGCTCCTAGGCCACATTCTGAAATTTTTATATGGATTAGATGTACAGCAAGCTAGTTATGTTGTGTTGACAGTTATGTATTCATATTTGTGGAATAAATCTTAAAGTACCATCAGAATTCTTATGTCCTGCCCAAAAAGCCCTGAAAATAAGGTGTGGATTAGATAGAAGAACAAAAAGCTAATAGGAGGCATAATTACATGCATTTATTTATGAAATTATGAATCCCTCAAAAAATACTCCTTTATATGCCTTGAAAAATTTGTGTGGCTAAGACAGAAGTGGTTTGGCATTCATCACTAGAAAGTGAGAAGTAAGAAAACCTTCTTTTATCTCTTTTCAGTTTAATGGTTACTGTTTTGCAATTGTAGTCTCTAATATTCAGTTGTTTCTATTTTCTAGTTCAGGGCTTCCGAAACCTGATCTAGGGATCCCACAGCAAATCGTATTTTTGAGAGATCTTGAGCTAAATTTGCATTTACTAGTTTCCAGTGTTTAGATTCATTGTGTATACCCTGGAAATCCAGCCGGCTGTGGGATCCCCAAGCTAGGTTTGGAGGTTCTGGTCTAGTTCCTGGTAATGTGTACTGACTTTAGGAGGTACATATCTTTTTGTCTGGGAGCTCACTTTTAATGGTAGCTTTACTTTACTATCCATGATCTTTTAGAACCCTTATTTGATATGAAGAGGGATGCTGCCCAGATGGAGAAGGTTTAGAGAGTATTTGGGTTTGAGAAAGATGAGTTTTCTGTATTTTGACTTGTAATTCCTCTCTTGAACAGTCTGTAGATTCGAGCCTCGGTGGGCTTTCCAGATCCAGCACTGTGGCTAGCTTAGATACAGACTCTACCAAAAGCTCAGGTAAGTTGTAGGGGTGGACTAACATGTAAGAATGGGGATGTGCATCACAACTGACAAACGTGTAGCCTGAGGTACAAGAACATAAGAATAGGGATACCGGGTCAGACCAATCTTGCCCAGTATCCTGTTTGCAACAGTGGCCAATCCTGGTCACAAGTACCTGGCAGAAACCCAGATAGTAGCAACATCCCATGCTACTAATCCCGGGGCAAGCAGTGGCTTTCCCATGTCTGTTTCAATAGTAGACTATGGACTTTTCCTCCAGGAACTTGTCCAAACCTTTTATAAATCCAGATACACTAACCAGTGTTATCACATCCTCTGACAACAAGTTCCAGAGCTTAGCTATTCATTGAGTGAAAAAATATTTCCTATTTGTTTTAAAAATATTTCCATGTAACTTCATTGAGTGTCCATTTCAAGACTCATCTTTCCACTTTCCTCTAGCGCTACCAATTTAGTCTCTCCCTCACCTACTTCTGCCGCACATCATATTTCTACTTTCCTTGGAGGCTGTAGCAAGGGCAGTGCTAAAAGGCCTGCAGTTGTGGCAGCAGCAAAAGGAAGTGGAGGAAATGTGACACTGGTGGCAGTACTGCCCTCTGACCCATAGGGATGCAGCAGATATGTGTTTACATTCCCCAGTGCAGCCCCTCCTCCTGTAGTTACTTCCTGTTTAGTGCAGGGACCTTGAGTACACATCTTTGCTACACAAATAGACTGGAGGGTTGTGAAGCCTCTCACCTGTATCCCCAGTATTCAGAAGGGAAAGAGAGAGAAGAAGAGAACAGGGGGGGAAAAAACGGAATTTTTAATATTTCTTTGCTTTTATTATGTTTTTATGATGGTGATTATAATCTGAGTTATTTGTATGAATGTTACTAATTGGCTCTCTGGTTTTGCTGTGCTTTTCTATCAGAAATGGATTTCAAAGTGTGTTTTTATAGTATTCTAACATTGATTTTATTGTTATATTATATTGTAAACCATTCTGATTTACTTTTTGTATAAGTGACGGTCTAGTAAATAGATAAACGATCCCAGGAGATGGAGCAGATAATCTGGAAGTTAAATAGCTGGGAGACTTGGGTTATCTGGAACTTCTAGTTAAGCTCGCTGTTGGAGATTGGGAATTGGTGAATGGGTTACTGAAGTTTGAAGTAGAGACTTGCATGGGAACAGAGTTCACGGGAATCCCACAGAAACCATGAGATTCTCGCAGGGACTGAAGCAGTTCTGCGGGGATCCTGTGGGGACGGAAGCAGTTCCTGCGGGGTTCCCGTGGAAGTGTATGCTGCATTTGCGCCAGCCTCTCACCTACCGAGTACCAAGTTCTTTGAGTTCTGTCTCCTCCTTGCTTTAACAGCACAGATGCGGAAAGTCTCCATTAAGGAGGTGGTAGAGATACAAATGTGATGAAATTCAAAAAGGCATGGTATAAACATTTAGGATCTCTAATTAGAAAATGGAAGTTATAAAAAAAAACGAAACTTAAATGACTGCATGTGTGTGAATGTGTCGAGTGACACATAGATGGCGACTCTAGTTGTGATGAACTAGGGCTGATACCAGGAGACCTGCATGGTCTGTCTTTCATATATGGCAATCTGGTTTAAGATGGGCTGGAAAGGGCTTAGACAGCAACTTTAGTGGCTGGAACATGAGGACAGTGCTGGACAGACTTTTACGGTCTGTGTCCAGCAAATGA
Source organism: Microcaecilia unicolor (assembly GCF_901765095.1). NCBI lineage: Eukaryota > Metazoa > Chordata > Amphibia > Gymnophiona > Siphonopidae > Microcaecilia > Microcaecilia unicolor. The sequence continues at coordinate 436,260,082 of NC_044033.1, forward strand.
GAAGATAAATAGGCTGGAGTGGTCTTCGAGGGCAACTCCAGCAGTTGGAACATAAGGATAGGGCCAGGCGGACTTCTATGGTCTATGTCCCAGAAACGCCACAGAAAGACTATAATCAAGTATATAATATCACATTCATTGTTGATTTAATCATGAATTGATAATGATTATGTCTATTGGCAGACTGGGTGGACCGTTCTGGTTTTTATCTGCTGTTATTTACTATGTTACTATTAATCCTGTCTGCTCCCAGGCTGATGCGCAGACCTCAGCTCTGACATAGGCACCAGCATCAGATGTCACCTGACCTACTGGCGTGTGCATTTGGCGATCTCTCAGCACACAGTGCCAGTGAATCAGAGAAGTCTTACATGTGCGCTCCAGAGTGTTCCAATTTCTGTTCCTTCCTTGTGTGCAGTGCTGCGGCTCAAACTCAGAGAGCAGACAAGAATTTTTTTTTTTTTTAATGTACCATTAAATTCTTGTGGGGACAGGTTAGATTCCCCGCGGGGATGGGTGGGGATGGGTTAGATTCCTTACGGGGACAGATGGGAACGGGTTAGATTCCAGCGGGGACGGGTTGGATTTCTGTCCCCGTGCAACTCTCTAGTTTGAAGGCAGGAAGCGCAAGTGTCAGTTTGTGCAGTCTATTATTTGTCAGCTCAGATTTACACGACCAGTAGGCCACAGGAGGAGGCAGTTAGAGGTACTTTTGCCTGTGTCCTTTCTGTGGTTAGCATGTCCTCTAGATAGAGCAACAAGAGGAGGGGAGATAGGGGAGGAGGAGCTAGGGCACTGCAATGCAGAGTGCAGGCACATCCAGGGCTTGGCACAGAAGAAATAAAAAGGAGCAGGGTATGGAGGAAAATGTGACAGAAATTGTTGTCTTTGCTCCAATGCATCTTACATTCAGATATGTCACTAGCAGTATGGGTATACCAATAAGGAAATCCAAACATAAACTGATCTTAATCACAAAAAAGTTTACTCACTAAAAACATCTTCAAACAATTTCAACCAATTTGTGCAGAAAAAAAGACCTCAGAACTGTGGTCTGATACTCTCAATCTCAGAACCATCTTAAACCATCATAGGTCATTAAAAAAAAGAAAAGAAAAACCTCCACATGAAATCTTTCCAGTTCAAATCAAAATCTCAGGATCAGCTTCCAAGGAAACCGAACAGAGGAAAATTTAATAGGCTTAATCACTGTTTGTAACAAATTATAAGGTCACTTATTTTGACGTATTATGTCCAGTAAAGCCTCCAAACTGTAAACTTCTAATAACTGAGCCACATTTCTTCAAATCCCTTCTCCAGGAGTTGCATCAGGGGGTTATTCCACTGTTCTCACTCGGCTTTACTTGAGAAAAAGCCATGTGAGAACAGTGGAATAATTTCCTGATGCAGCTCCTGGCAAAACAGGGATCCCCTGTTGGGAACTGAAGAAATGTGTCTCAGCTATTAGAAGCTTACAGTTTGAAGGCCGTATTGGACATAATATGTCAAGATAAGTGACCTTATAATTTGTTACAAACAGCGATTAAGCTTATTAAATTTTCTTCTGATTTCTTGGAAGTGTACTCGCTGATCTTTTCTAACAGTGATTTGCATTGGAAAAATTTCATGTGGAGGTTTTTCTTTTCTTTTTTTTTAATGATCTATGATGGCTTAAGATGGTTCTGTGATTGAGAATATAATCAGACCACAGTTCAGAAGTCTTTTTTTTTTCCTCCATAAATTAGTTGAAATTGTTTGAAGATGTTTTTAGTGAGCACACTTTATTGTAATTAGGATCAGTTTGTTTGGATTTTCTTGTTTTTACTGGTCCTCCTCCTACCTATGTTAGACATGTACCTGTAAGGCCCATTAGTGCAAAATCTTATTTCTGCCATTCTGCCCCAGTAAATGCTGTACCCACCAAATCTGGCAAGTGCATGCTTTTTCGGCTAATGCAACTGGAGTTGAAATTTTGTGTCCTGGTGTATTCCAATACCATAAGATCAAACAGCATAAACAGAAAAGAATGCTGTTGTAACACGACTAGCTTTCTTTGGGAAGAGCACATTACAGCGTGGGTGGGATTGTGTTTGAATAAATGGGTTTAAGTGGAGGTAGTCATTTTTTTTTCCTTTCAAAGAAAAGGTAAAGATAAATATTTTCTTTATTCACAGGGCAAAGCAACAGTAATTCTGACAACTGTGCAGAATTCAGAGTTAAGTATGTTGGTGCCATTGAAAAACTGAAAGTTGAAGAGTGCAGAAGCCTCCAAGGTCCCTTGGACTTGATCAATTATATTGATGTGGCACAGGTGATAAAAACTAGCCTAATAAAATATTTACACCAAACCATAAATAAAAGCCTGAAGAGAGAGAATTATTGCTTGCCTCAAGTTATATGTCATATGTTTACTAAGGTGAAATCTAAACTTACATGTTATAATTTCCTTTCCTGAGTTTTGCCAGACTAGTCTGAACAAGTAGGTTATGTCCCCCTGCCAGCAGGTAGAGACAGAATAAAACCTCTGAGCTGACTTCATTTCCCTTACATGGATCTGCTGCTATCTACAGCTCCTTAGTAACCTATGTCAAAGCTAGGACAGATGAAGGCAATTATAATTTGGGTTTCCAATTCACCATCGAAGTCCAATATGATAGTCAAAAAATTCACTTCATGGGCATTAATCCAAGGGTACAACTTAGCCAACTGCCTTGAGTGGACAAAAAGAATCTTTCTGAATTTGTCAAATTGTGAGCCCTTGATTACCATGGCTTTTGTGAGTTGGTTCTGGATGGGTGTGGATGGGTGTGGCAGGACTAAAGTGGAAGTGTGTGGTGGGAGGAGTGCTATGAGAATTGACCTCACTCGTTATGAGTCCCCGTGGCCATACTGTTGACTCTGCCTACTGGTAAGGAAGAAAAGGAGAAAGTGAGAGGGGATGAACAGAGATGAAGTGGGAAAAGATGAATGAACAAAGAGGAAGGAGGGAAGAAGACAGGTGGAAGAAAACAATGAGAAAACAGGAAGGGGGTGGGAGAGAAGAGAGATAGGAATGAGAAGTGGTAGAAGAGATTGATGAATCATGAAGATGGAAGAGAGAGTGACATGAGGAAAGGAAAGAGGTCAGAGAAGACAGTAGGAAGGGGGGAGAAATGAGAAGGGAAGGATGGTAAGGACAGAGAGGAGGTGAAGGGATTGCAAGCACTGACCACTGCTCCATTACCATGAGAGAAAGAGATTCAAGATGGCCACATGTAGGATAAGGGAGACTTTTTATTGTGTGATCAAGCAGCTTGAGGATACTGTGAGATGGTGAGAGAGAGAAGGAAGGGGGTGACAAAGAAAAGGCGTCATCCTCTGCAAGTTATCAGAAGTTTGGGGTCAGTTGCTGCTTAAAGGGTTGAGGTCAGAGCAGTCTGTGGATGTTCCATGATGCAGCTTTTGCACAGAATGGGCTTTGGTTGATCAGTGGTAAAATGGGCTTGGAGGTGCATCCTCTTCATGCCAACACTATCTCAAAGAAGGATCGCACATAGCCCAGCCCTCACCACACGTCAATGGATAGGAAAGGAGGTCTTCTTCTTTTGTTAAATTGCTTCTCTTTTTATGACAGAAGTTTAAAGGTTTTGTTTTCTTTTTCATTTCAAAGCAAGATGGAAAGTTGCCCTTTGTGCCACCAGAAGAGGAGTTTATTATGGGTGTTTCAAAGTATGGCATTAAGGTAGCAACATCTGATCAGTATGTAAGTAAAAAATTTTCTATCTGAATTTCTGAAAAAACTAAGTATAGGTGTATATATGGAAACTATGTATCAATCAACAAAGTAACTGAAATTTCTAGAGTTTTTATGATATGTCTGCCCTCTGCAGCCTGATTGGTTGAGGGGAAACAAAAACATAAACCACGTATGGTAACACCCTACAAAAGTTAACTCTGTGGACTGGACTAACCTCTTTTGTGTATATAGTGTCATGGTGCATGAAAGATTCCACTTGCTCTTTCAAGGGATCAGTTCATAAAAGAAAGCCTTGAACTCACCAAAAGTATGATGCGCTCTAGTAAGATTTTGTTTTTTTGTTACATTTGTACCCCGCGCTTTCCCACTCATGGCAGGCTCAATGCGGCAAGCAATGGAGGGTTAAGTGACTTGCCCAGAGTCACAAGGAGCTGCCTGTGCCGGGAATCGAACTCAGTTCCTCGGTTCCCCAGGACCAAAGTCCACCACCCTAACCACTAGGCACTCCTCCACTGATACTCTTATAAGTAGATTTTGATAGGGCATAGATAGAAGAGCTACAGCTAAAATATAATATGGTAGACATTTCTGTTGTATCTCTAGCACAAGACAGAGAGGGGAAGAGGAATTTGAATTCAGCTCATGCTTTTCTCAATAGTTCACAATGCATTACAATTCAGATACAGTAGGTGTTTCGCTGTCCCCAGAGGGCATATAGAGGGTTAAGGGGCCTTGTCACTAAAGATCAGCATGCTCTAATAGACATTGGCGTACGCTAAGTGCCAGGTTCCCTAAGTGACTTGTCCCAAGATCACAAGGGGTGGCAGTAAGATTTGAACCTGGTATCCCTGGTTCTCAGCACGTTGCTATAACCACAAGGCAAACCCTCCATTCCAAGCTGTTTGACAGGAGAAGATTAGACTAGATAGACCTCAGACAGCAAGAAGGCCCATGTACATACATAATATGTACATACCCTATGTTATAACCACTCAGTATCCTCAGCTCAACTCACCTTTTCTAAACATATCTCAGAGGTGATCAGGCTAGGTTTCTCAACTCTTTGTTCATTATGGATTATCCATCTAATGCTTGATTTTTCTATCATTGTACGCTGCTCTTTATGCTTTACTTATTTCCTGTGTGGACTACTGCAATATGATCTATGTGGGACTACCTCAATCTCAAAGACTTTAAACACTTCAAAACTGTGCTGCTTACTTCCTCTGCAGCACTAACAGGCATGACCATGCTTCTCCTCTGCTACTTAGACTACACTGGCCTCCCATTTTGCTTATAAAGTTCTTATGTTAGTACACAAAGAGGCATATTTTCAAAGCACTTAGACTTACAAAGTTACATAGTAATAGAAAATGAGCCCCATAATCTGTTATTCTGGGAATGCTTTGTCTCTCTCAAAATTTACACACTCCTTACACCTCTGCTCACCAACTCTGGTCCCTAGATTCCAACAGATTGGTCATACCCGACCCTAGATATATCACATATGAACTTAACTTGCCATTCAGATTTCTCCTATCTGGCGCCTTCCCTTTAGAACAGTCTTCCAGGAATGATACATCCTGAACAGTCCTTTAAAATGTTTAAATCCCCTTTGAAAGCCCATTTCTTTCAGCAGGTCTTCTGTTGATGTTCCTGTCTCTTTAATCGCTGGTATGACTCCTGGTGTGTAGCTTTTTTTTTTTTCTTTGGATGAATGACCTTGGATGAGTGTTTGTTTTCTGTCCTATTTGAATCTGGCATTCCTTTCTATTTTGTATGTGTGTGTTTTTATGGTAAAACCACTTAGATTCTTCCATGTTGGTATTTGGCAGTATAACAAGTTTTTAATAAACATAAATGAATGCATAAGTTGCAGAGTTGCTTTGTTTTACAACATAATTTTAAATTGTCCCTCAGATTTTTGAGGGGGCGGGGGGAATAGGACTGTGGAGGGTAGAGCCTTCTAGAATATTAAAAAGAAATATGCATTGGATTTTCAGATAACTTTGATATTTCTTACTTCCACAGGACATTTTGCACAGACACGCTCTGTATTTAATTGTCCGGATGGTTTGTTATGATGATGGGCTGGTAGCAGGAAAAAGTTTGTTGGCTTTGAAGACAACCGATGCAAATCAAGAAGAATGTAGCCTCTGGGTGTACCAGTGTAATAGTCTGGTAAAGTATATTTAGCTAAAAAGTTGTTTTGTTAGTGACTAGATGTAAAGTGAGTTCAAAACTCCATTTTTTATTTTTGATGGAATAAACAGGTCGGGAAATATGGAAACTTTGGTGTATATTTGTTGAAAACTTTCCTTATGAACCACAACATAGATCAAGTTCACTGAAATCGATTGCAGATACTCATCAAAACCCAAACAGTGAAGAGTGACTTTTTAAGGAGGAAAAAAGATCTCATACAACTGTGGCAAATAACTAGTGATTCTTCTGCACACAGTGCAAAAAGTAATCATAGATCAAAAAACCCCTAAAAATATATATATATATATATTTTTATCTTGCACTATAAAATCTTTCCATCTCATATAATATCATTAAGGAACATCATACGCACTTTACCCACTGTCGTTTATACACAGTGCTAATCAAAACGCACTTGACATTGAGAGTAAAAAAACTTATCTTTGTGGAGCTGTGCAATTCATGTGAAGCGTGGTTACACCCCAGTTGGCTGGCTTAACATTATGTGGTCCCAACGGTCCTGTTTTGCATCCGCTTCTTCAGGAAACCACACTGATGACCATTTTCGTTTCTGGCTCGCTGGAGGATAGACAGCAGTGGAAAGTCTACCCTCCAGCGAGCCAGAAACTAAAATGATCAGAGCCCCTGAAACAGTGTGCTCGCAGGCTCTGAACGCAACTAGCATGCAAATGCATGCTAAATGTGTTCCTCCCCAATGATCAGCGAGCAGCGCGCCAAACCCTTCACCAGGTCAGAGCTGGCGTTAGGGTATGCAGACCATTGGGGAGGAATGGTGAGCCCTGTCCAGCATGCATTTGCATGCTAGCAGCACCCCTCCCCCTAGCGACACGGGTTCAGTATCCCATCATATGGAGCCCTGGTGACCCAGTGGGCCATGAGTCAATTCCCCCCTCTCCCCCATGACCTGGTGGTCTAGCGGCCATTCCCCACCCTCTACCTTCGTTGGAGGAGGAAGGTGGCCTCCCTCCTCTTCCATCATCGGTAGCCCTGCCCAGTGCATCCTGGGATGCGTTGGGCAGGGCTTCACACTACATAAGGGAATTTCTCCCTTATATGGTGTGAAGCCCCACCCAGCACATCCCAGGATGCACTGGGCTGAGCGCCGTCATTTGTGAGGTAGCACCAATGGAAGAGGAGAAAAGCCACCTCCCTCCATCAAAGGTAGGGGGGTGGGGAAGAGGGCCGCTAGACCACTGGGGGGGGGGGTTGATTCATGGCCCACTGGGCCATCTCTATTCAAGGGCATGCTGGGGGGGGGGGGGGGGGGGGTTAACCTTTTTTTTTTTAAATCCTCGTCCTGTACATATGCTTAGATAATAATACATTTGAGGAAGAGAATATGAAATGGGATATGTAAATCTATTCTACAATCACTTCAAAAAAATATTCAAGAGGAAATGACATCAGAATGAAATGAGTGTTGCCTTAGACTTTTATCACAATTTTCTAATCATTTGTCACTCCTTATTTATTTATGGCATTTATACCCCACTCTTTCCCGCTCGATAGTGCGGCTAAACAATGAATGAGTACAAAGTATTACAAGGATAACATAATGTATAGTTACAAAGGTCTTACAGCGATAACAAGTTGAGTAGAAAATGATAACATGGAGAAATGTGGGGGAAGGATTGAGGTAAGGTTAATGTTAGTGGTGTGGTTTGGTACGTAAATTAAGTTGGGTCGTTCGGATAGGCTTGTTTGAAGAGGTATGTTTTCAGCAGCTTTCGGAAGGGTAGAAGTTCGTTGGTTGCTCCTTCACCAGCTGAGACATTATATCGGCACTATCTAAAGTCTGCAATGACCTATTCCTCGCCAAATCCAAAGGTCACTACTCCATCCTCATCGACCTATCCGCCGCTTTTGACACTGTCAATCATAACTTACTTCTTGACACACTGTCCTCTATTGGATTCCAGGACTCTGTCCTCTCCTGGTTCTTCTCTTATCTCTCCCATCATACCTTCAGAGTGCACTCTCATGGTTCGTCCTCCACCCCTATCCCGCTCTCTGTTGGAGTCCCTCAGGGATCTGTCCTTGGACCCCTTCTTTTTTCAATCTACACCTCTTCCCTGGGATCCCTGATCTCATCTCATGGCTTCCACTATCATCTTTATGCTGATTACACCCAGCTTTATCTCTCCACACCAGACATCACTGCGGAAACACAGGCCAAAGTATCGGCCTGCTTATCCGACATTGCTGCCTGGATGTCCAACCGCCACCTGAACTGAACATGGCCACGACCGAACTTCTTGACTTCCCACACAAACCCACTTCTCTCCCTCCACTCTCTATCTCAGTTGATAACACCATCGTCCCCGTCTCATCTGCCCGCAACCTCGGTGTCATCTTCGACTCCTCCCTCTCCTTCTCTACGCATATCCAGCAGATAGCCAAGACCTGTCACTTCTTCCTCTATAAATTAGCAAAATTCGCCCTTTCCTCTCAGAGCACACCACCCGAACTCTCATCCACTCTCTCATTACCTCTCGCCTTGACTACTGCAACTTACTCCTCACTGGCCTCCCACTCAGCCATCTATCCCCCTTCAGTCCATTCAGAACTCTGCTGCACGGCTTATCTTCCACCTGGACAGATATACTCATATCACTCCTCTCCTCAAGTCACTTCACTGGCTTCCGATCAGGTACCGCATACCGTTCAAGCTTCTCCTAACCTACAAATGCACTCGATCTGCAGCCCCTCCTTACCTCTCTACCCTCGTCTCTCCTTACATTCCTACCCGTAACCTCCGCTCTCAAGACAAATCCCTCCTTTCAGTACCCTTCTCCACCAACTCCAGGCTCCGCCCTTTCTGCCTTGCCTCAGCCCATGCATGGAACTCCCTGAGCCCATACGCCAGGCCCCCTCCCTGCCCATCTTCAAATCATTGCTCAAAGCCCACCTCTTCAATGTCGCCTTCAGCACCTAACCACCACACCTCTACTCAAGAAATCTAGACTGCATCAACTTGACATTTCGTCCTTTAGATTGTAAGCTCCTCTGAGCAGGGACCGTTCTTCTTTGTTGATTTGTACAGCACTACGTAACCCTAGTAGCGCTCTAGAAATGTTTAGTAGTATATCAATTATATTTATTGCAAAAAATGTTCATAAAACCTATATGTTGTACAAAAACCACAGCCAGTAATCCAAAAATCAAAAGACAAAAATGTCACTTTTCTTGTATAAAGAATCCCGTGCTGAATCTCATATAATCTCCTGATGCTCACATACACACAGCAGCATTTCGGCAGTCAGCCTGCTTCTGGCGTTAAATGTACTGAAGGCTGGCATTTTTTCACCTGTGAAATTTAGAAATGTTATTGGCTTATGATGTAAAAGTAAATAGTTGGATGTAAGCTGCGCCAGTAAGATATTTGGTCTGCAGTTAACCCCGGAAGCAGGCTGACTACCGAAACGCTGCTGTGTTTATGTGGGCATTGATATAATGTCTCAATTAGGTGGTAGAGGAGTGGCAAATGATTAGAAAATTGTGATAAAAGTCTCAGACTTGAAGTAGCTGTGTCTACAAGAGGGGTCCTAAGGCTACACTTATTCCATTCTGTCACTTCCCCTTGAAGATTTTTTTGAAGTGATTGTAGAATAGATTTATATATCCCATTTGATATTATCTTCTCCTATTTGTTGCTACTGTATTGTTTCTGAGAGGGAATTCGTTTCTCCTCTTTTCGATATATTAGAGGGAACATTGGCAAGGAGTCTAGCATGGGAAAGGGTTCAGTAGCAGGGAAAGACTCCTGTTGGCGCGGTCATGAAACATACACAGCCCACTAAACTAACTGGGGAACAGAGCCGAAATGAAGAGTTGGATGGATCAGAATTAAAAAGACATGAGTAAATGTTCTGAGACTTTCTCAGCTAATTTGCAGTTGTTCAGAACTCCAGGCGTTCATTAACATGGTAATCAAAGCAGTGTCATTTTGAAATTTCAGTAAGAAATTGAAGTTAATTTTTTTATAAAATTAAAATTAATCCAGGCACTAACAATATATAATGTGATTAGTATATCTTACAAACAGCTGTAACCATAGAACCATGTGAAACATATGACTCTCCATGTGTTTAACAGTTACAATACTTTCATAGACTGGCTCATTTTACACATTTTATGCCTGATCATTTTTATAAAATTGCTTTTGATATAATTATTCAGGCAGATATGTCTACACCATGTATAACTACTCATGTTCCAATTTTCTTATTTCTTCCCATTTTTTTCTTGTTTTATCCTTCAGTTCAAATGTACTTCTCTGTCAGTGATAGACTTTTTCATAACTTCTTCCTCTGGAATCCATTGAGGCCATCTAATATTTATAATCTTGACTCTAGCTCCACAGTCATGTTGTGTTCACAGTGTTCAATAGTTTTTTTTTTTTCTTCATTTAAACTTTCCTTCACGGCCTGCAGATAAAATCCAGACTGCTGAGATGATGCTCAATAGCTAAGGCCCTTCATTTTGACCTAGTTCATAGTGGGCAGTTCAGTGGTTTAAATTATTAAAGTTGGAGAGGAGAGGGAAGGTGGTACCAATAGTAGAGATTCTCTGGCTAGAATTGATGAATCTCTACTTCATTCTGATGTGCTAGCCAGCCAGCTCAAGAATCGGAGTCAATGGATTGGAGTAGATCTATATTGGGGGTTACAGAATCAAATAATAGAACCACCCAGCGCTAATAATCCAATACTCCTTAATATAATTCAAGGAAAACTCAATCAAACCACAACTGAGGCTCTTGTGGTTTGAGTTCTCCTTGAATTATATTAGGAAGTATTAGATTATTAGCACTAGCCAACTCAAGAATGACATTCATGTTGTTTTTGGGACATGTGCCATAGCCCCACAGGTTGATATTTCAGTTCATCATTATTAAAACACACTGCTAATGGTACTGAAAGGTCAGATGCTGCAATATGGAGAGTTTACAGTATTTTACACAAGGGTTCAGGCTGTACCTCTGTGTAGTTATCTATATTTGCTTTTGTTACTACTTGATTCTTTCAGAAATAAGCATGTGAGAAGTCATGTGCACAAATTAGTTTGCATTAGTTGCTTGTAAATCCTCTTGTGATTATTGATCCCCAGAAAAAGGTGCTTTTTCTATACAAAATCTACACCCTAAATGGAATTTCTAAGCTTAGGAATGCAGTGCTAGCTGCCTTATAGAGGCCTGGAAGAAAAGCCACCTTAGAGGCTAAACTCATAGTATTGCAATGGAAGAAGCACAAATTGTATTCACACCTCAGCTACAGTAATGTCACAATGTATATAATTGAGGAGGATGATGGGCACACTAAATAAATACTTTTTGTTTTATATTGGAGGAACAAGCACAAGCCATCTGCAAAGTCCTGTCTGCCACATTTGATTCAGTCTTAACATCAGAGAAAGCTTGACGTCCTCCCCGACAGCCCAAGTTTACAGCACAGGATGCCTTCGTGTTTGAAAATGGTGTGAGCAATGTCTTAGCCGCAAAGACTTTTTTTGATCAAAGATGTAAGAGGACTTGATCGTGCAGCTGCAGTTTTTCAATTTTCCTGAAAGAGCCGCTTTCTAACTACTGAAAAAAATATTCAGAAGATACAATTTGGGGTTTGTTTGTTTTTTTTTGTTAAGACTTGCATTAATTAGATCCATGTATCTTCAACAGCTTTCTTGAATTTGAACATCTTGAAACTGCACCAACAGCAGAAGTGAATTTTTAATCCAGGTGGTAGAGCCTCAAATGTAGCACAGTCTGTGTTGTGAAACTTGTACGAAGTTCCTCTACTTGATGGCTCTGAGAGCCATTTTGGGGGGAAAATCTCTGTATAAACTGACCTCCGCTGTTGAGTGATATACCAGCAGAACACACCTGACAAACAAAGCAGTGTTGCTTACCTGTAAGAGGTATTCTTTGTGGACATTCAGCACTTGTGTAGCTGCTGTTATCTTGATGTCACCGATGGTGCCAAAAGTGGCTATCATATAATAAGTGAGAAAGCAGTGCTCTGTGGGTCTTTTCTGTAACTCCAACTCACAGAAGTCTGCTGCTTAAAGTGCCCTGTGTGCAACTATGACCCAGTAAAAGCAAGATGTTTAGCCCAAGTCAGTATGGTTACATGCTGACCATTCTAATAGCGATGACAGGTCCCAGAATAAGCCATACCACTGGCTGGCACCAAAAGCACCATTTCAGAAACTGTAGCATGACATTGTAAAAGGCATTAGTTTTCAGGGGCAGTATGAAATTAGTTTAATTTGCTATTTCTATGATGTGTGTGGATTAGAAATAATATTTTGCATATTTATAAGCTCTGTTGTGAACATTTTATCACAAACATGTCAGTAAAATGGCACATATTATTATTAATGCAGTACTGTGAGATTGTTGTCATTTAAGTTACTAAGTGGCTTTATGTCTGTAGGTGTGGGGTCTTGAATTTGATATACTGCCTTTCTGTGGCAATGGAAGGTTAAGTGACTTGCCCAGAGTCACAAGGAGCTGCAGTGAGAATTTAACCCAGGTTCTCAGCCCACTGCACTAATCATTAGGCTACTCCTCCACTGAATGCCAAATCAGCTTGTTCCTACACATGTTAAATGCAGATTTATTATTTGATATACCAGCTGTAATCCAGTGGCCACTGAGGCATTAATCAATAAAAAATGGTTCCCAGAAGATATGGACAAAGACAAAACAAGAAAGATATTGTAGATTGAGGAGAACATCAGGTGACAGGGCAGCAAATACCAGACACTGATTGAGGAGGCAGAAGAGTCCACTAGGAAGAGAGCAGAGGCAGTAAGAGTTTAGCTGATAATGGAACTGCTGGGAAGCTTGGGAGAAAATCCAGGTTTTAAGGGAAGCTTTGAACTTAGCATTTAGATTCTAAACGAAAAGCAGGTCAGGAGTTCCCAAGGAACTCGGTCACAGAGCTGAAGGCTGTCTTTTCCGCTACTTTATCTTTTTTCTAGCTCTGGGGTTCAAGGTTCATTCTTACAGTCTATCGTAATTCCTTGATTAATGGTTGGGTTGCTGCACTGGTACCATAAGTATTTTGGTTTCTTATTGGCTTGCTCTCTTATTCTAGCCTTGCTTCATGTAGTAGAAATCTGCACATGCTGAAGCAGCCATAGGCCATCTGTACTTTTTTTTTAAGGTTTCACACTTGCAGGCCATTTGATAAACCATGCTAAAAATCAAATCAGATTCACAGATCAGCCTCTGTAACGCTTCTCTTCTTCCAGATACCAGTTCCCTAAGGTTTCCATTCAGGCCCCCGTTTCAAGCATAACTATTGTGGCATCCTTCTGGGATAAGCAGCATAAAATATATTGTACTGTTTTGGGATCTTGCCAAGTACTTGTGATCTGGATTGGCAACTGTTGGAAACAGGATACTTTGGCCTGTTCCAGTATAGCGGTACTTATGTAGACAAGGAGTGTTGTAAAATCTACATTAAAATGTTTCCTTAACAGGGTATGAGGCTATCTGTACTTTTGCTTTTTCTCATTAAGGGCTTGATTTCCTACATGCTTTATTTTTATGGTTTATAATGTACATCTATTAAAAACTAATCTAAAGCACTCACTAGTTTGGGGCACTGTGAGCCTTAGAGATAATTCGACTCCACATGTAATATACTATGTTTAGTTACTGAAAAAATAGAGGGAAAAAAAAAGACCTCAGTTATAAATGCTCACAACCATAACCTGTCAGTTGGAGCTTACTTCAGTCAATCATTAAAAAAAAAAAAAACTCCATTCTCCAAAAACAAGCAGGTCATCGTATTCTCACAGCTGGGTGACATCATCAGTCAGAGCCCGGTAAAGACACTGACTAGCAAGTACCAGAATTTTCTAGTAGTATCCCAATGCCCATGCATTAGTGCCTTCCCACCCAATGTGCGAGCTTGGGTTTCTTAGTCTTTGTTTTTCTACAGCGCTGAGAGGATGCATCACTGTCTTCTCTTTGCAGTGTGTATTTTTCTCATCTTGAGTCTGCCTGTGTGGCTTTTTTTTAGTTCAAACCATTTTCATTGAAGTTTTTAAAATTTACACTATGAAAAGATATAACAAAACATATATATGCAATATAGGAGCAATATTAAATGCATATAAATAATAGAGAAAGTAGCAATTGTGCTGTCTTAATAAAATAAGGAAAGAAAGAAATTCTGCACACTATAAGCTTGTGGCCTGTCAAATACAAAGTTGTGGGATTTAAGAAATCAGTGAAATTTTTGCATTTTCACATAAGAGTTACTGGTTCTCATACGTTAATAAAGTATCCAGCTCTGTTAAGAATGAAACCAAAGTAGCAGAAAAAAAACCTATCAATAAGACATTTGTGTTCCACCAGAAGGAAGAGGAAAGTTTACTGTTAGCCTTCCATTCCCGTAAAACATCTTTTAAAGCTAGAGCAGTTAAGATGTCAGAGTTTACAATGTTCCACAGATAAAATCTTCTCAAACCAAGTAGAACAAAGGATGATAAATTTATATGAAATTGGTAAGTTAATATTCAGTACCGATGAAATCCTGCTCCATATAAGGTTCCAGTACATAAGTAGAGTGGGACATAAAAATAACATATGTTCCATCATACCTATAGCTGAGTTGCATGACCAACACAAATTAGATAATTCGTAACTAATTCTATGTTGTTTGACTGGGGACCATATTGATTTGTGCATAATGAAAAATAAAGTTTGTAAGATGGGAGCAGATACAAGAAGCTTATTTACCTTAGTCCAAAATAAAGACCATTAATTTTCAGTTAGAGAGATAGCTAATTGAGTTTGCTATAAACATGAGATAAAAGGATTTCATAATGAGATGCTGAATTACCTACAGCAAAAGCATCACATAAGACATTAAAGATTTCAGGTGTAATATATTTTGCATTATTAACCATTTTAGCTGAATTTAAGGCAGATCTAAGTTGAAAGTATTTAAAAAAAAAAAAGTTTATTAGTTTGCTAAAAGATAACAAATACCATTGCATACCCAAGTGTGCCAAAAAAAAAAAAGGGGGAGAGTTACTAATTGTGATAAGGGTGCCTTGTAGTTAAAATTGGATTTTTCCTATGTTTATATATCAGTATTTGATGTAATATAAATAGTACCTATTCTGTTTAAGAGTGGAATAGGATGAGATAACTTGTTCTGTATGTAGCCACAAGCCATTAAAAGCCCATTAAAATGGGCAAGAGGGGTAACCTGTCCGGCTGCAGGCACCCCTCACCGAGTTCCACGACCCCCGCCCCCTCCCCCCCACTGTTTTGAGTTCCAGGACCCAGCCCTCCCCTCCCCTGCGCCTCCCCCCCGCCCTTCCCCTTCGTAAGAGCCAGCTGTTGTTTAACAGTTTGTACCTCCTGCAAGCACGGACGCCGCTTCAGACAGCCTTTGCTTTCACTTGGGTGATCAGTTGAAAGGGGCAGGCGGAGGATGTGGGTGTGGGAGACCCACCAGTCTTCTACCTAGAGGCCAGCCCCACTGCCACCACTCTCTATCCTCCTAAACCTCTCTTCCCATTGCTGCCCTGCTGGTTGATGGACAATTTGTAATGGATTCATCTGCTTGATGACAAGGAATGTGACATTAGCTAAACAAGCACTACATTAAGCATGGCCTATTTGCATGCACCATGTCCTTAATATGCATAGATAAGAGGAAAACAGGCCCCGGAATAAGGGAAGCTAAGGAGGAGAGGGTCTAAAAGTAAGAGAGGGCCAGGGGTACAACAGAAAGGCAGATGAGGCACAACGCCTTCTTGGACTTGCAGCCAAGGGTTGCAGGCTTTGGGTGCCAACTTTGTGCTTAGGTTTCCTTGTTTATGAGGGTAAATAATTTCAATTTTTTTGAACCAAAACAGAAGAATTTCTTGTTGTTAAGGAAGAAGTGAATGTCACTGTATAATCTCATATGTGTGCTGCTTCAGGTAGGCTGGGGAGGGTTTACAGGTGAGCGTCTTCCTGTTTGAATTCTTTGAGTTACTTTGTTTTTTTCTACATTCTTGAATCCTATTTTCTGGTCTGAAGATGTATTTTGATTTTTCTTCTTTAATATTATTGACTTTTATTCTTTTTTTTCTTATTTCTTGATTGTCTCAGTATTAATGAG
Organism: Microcaecilia unicolor; assembly: GCF_901765095.1. Classification (NCBI taxonomy): domain Eukaryota; kingdom Metazoa; phylum Chordata; class Amphibia; order Gymnophiona; family Siphonopidae; genus Microcaecilia; species Microcaecilia unicolor. Next base: position 436,276,174 of record NC_044033.1, read on the forward strand.
ATATGTGGTTACTGACAATATAATAAAGATTTAAAAAAAAAAGTGTGTAGTGCAGATGACAGATCTGTGCCAAAATAGGTGAACAAGGGACAGTCTATGCTGACTCCGCACTAGAAAGATGATTATACAAAAAAAAAAAAAAGAGTGTGGTGCTAAACTGGATTCAGGATGACTTATGCTGGTTGCAGATTAAGAATTTATGTGTGACCTGAAATCTGAACCAGAAGTCATATTGTGCTGTCCCTTTTGTACTCACTGTTCATGACAAGCAATATTAACAGTAATTTGTATTCTGCTTATTCCTAAAATCATATAGTCAACATACATAACTAAGAGAATGATCTGTTGGAATGCATAGTCATTTAAGTTTTGCTTCAACTGGATTCCATCCTTTTACCATATAGTATTCCTCTTTGTTTATCCCATGCATTCTTGAATTCTGTCACCATTTTTGTTGTCATACTATCTCACAGGAGGGCATTCCAGGCATCTACCACCCTTTCTGTGAAAATCTGCCATTTTCAAAATTCACTGTTGGCCAATGGATAAGTTTTGGCTAGACAAGTCAATGTCTGACAAACTTTATCCATATCAAGGCCAGGCTATGGTTGGGCCAGGGGCAGAATTTGAAGTTAGCCATATAGCAGCAATAGCAGCTAATTTTACCTTGCTATCTGAGTCAAGAAATATAGCAGGCCTAAAGATTTCTAGATTATACCATAGATATGCACAGGTCACAAAATTTAGCATTTCCTTCCCTATCCCACCCTCCCTGGAGGTCTAGCATCTCATCTCCCAATCTCATGGCCAGCATCTTCTCCCCCTTCTCTACTCAGCCAGTCCCCAACACCTCTTTTGGCACTCCAAAGATGCGCTCTGGTACAGGGCTTCTGATACAAGCCCATGCTCAAGCACACAGCTGCATACCACCCTCCCCCCCCCCCCCGGCAAGAAATGCATCATAGGAATATAATTGCCACAGGATCTGGGTACGGAACAGAAGAGGAGATACTGGGGGATAAGGAGGGGAAAGGAAGATGCTGGTTACAGAACTGAAGGGACAGGAGATGAAATGCTGGACCGTGATGAGGGGAAGATTCTGGCCAGGGAAAGGAACAGGAGAGAGAGGGTCTCCTGTCATACAATCACCCTTCCAAATGTGACCTATAAATGCATCATCACCATTTCATAGTTCTTAAGGTTCAACATCAGAATGTGACATACCTGAGACTCTTGGAATATTTACATAAGCTATCTTTAGGCTGATTTGACTCTTGATGAACACTAGCCCCTCAGTGTTCATCAAATTCACCTAAGAAAGAAAGATTTTGCTCCAGAGAAGAATGGGGGCATAAAACAGTTCCCATATATTTCATGCCTCATATTACTGCAGGACGTTCTACCTGGCTGTACCATGTTTGGCAAAGGCAGTTTTCTTTAAATTCAAGATAAAGAATTTAATAGTCATTTCTATTTCTTAATAGTTGGCATTTCAGGGATTTCTTTAATAATTCAATACTACTTTTATTAATTTTCTTTTAAAGAAATTTCAAGTTAATGAAATGCCAGAACACTGTAAAAGATTTTATACAAAGATGTTTAAAGCTGTTATCGTTCTCTAGTTTAAGTAACTCATTGATAACAGTAAATACATTTATTGAACATGCTCTAATTATAAATCACTGCATCCAATACATTGAAAATACAGGCTGATTTAGTGTGTGTGTGTGTGTGTATATATATATATATATATATATATATATATATATATATATATATATATATATATATAGTTGCTCTGCAACTAAACCAAGATTATAAACCAAAGCAAATAATATACATTTCAAATTGTATTTCTAAATTGCATTTTATGTTAATCACCACATTAAAACATCTGTCAATACAGCAATGTAATAATCTGCTTATAAAACTATATGTATGTGTGCTATAAGAAAATTTGATTTGGTAAAAAAACAAATGGAATGGAAAATGCCAACATCTTTCAGCAGAAGTCCCCAGTTAGACTGCACATTTTATACTGACCATGTTTATATCAACATCTTTTTAGACTTTTTGCTCAGTTTTCAAGGAGCAAAGAAATATAAACTGAAAAACACACAAAACATTTTTTTCAGCTTGTAAATTTAAAAATTCTATCACTTGTAATAGCAGCACCATAAGATAAAGATATTTGATAGTCAAGTTGCATTTCTGAGTAGGAACATTACTCAACTGGAACCATATGGCATTTTAACACCAAAACAATGATTAGTTTCATGATTCTAAAACCAGTAGAGAAATTGAACATCTCAAAGCCTTGATCACTATCAGGTACTTGTAACCTGAATTGGCCACTGTTGGAAGAATGATTCTGGGCTAGATGGGCCACTAGTCTGACCCAGTATGACTATTCTTATGTTTACTGTTGCCATGAAATAGATAACACATTTTAGTGGTAGTTTTCATTCCTACCTTTGAATACAACTCAACTCCATAAATATAATTTTGAAAATGTCAAATCACACCAAAAGTCCTGGAAAAATGCATTTTTTTCAAGCATGTGTATCAGATACTAGTGATAAACTAGTTAGCTCCAGCTGAACACAGACACACTAATTTGAAAACCTATTGCTCCCTTAGCTTTTACTCTAACTAAACCAAATACTGACAGTATCACTGCTGTATGAAATGTCTCCCATGTTTCTGCATCAATCTGAAATTAATTGTTGTAGTATGAAAAATTTAGTCTCAACTTATTTTTATACTATTACATCAATATTTCTTATAAATAATTCTAAAAGAAGTATGCATTAAAATGCTTTATTTTTTTCTGACCCAGTTGTTTCCACTGCTCCTTTGAACTTTCAGTTCAGTTTGAAATGGGACTGGGATCTGGTGCTACCCAGGGATTTCATCCTATTCCATATCCCCTTCCAATCTACTTTAGTTCAGTCATTACAGTGACAGTATTGCAGAACCCTAAATCCAGTGATGACTATGACTATCCAAAGGATGGACTCAACAGATCCCCAGTCATAACCAAACTAGCAAGCAGAAGAGGAGGAGGGGTAGCCTAATGGTTAGTGCAGCGGCTTGTGATCATGGCAACGTGGGTTCAATTCCCACTGCAGCTCCTTGTGACCTTTGGTCAAGTCACCTAAGCCTCCATTGCCCCAGGTACAAAAACTTAAATTCTACCTCTAATAGTGCTATAGAAATGATTAGTAGTAAAGACCTGAGCCACATATCATACCAGGCTCTTCTGAAACATTAATAGGGCTGGTCCCCAAAATTAGCATATTCTAATCACACTAAATATTGGACACTTCTTTATAGTAAAAGTACAAAAATATTCGCATTAGAATTTATAACCATTCCAGTGAGAGCTTATGGTCCCCCCCCTCCCCCCAAGTTAGAATTTATGGGAATGAATCAGAGTACAGTCATGCATCTGGGCTATTTTCACTGCCAACTTAAAAGCTGTTCCTTTTGAATAGCTGCATCTGGGCTATTTTCACTGCCAACTTAAAAGCTGTTCCTTTTGAATAGCTGATTTGGTCGTTTGCATACATCAATAAAAGTGTACAGTTGACATGACGTTATACAAAGCAATTGGCATTAGCCTATTAAGTACCCTCCTCTGAAGGTAAAAGAACCAAACAGAAAACCACTCAAATAGATTCAAGTTTTTCATTTGGCTGCAACTTCCATGTTTAGGGATTTTCTATAGGTACACTGTAAAAGAAACATGGACTAAGAACATTGATAAAAATGGAACACCTACTGTTTTCATAGATGGACATAAGGAAGCATAGCAATGGCACATCTACTTTTGTGCCAAACACACCAAGAAGTGTTCCCAATGAAGGAAGAGACTCTGCTATCAACTTTAGCAATTACCTAAACTAAAGCAGACAAATACAGTCTCGTCTCCAACTGTTAATTCAACCAGTGAACATGACATGAATTAAATGACTAAGGCTCAGTAATGCTTTTAAATATGATGATTGAATAAACACTTAGCCAAAGGACAGCTCAGTCTAGATTTTGCATAAACACATAAAATGATTATAGTGGACAGTGGGCCTCATTCTCAGCAAACATTAAGACAGAATTACAGGATTAGTACTATAAGATACATTATAAGCTTATGCAGAAATCTCAAATTGTCTGAAGCAAATATCTACATCACATTCTTAAGAAACTTCCTTTGAGGAAAAATAAATAATGAGAATATAAGACTTTAAAATTTTAGTTACAAATCTACTTTTTTTTTTTAAAGAAAGTTTTTACAGACTTGATCATATTCACACTTGACAAAATCTGCCAGAATAACAGAATTAAGGTCAGTTACATGAACAATGATATTGTGGACCAGTTCTTTCAAGTTATATTTCTGTTTTCAGTAGCTGAAATGGACTTCTCTTTTCTCCATGTGTTTTATTTTCCATCTGAGGCTTACTCAGCAATAAAATGAACAAATGACACTGGAAAAGCTCCTCTGCGGTTAGGTTCTCCATCAATATAGCCAATCTGTAATACGAAAATGTTATTTTCTCTCTTTCTTTTGAGACAAGAACAGTGTTTAGTGCACATAAAGAAATGGGCGCATTACTTGCTCTGCCACCTTTCAAATTTTTTTTTTTTTTGGGGGGGGGGGGGGGGGCTGGCAGTTTATTCCCGTTTTCAGCTCAATTCAAAGTCCACCGTTATTTTACAGTGTAGTAAATGTCTTCAGCCATTAGAGTAACAAGGGGACCCAAAGCATCATTCTCTGTGGAACCAAGTTTAATCTGGCTACTAGGTGCCATCATGGAGTAATAACAAAACTCTCTCCCCTCAAAACGCTAAAACCAGGCAACTGAAAGGGATGGGCAAACTTTGGGAGCAGGAGGGCCTGCTCTCCCCTCCAACTGCTTGGGATGCTGTTTAGCCCAATTACAGTCCAATCATTTACCTGGATAGCAAAAGCCTAGTCTACAAATCAAATTCAGGTCCTCTGCATAGCAATGTGCAGCATTTTTCACTATGCTGTCAGGATGGCCCAGATACAATAACCATTAAATGCAATAAGACTTTACAAATACTAAGCTGAACAGTAAGATCTCAAAAGACTACAGCCACCGCCATAGATTTTTGGTCTACTCAGATTCAGCTTTGGTATTAAATTAGCACTTCTAAAAACCACAGGTGCAACACTGTATGTGAAATTGCTATAGACCTGGTCATGTGGGCACAAGTCTGCAGGCACTACGTTTCTCTTGGTTTGAAAGTCTCCCAACCATTCTGCAGGTGCTGTCTCCCTCTTGGTCTGAAGATATTCCAACCATTACCAAATTAGTCGTGCAATTCAACTACAGAATCGTCTCCCTCAACCAAATGCTTATGCATCTACTAATGTGCTATAAATATTACACAAACTGTTTTCACTTATAAATTATATCTTGTACTTGATACGCATATTTCTGGCCTGCTTTTAATGTGCATGCTCTGTGGTTCCCATTTCCTAGTATATATATATATATATATATATATATATATATATATATATATATATAGTTTATAGACTAAGAGGGCAATTGTAGAACTGACCCACATAAGTGGCTTCAGCTTGCATAGACGTAAGTAGCGACAATTTTAGAAAGAGAGTAAAATATGCATACCTTCCCTTTGAAAACTGCCATTTGCACACTGATCTAGCAGCGCAGATACATGTGTATTTTTATGCCTGTTTTGGAGCAGGTGTAAATATACAAGTATGTATCTACTTATTTATTTGTTGCATTTGTATCCCACATTTTCCCACCTATTTGCAGGCTCAAAGCGAATGCTACATACCTGTAGAAGGTATTCTCCGAGGACAGCAGGCTGATTATTCTCACTGATGGGTGACGTCCACGGCAGCCCCCTCCAATTGGAATCTTCACTAGCAAAGGCCTTTGCTAGCCCTCGTGCACCCATGCGCACCGCGCATGCGCGACAGTCTTCCCGCCCGAACCGGCTCGTGTTCGTCAGTCCCGTATATAGCAAGACAAAGACAAGGGAAGACACAACTCCAAAGGGGAGACGGGCGGGTTTGTGAGAACAATCAGCCTGCTGTCCTCGGAGAATACCTTCTACAGGTATGTAGCATTCGCTTTCTCCGAGGACAAGCAGGCTGCTTGTTCTCACTGATGGGGTATCCCTAGCCCCCAGGCTCACTCAAAACAACAAACATGGTCAATTGGGCCTCGCAACGGCGAGGACATAACTGAGATTGACCTAACAACTTATCTAAGTAACTGAGAGTGTAGCCTGGATCAGAATAAACATGGGCCTAGGGGGGTGGAGTTGGATTCTAAACCCCGAACAGATTCTGAAGCACTGACTGCCCGAACTGACTGTCACATCGGGTATCCTGCTGCAGGCAGTAATGAGATGTGAATGTGTGGACAGATGACCACGTCGCAGCCTTGCAAATCTCTTCAATAGTGGCTGACTTCAAGTGGGCCACAGACGCTGCCATGGCTCTAACATTATGAGCCGTGACATGACCCTCAAGAGCCAGTCCAGCCTGGGCGTAAGTGAAGGAAATGCAATCTGCTAGCCAATTGGAAATGGTGCGTTTCCCCACAGCCACTCCCCTCCTGTTGGGATCAAAAGAAACAAACAATTGGGCGGACTGTCTGTGGGGCTGTGTCCGCTCCAGATAGAAGGCCAATGCTCTTTTGCAGTCCAATGTGTGCAGCTGACATTCAGCAGGGCAGGAATGCGGACGGGGAAAGAATGTTGGCAAGACAATTGACTGGTTCAGATGGAAAGAACTTAGGGTGAGTGCGGAGGACTACTCTATTATGATGAAATCTAGTGTAAGGGGCCTGGGCTACCAGGGCCTGAAGCTCACTGACTCTACGAGCTGATGTAACTGCCACCAAGAAAATGACCTTCCAGGTCAAGTACTTCAGATGGCAGAAGTTCAGTGGCTCAAAAGGAGGTTTCATCAGCTGGGTGAGAACGACATCGAGATCCCATGACACTATAGGAGGTTTGACGGGGGGTTTGACAAAAGCAAGCCTCTCATGAAGCGAACAACTATAGGCTGTCCTGAGATCGGCTTACCTTCCACACGGTAATGGTATGCACTGATTGCACTAAGGTGAACCCTTACAGAGTTGGTCTTGAGACCAGACTCAGACAAGTGCAGAAGGTATTCAAGCAGGGTCTGTGTAGGACAGGAGCGAGGATCTAAGGCCTTGCTGTCACACCAGACGGCAAACCTCCTCCATAAAAAGAAGTAACTCCTCTTAGTGGAATCTTTTCTGGAAGCAAGCAAGACACAGGAGACACCCTCCGACAGACCCAAAGAGGCAAAGTCTACGCTCTCAACATCCAGGCCGTGAGAGCCAGAGACTGGAGGTTGGGTTGCAGAAGCGCCCCTTCGTCCTGTGTGATGAGGGTCGGAAAACACTCCAATCTCCACGGTTCTTCGGAGGACAACTCCAGAAGGAGAGGGAACCAGATCTGACGCGGCCAAAAAGGAGCAATCAGAATCATAGTGCCTCGGTCTTGCTTGAGTTTCAACAAAGTCTTCCCCACCAGAGGTATGGGAGGATAAGCATACAGCAGGCCTTCCCAGCAATCCAGGAGGAAGGCATCCGATGCCAGTCTGCCGTGGGCCTGAAGTCTGGAACAGAACTGAGGGACCTTGTGGTTGGCTCGAGAAGTAAAGAGATCTACCAAGGGGGTGCCCCACACCTGGAAGATCTGCCGCACTACTCTGGAGTTGAGCGACAACTCGTGAGGTTGCATAATCCTGCTCAACCTGTCGGCCAGACTGTTGTTTACGCCTGCCAGATATGTGGCTTGGAGCAACATGCCGTAACGGCGAGCCCACAGCCACATGCTGACGGCTTCCTGACACAGGGGGCGAGATCCGGTGCCCCCCTGCTTGTTCATGTAATACATGGCAACCTGGTTGTCTGTCTGAATTTGGATAATTTGGTGGGACAACCGATCTCTGAAAGCCTTCAGAGCGTTCCAGACCGCTCTTAACTCCAGGAGATTGATCTGCAGATCGCGTTCCTGGAGGGACCAGCTTCCCTGGGTGTGAAGCCCATCGACATGAGCTCCCCACCCCAGGAGAGACGCATCCGTAGTCAGCACTTTTTGTGGCTGAGGAATTTGGAAAGGACATCCCAGAGTCAAATTGGACCAAATTGTCCACCAGTACAGGGATTTGAGAAAACTCATGGACAGGTGGATCACGTCCTCTAGATCCCCAGCAGCCTGAAACCACTGGGAAGCTAGGGTCCATTGAGCAGATCGCATGTGAAGACGAGCCATGGGAGTTACATGAACTGTGGAGGCCATGTGGCCAAGCAATCTCAACATCTGCTGAGCTGTGATCTGCTGGGACGCTCGTACCTGGGAGACGAGGGACAGCAGATTGTTGGCCCTTGTCTCCGGAAGATAGGCACGCGCCGTCCTAGAATCCAGCAGAGCTCCTATGAATTTGAGTCTCTGTACTGGGAGAAGATGGGACTTTGGATAATTTATCACAAACCCCAGTAGCTCCAGGAGTCGAATAGTCATCTGCATGGACTGTAGAGCTCCTGCCTCTGAATTGTTCTTCACCAGCCAATCGTCGAGATAAGAGAACACGTGCACTCCCAGCCTGCAAAGCGCTGCTGCTACTACAGCTAGGCACTTCGTGAACACCCTGGGCGCAGAGGCGAGCCCAAAGGGTAGCACACAGTACTGGAAGTGACATGTGCCCAGACGAAATCGCAGATACTGCCTGTGAGCTGGCAATATCGGGATGTGCGTGTAGGCGTCCTTCAAGTCCAGAGAGCATAGCCAATCGTTTTCCTGAATCATGGGAAGAAGGGTGCCCAGGGAAAGCATCCTGAACTTTTCCTTGACCAGATATTTGTTCAGGGCCCTTAGGTCTAGGATGGGACGCATCCCCCGTTTTCTCTTCCACAAGGAAGTACCTGGAATAGAATCCCAGCCCTTCTTGCCCGGATGGCACGGGCTCGACCGCATTGGCGCTGAGAAGGGCGGAGAGTTCCTCTGCAAGTACCTGCTTGTGCTGGAAGCTGTAGGACTGAGCTCCCGGTGGGCAATTTGGAGGCTTCGAGGCCAAATTGAGGGCGTACCCTTGCCGGACTATTTGAAGAATCCAACGGTCGGAGGTTATAAGAGGCCACCTTTGGTGAAAAACTTTCAACCTCCCCCAGACCGGCAGATCGCCCGGCACGGACACGTTGATGTCGGCTATGCTCTGCTGGAGCCAGTCAAAAGCTCGTCCCCTGCTTTTGCTGGGGAGCCGTGGGGCCTTGCTGAGGCGCACGCTGCTGACGAGAGTGAGCGCGCTGGGGCTTAGCCTGGGCCGCAGGCTGGCGAGAGGGAGGATTGTACCTACGCTTACCAGAAGAGTAGGGAACAGCCCTCCGTCCCCCATAAAAACGTCTACCTGATGAGGTAGATGCTGAAGGCTGCCGGCGGGAGAATTTGTTGAAAGCTTTATCCCGCTGGTGGAGCTGTTCTACCACCTGTTCGACCTTTTCTCCAAAAATGTTGCCCACTCGGCAAGGGGAGTCCGCAATCCGCTGGTGGATCCTATTATCCAGGTCGGAGGCACGCAGCCATGAGAGTCTGCGCATCACCACACCTTGAGCAGCGGCCCTGGACGCAACATCAAAGGTATCATATACCCCTCTGGCCATGAATTTTCTGCACGCCTTCAGCTGCCTGACCACCTCCTGAAACGGCTTGGCTTGCTCAGAAGGGAGCTTGTCCACCAAGTCCGCCAACTGTCGCACATTGTTCCGCATATGAATGCTCGTGTAGAGCTGGTAGGACTGAATCTTGGCCACGAGCATAGAGGAATGATAGGCCTTCCTCCCAAAGAAGTCTAAGGTTCTGGAGTCTCTGCCCGGGGGCGCCGAAGCATGCTCTCTAGAACTCTTAGCCTTCTTTAGGGCCAGATCCACCACACCAGAGTCGTGAGGCAACTGAGTGCGCATCAGCTCTGGGTCCCCATGGATTCGATACTGGGATTCGATCTTCTTGGGAATGTGGGGATTAGTTAATGGCTTGGTCCAGTTCGCCAGCAATGTCTTTTTTAGGACATGATGCATGGGTACTGTGGACGCTTCCTTAGGTGGAGAAGGATAATCCAAGAGCTCAAACATCTCAGCCCTGGGCTCATCCTCCACGACCACCGGGAAGGGGATGGCCGTAGACATCTCCCGGACAAAGGCCGCGAAAGACAGACTCTCGGGAGTAGGAGAAAGCTGCCTTTCAGGGGAGGGAGTGGGGTCAGAAGGAAGGCCATCAGACTCCTCGTCAGAGAAATATCGGATGTCCTCCTCCTCCTCCCACGAGGCCTCACCATCGGTATCAGACAAGTTCACGAACCTGCGTCTGAAGCCATGCCCGACTCGACTCCATGGAAACATGGCCACGGTAGGAGCGTCGAGAGGTGGACTCCCTCGTCAGCACCGGCGAAGCTCCCTCCGCCGACGGGGAGTCTGCCTGGGAGGCGGCCGTAGCCGGTACCGCAAGTGGTACCGATACCGGAGACCTCACCTCGGGCAAAGGGCCAGCCGTCGCCTCACCCGATGGTACCGGCGGCGCAAGCACCCCCGGTAACGGAGGAGAAGGGCGCAGCAGCTCTCCCAGAATCTCTGGAAGAACGGCCCGGAGACTCTCGTGCAGAGCGGCTGTGGAGAAAGACTGAGAAGCCGATGCAGGCGTCGAGGTCAGAGTCTGTTCCGGGCGTGGAGGCGGTTCCGGGCTGTCCAAGGGGGAGTGCATTGACACCTCCTGAATAGAGGGTGAGCGGTCCTCCTGGTGCCGATTCCTACTGGGTGCCGACTCCCTCGGCGACCCAGAGCTCTCGGTACCGAGACGGGAAGGAGACCGGTGTCTATGCTTCTTCGACTTCTTCAAGCGAAGCATGTCACCGGAGCTTCCCGGTACCGATGAGGAGGACGTAGAATCCAACCGTCGCTTCCTCGGGGCCGAGGCCGAAGAAGGTCGATCTCGGGGGGGGCTGTACCGCAGGAGCCCTCAGGGCAGGAGGAGACCCACCCGAAGGCTCACCGCCACCAGCAGGGGAATGGACAGCCCTCACCTGCACTCCAGACGAAGCACCACCGTCCGACGACATCAGCAATAGCAGAGGTTCCGGTACCACCGACGTTGACGCAGCCTTCCGATGTCTCGGTACCGACTATGCAGGAGGTAGAAGCCTCGATGCAGTCGATGCCAATGCAGAGGTCGAAGACTTCGATGCTGTCGATGTCGATGCACTCGACGAGTCCCATGCTGTGTCGTCGAAGAGCCCGAGAACAACGCGTTCCACTGGGCCAATCTCGCTACCTGAGTCCTCTTTTTGAAAAGAGCACAAAGACTACAAGCCTGCGGGCGGTGCCCAGCCCCCAGACACTGAAGACATGAAACGTGCCTATCAGTGAGCAAGATTACCCGGGCGCACTGGGTGCACTTCTTGAAGCCGCTGGAAGACTTCAATGACATGGGTGGAAAAATCACGCCGGCGAAATCAAAATTCGCGATGATGACGAAAGGCACCAAAAGGAAGGAAGAAAAAACCCGTACCGAGGCCAAATAATCCCGTCCCGAAAGCGAAAGGAAACATGCGGGGAAAAAGCTGGAAACACGGGAAAGGGGTAAAGACCTGAACGGTCTCTTTTTTTTTTTTAAAGCGAAAATCGCAAAGACGCGTGAGGTCAACTTGAGGGGCACGAAACGGCACAAAACACGACCGTGCCGAGCGAGGACAAAAGAAGACTGACGAATACGAGCCGGTTCGGGCGGGAAGACGGTCGCGCATGGGCGCGCGAGGGCTAGCAAAGGCCTTTGCTAGTGAAGATTCCGATTGGAGGGGGCTGCCGTGGACGTCACCCATCAGTGAGAACAAGCAGCCTGCTTGTCCTCGGAGAATGTGGCTTACAAAGTACCGTGATGGCGATTGCCAATTCCCGTAAGAGAAATATAGAGTGGTCAAGTGTTAATCTATGAGGATTTGCATATATACTTTGCATTTTGTAAATCTTATACTCCAGCCAACTCTGCCCCATGGAAAGCTCACAAACTACATTTTTTTTAAAAGTATGTATAGGATCACACCCTGTACATACTTTTATAAGTGTATCTGGTACATTATTTTAGAAATGACTCTCCACATATAAAACTCACTTTTAGACAAGGAAAGCATTTCTAAAATTCTCTCTTAGGTGTAATAAGAAAACAAGGATGGTAGATGAAATGAATAGCTGTTCAATGGAGACAGTGGGGGAAAAAATATCAGGACTCAAGAAAGTATGGGATAAGCACAGACAATCCTTAAGTGAGTGGAAAGGTGGAGATCAAGCAGGGTCTGTGATATTGCAATATGTAATTCTGATACTGTTTACGTTTTTTACTCTTTTTTTTTTATTATTGTACCCTAACTTGTGCTTTGTGGGTATAGTGGTCTCTAAGAATAAATCTGAATTTGAATTTTGTCATTAAATATGAAATGGTCAGACTAGACAGAAAATTGATGGGGGTAAAAAACCCCACACCCACCCACACACAGATCCAGAAGGATGCTAGGTTGCATACAGAGGGGTAGAACTAGCAGAAGAAGGGAAGTGTTGAGGCCCCTGTACAAGTCATTGGTGAGGCCCCACTTAGAGTACTGTGTTCAGTTTTGGAGGCCATATCTTGCTAACGATGTAAAAAGCGATGAAAATGGTATGGGGTTTGCGTCACAAGACATATGAGGAGAGTCTTGAGGACCTGAACATGTATACCCTGGAGGAAAGGAGAGACAGGGGTGATATGATACAGACATTCAAATATTTGAAGGTAAAATTATGTATAATCATACCTGATAATTTTCTTTCCATTAATCATAGCTGATCAATCCATAGACTGGTGGGTTGTGTCCATCTACCAGCAGGTGGAGATAGAGAGCAAATTTTGCCTCCCTATATGTGGTCATGTGCTGCCGGAAACTCCTCAGTATGTCGATATCAAAGCTCCATCCGCAGGACTCAGCACTTAGAGAATTACACCCATGAAGGGACACTCTGCCCAGCTCACCACCGCCGAAACGGGGGAGGGGAATTAACCCAGCTCATCCCCACACAAGTGGGGGAGGGGAATCCGTCCAGCTCATCCCCGCGGAGCGGGGGAGGGACACCACACCCGCCGATGCGGGGGGATCTGGCTTATCCTGCAACCGCAACCGCGGGAGGAGCTGACTGACCCTAACACCGCCGAAGCGGGAGGGGTACAAAGCTGCCCTACAGCCGCACGAAGCGGGAGGGAGTGCCGGCAGAATTTATGTCTCAATCCAGCCCCGTAAAATGGAGGGGAGAGGAATGCAGCAGCTCACTGTAACACAAACTCGTCTCAACTCTTGAAGAATCCAAGTGAAAGAAGAACTTGAACACGAAGTCCTCCTGAAGTAACTGAAGGCTAAACTTGAACCTAAAATTCAACCAGAATATAAACAGTACAGATATCTGGGAGGGGCTATGGATTGATCAGCTATGATTAATGGAAAGAAAATTATCAGGTATGATTATACATAATTTTACCTTCCATATCATCAAGCTGATCAATCCATAGACTGGTGGGATGTACCGAAGCAGTACTCACCCAGGGCGGGACATAGAAATCCCTGACCTCAACACTGAAGCTCCAAACCGGGCCTCCGCCCGTGCAGCCACAGTCAAACGGTAATGCTTGGAGAATGTATGAGCCGAAGCCCATGTTGCCGCCTTGCATATCTCTTCCAAGGAGACGGATCCGGCCTCTGCCATCGAGGCCGCCTGAGCTCTCGTGGAGTGAGCCTTCAGCTGGATAGGCGGCACCTTCCCCGCGGCCACATAAGCCGCTGCAATGGCTTCCTTGACCCATCTTGCCACTGTAGGCTTAGCAGCCTGCAGACCCTTACGAGGACCTGCAAACAGGACAAACAGATGATCCGATTTCCGGAAATCATTGGTCACTTCCAAGTATCTGATGATGACTCGTCTCACATCCAGATATTCAAGAGCGGAGTACTCCTCTGGGTAGTCCTCCCTACGAAAGGAAGGGAGACAGAGCTGCTGATTCACATGGAAGCGAGAACCAATCTCGGGCAGGAAGGAAGGCACTGTGCGAATAGTCACTCCTGCCTCAGTGAACTGCAGAAAAGGCTCTCGACATGAGAGCGCCTGGAGCTCGGAAACTCTTCTGGCTGAAGTGATAGCCACCAAAAAGACTGCTTTCAACGTCAGGTCTTTCAGAGATGCCCTCGACAAGGGTTCCAAAGGCGGCTTCTGCAATGCTCTTAGCACCAGGTTGAGATTCCACGCAGGCACCACTGAGTGCAGAGGAGGGCGCAGGTGATTAACTCCCTTGAGAAAGCGCACCACATCTGGCTGCGAAGCCAGGGAAGCACCCTTCAGGCGGCCCTGAAGCAAGCCAGAGCCGCTACCTGGACTTTAAGGGAACTGAGCGACAGGCCTTTCTCCAGACCTTCTTGCAGGAACGCCAACACTGAAGAAATTGGAGCAGTGAAGGGAGAAAGTGAGCCTGCTTCACACCATGCTGCAAAGATACGCCAAACCCTGGCGTAAGCAGTAGAAGTAGAGCGCTTCCTCGCTCTCAGCATAGTGGCGATGACCTTGTCTGAGAAGCCCTTCTTCCTCAGACGCTGCCGCTCAATAGCCAGGCCGTAAGACCAAAGGGAGAGGGATCCTCCATCCCCACGGGACCCTGATGTAACAGGCCCTGCTCCACTGACAGCCGCAGAGGATCGTCGACTGAGAGCCTGATCAAGTCCGCATACCAGGGACGTCTGGGCCAATCCGGACCCACCAGGATTACCCTGCCGGGATGCTTTGCCACCCGGTCTAGCACCCTGCCCAACATGGGCCAGGGCGGGAACACATAGAGGAGCTCTTGTGTCGGCCACTGTTGGAGAAGAGCATCTACTCCCAGGGATCGAGGGTCCTGTCCTCTGCTGAAAAAGCGCGGCACTTGGCAATTGGCCGATGACGCCATCAGATCTAGGCTCGGCTGGCCCCAGCGCTTCGTGATGTCCAAGAACGCCTGAGCAGATAGTTGCCACTCTCCGGGCTCCAAGGTATGGCGACTGAGAAAGTCCGCCTTGACATTCATGACTCCGGCAATGTGGGCCGCTGAAAGCTGCTCCAGGTTCGCTTCCGCCCACTGGCAAAGACTCATAGCCTCCTTGGCTAGAGGGGCGCTCTTGGTACCTCCCTGGCGGTTGATATAGGCCACAGCCGTGGCATTGTCCGACAGGACCCGTACAGGCTTCAACACCAGTACCGGGATGAACTCCAAGAACACCAACCGAATGGCTCTGAGTTCCAGGAGGTTGATAGACCACTTGCCTCTGCAGGAGAGTAGAGCCCCTGCGCTGTCCTTCCCAAGCAGTGGGCTCCCCAGCCCATCAAAGAGGCGTCTGTCGTGACGACAATCCACTCCGGGGTCACCAGAGGCAATCCTGCAGACAACTTGTCTGTCTGCGTCCACCAGCTCAGCGCCTTGCGCACTGCTGGGTCCACGGGAAGGCGCACAGCATAATCCTCCGACATCGGAGTCCAGCGCAGCAGCAGAGAAAGCTGTAGTGGTCTCATATGAGCCCTGGCCCAGGGCACTACTTCCATCGTGGCCGTCATAGAGCCCAACAGCTGCACGTAGTCCCAAGCCCGAATAGGAGAGGCTACTAGGAACTAGTCCACCTGAGCCTGAAGCTTGACAATCCGATTGTCTGGCAGGAACACTCTGCCCACTTGGGTGTCGAATCGAACTCCCAGATACTCCAGGGACTGAGTCGGGCGCAGCTGGCTCTTCTTCCAGTTGATGATCCATCCCAGGGAGCTCAAAAGAGCAACTACCCGGTCCATAGCTTTGCCGCACTCTGCATAAGAGGGGGCTCGGATCAACCAGTCGTCCAGATAAGGATGGACTTGTACTCCTTCCTTTAGCAGGAGGGCCGCTATGACCCCCATTACTTTGGAAAAGGTCCGCGGAGCAGTAGCCAACCCGAAAGGGAGGGCTCTGAACTGGAAGTGTCGTCTCAGGACTGTAAAACGCAGAAAGCGTTGGAGAGGAGGCCAGATGGGAATATGCAGGTACGCTTCCTTGATGTCCAAGGAAGCCAAGAACTCTCCTGCCTTCACTGCCGCTATAACAGAGCGGAGAGTCTCCATGCGAAAGTGCCTCACTTTCCAGGCCCGATTGACCCCTTTGAGGTCGAGGATAGGCCGGACAGAACCTCCTTTCTTTGGAACCACAAAGTAAATGGAGTAACGTCCCTTGCCAATCTGATTTTTTGGCACCGGAACGACCGCACCCAGGCGGATCAGGTTGTCCAAGGTCTGCTGCACTACCACAGCTTGACCGGAGACTTGCAGGGAGAGAGTACAAACCCGTCTCTTAAGGGTTGGCAGAACTCTAGCTTGTAGCCGTCTCTGATGACTTCCAGCACCCACGCGTCTGAAGTTATAGTGGTCCACTCGCCCAGAAACGAGGACAGCCGTCCTCCAATCTGCACTGGGGCGTGGACCAAGGCCCCGTCATTGGGTACGAGACCCTGGGGGAGGACCGGAGGGAGCACCTCCGGGACGGCGGTCTCTGCGAAAGGAATGCTGCTTGGGGGAGAAATTCCTCTTGAAGGAAGAGGGGGCAGAGGAACCCGACTTGCCCGGGCGGTACCGACGGGCTTCCTGCAACCGTCCTCTGGAGGTACCGGGACGAGTACTAACCCGAGCCCTGACCTCTGGTAATTTCTTGCCCTTAGACGTGCCGAGATCGGTCACGATTTTGTCCAGCTCGACCCCAAAGAGCAGCTTGCCTTTAAAAGGCAATCTAGCCAGGCGGGAATTAGAGGCGTGGTCAGCAGACCAATGTTTCAGCCAAAGCCACCGCCGCGCAGAGACTGTCTGAGCCATGCCTTTAGCTGAGGCTCTCCAGACATCATACAGCAAGTCTGCCAAATAGGCTAAGCCCGATTCCAGGGCCGGCCAATCAGCCCTCAAGGAATGATCCGAGGGGGAAGCCCGCTGCACCATAGTCCGGCACGCCCTGGCCACATAGGAGCCGCAAACTGAGGCCTGCAAACTTAAAGCAGCTGCCTCAAAGGACGACCTTAAGGCCGCCTCCAATCTTCTGTCTTGGGCGTCCTTTAGGGCCGTGCCACCTTCCACCGGCAACGCCGTTTTCTTAGTCACCGCAGTGATTAAAGAATCCACGGTAGGCCACAGATAGGCCTCACGTTCACTCACAGCCAAAGGATAGAGGCGGGACATAGCCCTAGCCACTTTAAGGCTCGTTTCCGGGACATCCCATTGAGCCGCAATTAAGGTGTGCATGGCATCATGCACGTGGAAGGTTCTAGGCGGGCGCTTCGTCCCCAGCATAATGGCAGAGCCAACAGGGGCTGAGGGAGAGACGTCCTCCGGAGAGGAAATCTTCAAAGTGTCCATGGCCTGTAACAACAGGTTGGGCAAAACCTCTGGGCTAAAAAGCCGCGCTGCAGAGGGGTCATCCGCTCCTCCAAACGGGGATCTATCTCCTCCAAGGAATCCGCAAAGGATCGTTGGGAGACCTCAGACACGCTGCCCTCATCTACATCGGAAGAGACAAAGTCCTCCAAGGCCTGGAAATCAACCCGAGGGCGTTTACCTCTGGGAACCTCAACCTCTTTATCAGAAGAGGGAGCAGGGGCAGCGTTTTGCATGAGGAAAGCCTGATGCAGCAGCAAAACAAACTCGGGGGAGAAACCCCCCAGACTGTGCACTTCCGCAGCCTGGGCAACAGCCCTAGACGCACTCTCAACCGGCGCTCGCAATAGCGGGGGAGAGACATGCTGCGCATCCAAAATGGCGTCCGGCGCGAAACTCCGCGAAGGAGCCGCGCGGGAAGAACGGCGCTTAACTTTAGCCGCTTTTGTGCCGTCGCCCAAATTAAGGGCGTTCATGGCATTAATGTCTCCAACCTCAAGGGCGGCCCACGAAGAAGCCGTCCGAGTCGCGTGGCCGGCCAAGATGGCGGAGGCGAGGAGCAGGGGATGGGCGATTATGGCGGGAAAAAACCGCCACGCCGGAGGAACGACCGGGACATTCATCGGTCACTAAACGGTCACCCATCAAGGGCGAATCAGGTTGTAAAACCCCCGCATCCCCTCTAGAAGCGCTCCAGCGATCCGGGGAGCGACCCTTTGCGCCCTCGCCCTCCGACGCCATTGCCACGAGGAGAAGAATCGGGGAACCCCCTGCCCGCTATAAAAAGGTAAAATTACCTGCTTGCCGCTCCGAGCTGTAACGAACTGGTGTCCCAGTGAGTAGCTGCAATGAACGTTTAAAGAAACGTCGAATTAAACGCCTTTAAAGACGTTTAAAATTTTTTTTTTTTTTTTTTTTTTTAAACGGAGCCAGCGGGAGGGGGGAGAAAAGGAGGGACCTGGCACCACCAGGTTTGCACTTGCTCAAAAGAGCCCTCAACCCCAGGCCTCAACAAAACCTAAGGATTAGGCTTGGAGGCCTAGCCAGAGCTGCTGCTGTGTGTGACCACCACCTGCTGAGATAGAGAACATACTGAGGAGTTTCCGGCAGCACATGACCACATATAGGGAGGCAAAAGTTTGCTCTCTATCTCCACCTGCTGGTAGATGGACACAACCCACCAGTCTATGGATTGATCAGCTTGATGATATGGAAAGGTATTAAATCTACAAACAAATCTTTTCCAGAGACAGGAAGGTGGTAGAACTAATTGAGGTTGCCGGGGGGCACACCAACTCAAGAATAATGTGAGGAACTACTTTTTCAAGGAGAGGGTGGTGGATACTTGGAATGCCCTCCCACGGGAGCTGGTGGAGATAAAAATGGTAACTGAATTCAAAAATGCATGGGATAAACACAAAGGAATCCTGTTTAGAAGGCATGGATCCTGGCAACCTGGGTTCGATTACCACTGTAGCTCCTTGTGACCTTGGCAAGTCACTTAACCCTCCATTGTCCCAGATACAAAAACTTAGATTGTGAGCCCTCTAGGGACAGAAAAAGTACCTGAAGGAATTGTGTACAGCGATGCGTACATCTAGTAGCGCTATAGAAATGATTAGTAGTAGTCTCTCTCCCTCTCATATAGTCCCCCCCCCCCAGCCTTCACCTAGTTTCCTTCCTCTCACCTGGCTTAAGTGGCAGAAGCTCAGTGGGATTCCAGCTTTCCCCAGTGACTCTGCTGTCTGCAAGTTTAGGCTTAGCTAAGTTGTGGCAGGGAAAGCAGGAACCCCCCCTGAGCTTCAGAGGACTAGATAAAAGCTCTTGGAGGGCCGGGTTTTGGCCTGTGGGCAGTAGGTTGGTCAAGCCTGGATTAGATGCCAACCACCAGTAATTGAGAAGTAAAGCCAATGTTGGGCAGACTTCTACGGTCTGTATCCTGATAGTGCCTAGACAGATTTAGATGGGCTGGAGTGGGGCTTCAACAACAACTTCAGAAGCTGGAGAACAAGGACAGTGCTTAGATGGCAACTCCATTAATTGTGAAGCAAAGCCAATGCCAGGCAGACTTCTATGGTCTATGCCCTTAAAATGGCAAGGACAAATCAAGATCAAGCATACGTATGTGGTATTACCTCATGCCTTATTCTATGAGTTTAACTTGTTGGGCAGACTGGATGGACAGTACAGGTCTTTATCTTGCCCCTCCAACTACCGCCCCATCTCTCCTACCCTTCCTCTCCAAAATACTTGAGCGCGCCGTTCACAGTCGCTGCCTTGATTTTCTCTCCTCTCATGCCATCCTCGATCCACTTCAATCTGGGTTTTGCCCTCTACACTCGACAGAAACAGCACTCTCTAAAGTCTGCAACGACCTGCTCCTCGCCTAATCCAGAGGCCACTATTCCATCCTCATCCTCCTCAATCTAACCGCTGCGTTTGACACTGTCAATCATGATTTACTTCTTGCCACACTGTCCTCTTTTGTCCTCTCCTCTTACCTCTCCCACCGCACCTTCAGGGTACACTCTCATGGATCTTCCTCCACTCCCATCCCACTATCTGTTGGAGTTCCCCAGGGATCTGTCCTTGGACCCCTTCTCTTCTCAATCTACACCTCTTTCCTAGGCTCACTGATCTCATCTCATGGTTTTCAGCATCATCTTTATGCTGATGACACCCAGCTGTATCTCTCCACACCAGACATCACCGCGGAGACCCAGGCCAAGGTATCGGCCTGCTTATCCGACATTGCTGCCTGGATGTCCAACCACCACCTGAAGCTGAGCTTGTCCAAAACTGAGCTCCTCGTCTTTCCACCTAAACCCACTTCTCCTCTTCCTCCACTCTCTATCTCAGTTGATAACACCCTCATCCTCCCCGTCCCATCTGCCCGCAACCTCGGAGTCATCTTCGACTCCTCCCTCTCCTTCTCTGCGCATATCCAACAGACTGCCAAGACCTGTCGCTTCTTCCTCTTCAACATCAGCAAAATTCGCCCTTTCCTCTCTGAGCACACCACACGAATTCTCGTCCACGCTCTCATTACCTCTCGCCTTGACTACTGCAACTTACTCCTCACCGGCCTCCCCCTTAGCCATCTATCCCCCCTTCAATCCGTTCAGAACTCTGCCGCACGTCTTATATTCCGCCAGAACCGATATACTCATATCACCCCTCTCCTCAAGTCACTTCACTGGCTTCCAATCAGATACTGCATACAATTCAAGCTTCTCCTCCTTACCTACAAATGCACCCGGTCTGCGGCTCCTCACTACCTCCCTACCCTCATCTCCCCCTATGTTCCCGCCCGTAACCTCCACTCACAGGACAAATCCCTCCTTTCAGTACCCTTCTCCACCACTGCCAACTCCAGGCTCCGCTCATTCTGCCTTGCCTCACCCTATGCCTGGAACAATCTTCCTCAACCCCTACGCCAAGCCCCCTCCCTACCCATCTTCAAATCTCTGCTTAAAACTCACCTCGTCAATGCTGCTTTCGGCCCCTAACCTTTCGAGAAATATAGTATGCCCTATCAGATTGACTCTACACTTGTCTTTTAGATTGTACACTTGTCTCTAGATTGTACACCTGTCTTTTAGATTGTAAGCTCCTTGAGCAGGGACTGTCCTTCCATGTTAAATTGTACAGCGCTGCGTAACCCTAGTAGTGCTTTAGAAATGTTAAGTAGTAGTAGTAGTTATCTGCTGTCATCTACTATGTTACACAAAAGACCTATGTCTCAATTTTTAAAGTGGCTGGAAATTCAAAAGCATTTTCCACATACACATTGCAACAATACAAACTCTGAAAGCAAGTGTGTGCTGTTTTAAGTTCTCTGTCATATTAAATACTGTACATTTAAATCATTAAGGAGTTTAAAATGTTTTGATTAGAATGCTGCACTCTCTCTAACTGATGAAAAGGTGAAATTTATTCATACCTGTTAATTTCCTTTCCTTGAGTGTTGCTAGACTAGTCCAGACTTATGGGTTTTGTCCCTAACTGAAGTGACATCATTGGTACAGTCTGAAAACCTTCAGTATACCAATGTCAAAGCAACTTCATACCATTCACACACTCAAACACCCTCTAGTAAACCACTGCAGAACAATTTCACCGCATCTTAACAGTGAACTTTGTACATTAGTACAGTGGTTCCCAAACCTGATCCTGGAGGCAACCCCAGCTGCATGCAAATGTCTCTCATAAATATTTGTTGTGGGTATCCTGATAACCTGATGTAAACTGTCTCAGTGGCAGCTTTAATCCACCTTGCAACTGTGTTGTTCTAGGGACCATGCAAGGGGAAAGTGGCTTCAAACAGTGTATCCAACTCATGGAAGGGATCTGTCACTTTCAGATAATGCAGACGAGCCCTGTCTACATCGAACTGATGAAGCTTCCTAGCTGAGTCTGATGACCTCCTTGTGGTAAAGGCCAAGAGAGATACTACTTGATTCAGATAAAATGATGAAACAACCTTCGGCAAGAAGTACATAAGTATTGCCACACTGGGACAGACCAAAGGTTCATCAAGCCCAGCATCCTGTTTCCAACAGTGGCCAATCCAGGTCACAAATAGCTGGCAAGATCCTGATAAAGTTCAACACATTTTATGCTGCTTATCCCAGAAATAGCAGTGGATTTCCCCCAAGTCAATTTAATAATGATCTATGGACTTTTCCTTTAGGAAGCCATCCAGACCTTTTTTAAACCCCGCTAAGCTACCCACCTTTACAACATTCTCTGACAATGAATTCCAGAGTTTAATTACACATTGAGTGAAGAAAAATTTTCTCTGATTCTTATTAAATTTACTACTTTGTAGCTTCATCACATGCTTACAAAGGGACACAGCTGAAGAAATAGTAACCAAAAACAAAGCCTTCAGAGATAGATCCCTCACAGAGAGGCTCAAATTGCAGGTCCATCAAAGCACTAAGCACCAAATTTAGGTCCCAAAGTGAGAGAACCGCTTGAAGCAGTGACCGAGTGTGCTTCATGCCCTGCAAGAAGTGCACTTCCAGGGAAACCACATGAATTCTACCCTGCAAACACGAGAGGGCCACACCTTGAACCTTCAGAGAGTTGAGCGCTAAACTGTGATCTAACCTTGACAACAGGAAATCTAAAACAGAAGTTTGGTTTATTCACCAAGAAGAGAGGTCGCGCTCAGTGCACTACTCCTCAAAAACTCTCTAAACATGCATGTAAGCCAAGGATGTAGAAGATTTTCAGGACCTCAATACTGTGGCAATCATGGCAAAGGGATATCTCTTGTTCTTCAAACAACACCTCTCAAGGGACAGGTCATAAATAGAAGGGATCTGGGTCTTCCATGACTATCAGACCCTGCCTTGAATCCAGTCTTCGTGGGAGGGGAAGCAGGGACCCCACTAGAAGGCACGCAAGGTCTACATACGAGGATCGAGAGGGGAAATCTGGTGCCACTAGAATCACTAGAAATGGTCAACTGGTTCCCTTCAGAAGACCATGCCTACTTGAGGCCAGGTTAGAAACATGTACAAGGATTCCTGCTGTGGTTAGGTTTCACAAGAGTCAATACCAGCTAAACCAAACTCTTTCTTGCATCAGGTTGCAGCATGGACAGTCCCACTGATCCACCAAGAGCTCAAAGGCCAAGGGACTCAGCTCTTACCTTCCCACTTCCAGGATGTTTTGGCTGAGGAAGTCTGCTGTGCATCGTCTGTCTCCATGATGTGCAATGCTAGAAGTGCCATAAGGTGCTTCTCTGCCTAGCTGCATAACCAGTAGGCTTCCAGAGCCACATTAACACTCCAGATCCCTCCCTGTCTGTTAATATAGGTTACTGTTGTAGTGTTGTCAAACATAATCCAAACTGCCATGCTGCTCTCCAATGGGAAGAAATATTACAGTATAACTACACAGTTCTCGTCTCTACCTAATTTATGGACCATATTGCTTCCATCCAGTACCAAAGACCCTGTATGGCCTGGCCAAAGCAATGGGCTCCCCAGTCAAACAGACTCAATGCTGTAGTCACCCAATTGGGCACATTCAGCAGAACCCCTCTCAAGTGGCCTTGGTTGTCCCATCACCCCAAGTGCCTCTGGCACAACCCAGGTAGGAGAAGCTGCACTTAGAAAGGAACAAGAAGCCCAGTGAGATAGCAGTGCTTTCTGAAGTGTGCACAGGTAGGCTCCTGCCCCTTCACAGTCACTGCAATGAGCCGAACTGGACATAATCCCCTGCCTGAGGGGGCTGTTGAGCACAGACAGCTCTCTTCTGAGCCTAGAACTTGAACATCTGCTGTTTTGGAAGAAACATGGCACGGTTGTGTCAAACCACATCCCCATATATTCCAGCTGTTGTGAAGACAGCAAGAGGGGCATTTTCGAAAGGGACGTCCTCGTTTCGATTTGGACGTCCTCGCAAAACGTCCCAATCCAAGGGCGGGGAAACCCATATTTTTGAAACAAGATGGACGTCCATCTTTCATTTCTATAATACAGTCAAATCCTGAAATTTGGTTGTCCTTAGACTTGGTCATTTCTGATTTTCGGCGATAATGGAAACCAAGGGCATCCATCTAAGAAACTACCAAATGCAAGCCATTTGGTCGTGGGAGGAGCCAGCATTGGTAGTGCACTGGTCCCCCTGACATGCCGGGACACCAACCAGGCACCCTAGGGGACACTGCAGTGGATTCATAAATTGCTCCCAGGTACATAGCTCCCTTACCTTGTGTGTTGAGCCCCGCAAAACCCACTACCCACAACTGCACACCACTACCATAGCCCTTACAGGTGAATGGGGGCACCTAGATGTGGGTACAATGGGTTTGTGGTGGGTTTTGGAGGGCTCGCTGTTTCCTCCACAAACATAACAGGTGGGGGGGTGTGGGCCTGGGTCCATCAGTCTGAGGTGCACTGCTCCAGGGACCCGCATACTGCTGTCATGGACCTGAGTATGACATCTGAGGCTGGCAATCAATATTTTGAAAGATATTTTTTGAGGGGGGGGAGGGAGTTAGTGACCACTGGGGGAGTAAAGAGAGGTCATCCCTGATTCCCTCCGGTGGTCATCTGCTCATTTCGGGCACCTTTTGTGCCTTGGTTGTAAAAAAACACGACCAGGTAAAGTCGTCCAAGTGTTCGTCAGGGACGTCCTTGGTTCTTTCGATACACCTCCGATACGCACAGGGGACGTCCAAAATCAGCTTTCAATTATACCGATTTGGACGACCCCATGAGAAGGACGCCCATCTTCCGATTTAAGTCAAAAGATGGGCTTCCTCCTCTTTCGAAAATGAGCCTGCAAGTGACTTTTGTACAGGTTTACTACCCAGGCTGCTCCAGCAGGTGGATTATGATTCCATGGATGCGTTGAAGTCTGCTATTGAGTCTGCCCAAATGAGCCAGTTGTCCAAATAGGGATGCACCCAAATACATTATTTAACACTGTCGTATCAAGCAGACTCGGTATGGAATTCCCTTCCACCAGAATAAAATTATATGAGCTTCAAGGGGTAAATTGAAAACTTTCTTTTTCTCTAAAATATATCGTTAAACATATAGTGGAAACAGTATATTAATTTTGTCATTCCTAATTTTGTACTAGCAATTCTTTTATTGCAAACCACATTGATCCAGTTTTTGGAGAATGGAAGTATATAGGATTTTATATTGCATTGTACCCCACTTGAGCAGGTAGCACTATCACCACCACTGTGACTTTAGAGTCAGACTCTGCCACTTCTACCATGAGTGGGTCCTCATTACCTCAGATCAGTGAGTACTGGATGTGATTTAGCAAGGATATGTTTTGGAGTTCACCAACACGGTTTCAGAAATCCTTTTGGCATGCTCTTGTGGTTCGCCTCTCAAAAGACAGGTCAAACATGACACTGGATTTGCTTCTTTGTTTTTCCTTCCCCCTTTTGGGTTGCTATGGGTTGGAAGGGGTGGGGTTTTTGCTTTTCCCCAGTTTTTTTTTTTTTTTAAACATATCCAAACTTGTGGGGAAGGAAGAAAATAATTCATTTCTAAAAGCTCTTTCAGCTTATTGGGTTGAGACATTGGCTTGGTTATTGGGTGGTATTTTTTTAAATCTTTTTGTACAAGGGCTTGTTATCTGAATTCCAATAACTGTTTTTTCGTACTTGTTCGTAATTTTTGTTGCTGTGTTTGGATTTTAATAAAAACTTCTCTAAGAGGTGGTGGAGTTGGTTCCCTATCAGGAGTAGCGTCTAGGGTGGTACTCAATTTACTCTGTCATCCCCCAAAAGAGTAGCTCCTTCTGCCCCATCTTGGATTTAAAAGGGGGCAATACCTTTATGAGAGTTCCACTTTCACACTGAGACCCCGCACACTGTGATAGCTTTGGTCAGACCGGGAGAGTTCTTGACCTCTCTAGATCTAACAGAAGCCTGTTTGCACATTGTGATCCGGAAATCATACAAGTGCTTCCTTCTGTATCCTTCACAGTCACTTTTAGTTCAGTGTGTTGCCCTTTGACCTAGCCACTGTGCCCCACATCTTCTCCTCTGCAAAAGCTGCAAGAGGGGAGTCACACTAACATTCACACATAACCTCCTTCTCTCCCTCCCCCCACCCCGGGCAGAGGCACTACAGGGACCGCAGCCATTTGGAGAGCCAAATGCAACTCAAAGCTCAACTGAGGGTAAGAGAACTGCAGTCCAAACTCCCAGGAGCAGATGGCCTGGGACTTGAACCCAAGACCACAGATTGGACAGTAGACTGGGGGAGTCAGGTCCAGACACCAAACCTGCTACACCAGCCCAGTCTATATCATCTGCTTGATGCAGAGAAATAGTGAAGGTTTCCAGACTGCACCAGAACTATTTAGTTTCTCAGTTTCTCATCTCCATGTTCTGCTAAGTGGACACAATCATGTCTGGACTGGTCTAGAAGGATGAAAAGAATCAATTGTTTACTTCACAGAGTTTGTACCATATAGTTAATGGTACCACTGTACATCCTTCATAAAAAATCTTGAAAGCAAAACCTGGAAATTTTTTGGGTGTTAATAAATTTTATATCTGCAAGAACATGCACAGGTAAGTACTGCTAAATGTCATGGGTACTAATGATCATGACTTCTGGTACCAAAAGCTCTCTCTATACTGGAAGCATGTGCATAAATCCATTATATACATACTATTATATGCTAATCCTATTTATTCAATGCTTTTTTCCCTGCTTAGCTTGGCTGTCTCATAGCTAATTCCAGTATGTTAGTTCAAAGGATTTCTCCATCCTCCTGCACGGACTGCTTTTCAAGACATGATGGATAGAAAGCGTTCCTTCAGCCTCACACCAGAGTAACTGAGAGGCTCATGTCTTTTCTCTTTAGTACTATATGTGGTGCAGAAGAAGAATGCAGACTAATTTCCAGATGCCTCACCACCCAACTTTAGCTCACCTCTCAGAAAGATAAAACTTTTAAATTTATAATGTAGAAGCACACCAATTTAGCACTCTAAACTCAGCCCTCTGAAGAAAACAAAAAGAATATTTAGATTATTGATGCATTGCATAATCTAATGGAAAGACGGGTTTGGGATATATTGCCTACTGAATTACATACATACTAGGGTTATCATGGTAGCTAGAATAGCTAGTTCATACAAACACAGCAGCATATGCAAAACTGATAGTGACCCATGAAGTTAAGCTTCTGGTACTTACCCACCACTCCTGATCCTCTTCACCAATAACTATAATAATTTCACCCTCTGAAAATGTTAGTTCATCGGGATTATCTGCTACACAGTTGTAAATGGCTTTTACTCTTTTGGGTTTAGCTTTTAACTGCAAATTAACACAAAATGCAAATATTTATGTATTTATTCATAAGGTGTATACTGCTTTATGATAAAGTTATTCAAAATGGTTTACATCAATAATAAAAACAATCAGGGAATTAAAAACAAGAGTAGAAAAATATCAAGTACAGAACTCAAATATTAAAGAAAAATATGTCCAACCCTTTTTGAAAAGATAAACTACATGTAATTGAAACTATAATTCAACTACTGCACATTTTTGCCATTAAAAGTATTTTATACCCGCTAAAGGTTTTCAGTCATATTCATGTCGTACCCATTTTCCCAACCAAAATGTGCTCTTATTTTGAGCATTAAAAGGTCAGAAATATCCCTTCCCTCTCTCAGTTAACTCTTACCATTCTGCTATTTTCTCCCTTTAATATATAAAACCAGGTGGAAGCAATCTTGCTAAAACAATTGTTTGCCTTTTAGATTTAGGGCCCTGTTTACTAAGGTGCGCTAGCATTTTTAGCACGCGCTGACACTAGAGACACCCATACATTCCTGTGGGTGTCTCAAGCATTAGCATGCGCTAAAAACTCTAGCACGCCTGTAGCGCAGCTTAGTAAACAGGGCCCTTAGTCACAGTAAAACACAACTGGCTAACAGGCAAACTTTGACACAGCCACAATGGATAAAAAGACCTATAATGTAAAAAGTCATTATGATCTGTAGATTTCTAGTAAACAGTGGTAAAAATAGAGGCATCAATTTTAATAAGTAAAATATCTAATAAAGGAATCTTGTCTTGCATCCACTGTACTTTAATCACAGGTCTGTCACAGTTGTCTAACCAATCTAAAAAAGACTGTAGCTGATTCACTGAGGTCTACACACACACAAAACACAAAAATATGAGTATATTAATGTAATAGTACAATTTGATATTAGCACCTGTGTGATGAAAATACAAATTCCTCTTCAAATGCTTTGGGAAGCATTGACATGGCCTCCCAAAGCTACTCCAGGTTTCAGTAAATAAAATTTACTATCAAAAAGAAAAATTCTTGTTAAAACAAAAGCAACTAGCTTCACTACAAACAGGGGCATAGCTATCACTTAGTGAGCCTGGGAATAATGCCCAGGGCCACCTACAGCTGAACTTTCCCTTCCTGTCCTCGTGCCTGGGTCCAGCATCTCTCCAGCTCCTCATCCGCTCACTGGACTTCCAAATGTTATGGCAGGTCATGGCAGAGACAACACTGAAAATTGCCTCTCTCTGGCCAGTGGATGCATTTTCCTGTGGGATGTGCAGCCGCCGGCCAGAGGCAGTTTTCAGCACTGTCTCTGCTGCAACCTGCCACAGTGCATGCAGGATTGTCAGGCAGGTAAAGAGCTGAAGAGATGCCAGACCCAGGTGCACCTAATATTGGAGATCAGTTGGTGCACACATTTATTCTATAACAAAGGGAAAGGAAGAACCACTATCTTCAGGCCAACTTGATTCATGAAGATTGGTCACATCCTAATGACAGTAAGACATTTAAGCTTTGATGTAGGACTAATTGTGAAATATCTGGACTGATTTATATGTTGGCCTACCCATGCCCAACAATTTATGCGAGATGTACCCAGAGAAAGTTTCAAATTTGGATACAAAATACTGTAGCCAACCACTGTAAGCTTTCATAATAGACCACTGTAATTGTTTTTGTTATGCTTTTGAAAGTATTTTTTGGAGGATCACTGAATAAGTATGGGAGAGAGATCGGGAAGGTAATTTTACAGACAGCATAAATTACTGTGAGCAGCTGCGGATGTGTAGGCTAGTGCACCATGGGGGTTTAAATACAGGTGTGGATTACCTAAATTTAATACATTGAGATTTAGCTTTGTAGACATCTAGGATCATGTGGAAGCATAGCACTGGTTATATATAAGTGATGACATAGCTTTTCATTGGCTATTATGAGACAGAAATGTGACCAATTAATTCTTCTTTTTCAGCAAGGCATCCAATATATGCTGAGACTCCAGAGGCATTTTCATTAAAGTATCTCCCCTGAAGCAGACGATATTCAAAATAATGGCCATGTCGGGGATGAATGATTGACAGAACCAGCAAGGGACCTGTTTGGAAGCATTTTTGATGAAGCAGATGTCTTAGAACTCTATTGTGTGAAAAGACAATTTAATATTTTTGGTGAAAAATTGAGTATGTCAGAGTTGAAAGAAAGAATTCATTCAGTTTATTGTGCTTTGAGAGTGACTGTGCACTTTATTAAAAAAAAACAACAACAACAACTTGGGCTCACATGATGTTCTATACTATTGGCTGCATGAAACATGAGCCACAGATTATATGAAGGGTTTTCCTTTGGATTCGCAAAGCAACAATCTTACAGGGAAATTATTGTCACATTTTCTACAAAGTTCAGGCATAACTGATTCACTGACAGATTAATTTAACTTAGTTTAAACAAATTAAGGCATCTGATGTTCAGACTTTTAGGAAGGTGCTACAAACATAAGTACATAAGTACATAAGTAGTGCCATACTGGGAAAGACCAAAGGTCCATCTAGCCCAGCATCCTGTCACCGACAGTGGCCAATCCAGGTCAAGGGCACCTGGCACGCTCCCCAAACGTAAAAACATTCCAGACAAGTTATACCTAAAAATGCGGAATTTTTCCAAGTCCATTTAATAGCGGTCTATGGACTTGTCCTTTAGGAATCTATCTAACCCCTTTTTAAACTCCGTCAAGCTAACCGCCCGTACCACGTTCTCCGGCAACGAATTCCAGAGTCTAATTACACGTTGGGTGAAGAAAAATTTTCTCCGATTCGTTTTAAATTTACCACACTGTAGCTTCAACTCATGCCCTCTAGTCCTAGTATTTTTGGATAGCGTGAACAGTCGCTTCACATCCACCCGATCCATTCCACTCATTATTTTATACACTTCTATCATATCTCCCCTCAGCCGTCTCTTCTCCAAGCTAAAAAGCCCTAGCCTTCTCAGCCTCTCTTCATAGGAAAGTCGTCCCATCCCCACTATCATTTTCGTCGCCCTTCGCTGTACCTTTTCCAATTCTACTATATCTTTTTTGAGATACGGAGACCAGTACTGAACACAATACTCCAGGTGCGGTCGCACCATGGAGCGATACAACGGCATTATAACATCCGCACACCTGGACTCCATACCCTTCCTAATAACACCCAACATTCTATTCGCTTTCCTAGCCGCAGCAGCACACTGAGCAGAAGGTTTCAGCGTATCATCGACGACGACACCCAGATCCCTTTCTTGATCCGTAACTCCTAACGCGGAACCTTGCAAGACGTAGCTATAATTCGGGTTCCTCTTACCCACATGCATCACTTTGCACTTGTCAACATTGAACTTCATCTGCCACTTGCACGCCCAATCTCCCAGTCTCGCAAGGTCCTCCTGTAATCGTTCACATTCCTCCTGCGACTTGACGACCCTGAATAATTTTGTGTCATCGGCGAATTTAATTACCTCACTAGTTATTCCCATCTCTAGGTCATTTATAAATACATTAAAAAGCAACGGACCCAGCACAGACCCCTGCGGGACCCCACTAACTACCCTCCTCCACTGAGAATACTGGCCACGCAATCCTACTCTCTGCTTCCTATCTTTCAACCAGTTCTTAATCCATAATAATACCCTACCTCCGATTCCATGACTCTGCAATTTCTTCAGGAGTCTTTCGTGCGGCACTTTGTCAAACGCCTTCTGAAAATCCAGATATACAATATCAACCGGCTCCCCATTGTCCACATGTTTGCTTACCCCCTCAAAAAAATGCATTAGATTGGTGAGGCAAGACTTCCCTTCACTAAATCCGTGCTGACTTTGTCTCATCAGTCCATGTTTTTGTATATGCTCTGCAATTTTATTCTTAATAATAGCCTCCACCATCTTGCCCGGCACCGACGTCAGACTCACCGGTCTATAATTTCCCGGATCTCCTCTGGAACCCTTCTTAAAAATCGGAGTAACATTGGCTACCCTCCAGTCTTCCGGTACTACACTCGATTTTAGGGACAGATTGCATATTTCTAACAGTAGCTCCGCAAGTTCATTTTTTAGTTCTATTAATACTCTGGGATGAATACCATCAGGTCCCGGTGATTTACTACTCTTCAGCTTGCTGAACTGACCCATTACATCCTCCAAGGTTACAGAGAATTTGTTTAGTTTCTCCGACTCCCCCGCTTCAAATATTCTTTCCGGCACCGGTGTCCCCCCCAAATCCTCCTCGGTGAAGACCGAAGCAAAGAATTCATTTAATTTCTCCGCTACGGCTTTGTCCTCCCTGATGGCTGTTTTAATTTGAGAGATTCTGCCTGTGCTTGTGGATGGTAATTTTATAACGTATTTTCAACGAGTAAGGACATTTTTACATGCAGAAAAGACCTTTTATAAAACTGCCCTTTAGTATATGCAAATTGATAAGATGATACATATTTATATATATGTTGTAAATAGGCGTTCCCAATGTCAAGGCATATTCAAGGCAAAGCAGAATAACGATGTATCCATATATTTTATAAAACACTGAGTACACAGAAAAGTATACACACACATTTACATCTGCTTGGGAGCAGATGTAAATATGCATGTCATCATTTGGGCACTATTGGGGAGGTATCTGGGTGCTTATTTTTAACAGCACGTTGGTGTTTATAAATTAGGCTTCAAATAAGCACTTTTTTTTTTAACTTCTCATATAGGCATTCTGTTATGAAACCAGGCCTATAAAGGGAAAGGGAAATGGGACTTGATATACTGCCTTTCTGAGGTTTTTGCAACTACATTCAAAGCAGTTCACATATATTCAAGTACTCATTTTTGTACCAGGGGCAATGGAGGGTTAAGTCACTTGCCCAGAGTCACAAGGAGCTACAGTGGGAATTGAACTCTGTTCCCCAGGATCAAAGTCCACTGCACTAACCACTAGGCTACTCCTCCATAAAGTGTACTTAAATGGATTTTATGTCAACAAGCAGGTCTTAATCAGGCACAGAAATGGGTGATAATCAGACTTGGGAAAGCTGGAACGGTCTCTCAAAGCTCAGAAACTACTGTAAAGTTCTGAGCATGTGTGGCCCTTCTCATGTACAGTGGTCTTCCTCAGTCCTCTCACTTTTGCTTTTTCTGCTTTGCCAAACTGATGTGGAAAGAGCAATTTTTTCTTGCTCTTTCTGGTTTTTTGCTGTTCATCTTTGGAATAATTTCCAGGTTCAGATTTGCTCTCTAATGAACCTTTTTCTTTTTCGGAAGGCTTTAAAAACACATTTTCTTGATTATGTTTTAATTGAAGTAATTTGGTTACTACTTCTTATTGTCCATTTGTTTTTCTTTTGCAACATCCTGATATATGATCAGTGGCTTGTTTATTGTTACTGCACCTTGAATTCTTTTTGGGAGAATTGGTGGGTCATAAGAACCTGATAACAAAACATAAACATTTTACATTGCATTTTGTTTCCTGCAGGGCTTTTTATCCTTTTATTCTTAACATACAACACCATCCGTCCACCAATTTGATCCACCCTATCATTTCAATATAATTTATACCCTGGTATCATAGTGTCTCTCTGGTTGTCCTCTTTTCATTGGGTTTCTGAGATGCCTATTATGTCTACATCCTCATTTCGTACCATATATTACAAGTCTCCAATCCTATTTTTAATGTTCTCACACATTCCCTCAGTCCAGCTCCCATCTCACATATCCTTCCTTAATCTTCTATTCATCCCCACTCAGTCACATTCCCATAGCCATCCCATCTGGG
The DNA here is from genome assembly GCF_901765095.1 of Microcaecilia unicolor. Lineage (NCBI taxonomy): Eukaryota > Metazoa > Chordata > Amphibia > Gymnophiona > Siphonopidae > Microcaecilia > Microcaecilia unicolor. The sequence goes on from NC_044033.1 coordinate 436,309,297, forward strand.
AGCAGGAAAGAAGAACAGCAATGCAGCACCTACGACCCTATCTTTCTCCTCCGCTGCTGGGGTCAGTGTTGCACTTTGAACAGTGTGATATGCTATACTGCTACTGTAAGATTGACAGTCCATACTTACAGCAGAGGGCAATAATGTTATCTGAGCACTGCTGGCCTCCTCCTAACAAGTGGGATTGTCACAAGAGCATGACAGAGTGAGGGAGGGGGTGGTGGGGGAGAAGTAGATGCCATGCTAGATGCCTGGAGCTCAGCCACAGAAGCAGCAGTGGTGACCAGAGGCTAGAATTGGCATGGGGTAGGAAAGGCGGTTTGCTGCTTCTGCGAATGCTATTGCTCTGACTACTGGTCTGTGACACTAAGCTCTAATCTTATGGATCAGATAACGGAATTGGTTGGAGAAGGAATAGCCCATAGGCCTTCTGTTTGACACACTTGTCTATATTCTTAAGCTCTTTGGTATCAAGCTTTAAAAGGCACTCAGCTTAGTTGAAGTGTTTCTACCAATGCAACCTGAATTAGCTAACACAACCAGGCCTTACAAAACACAGCCATAATTGGAGGAAGAAAAAGCAAACAATTAAAGCTTTTAGGGAGCCGTTGTGAGCAAGTCAAATGGGAATCATGTCTGACTGAGAATGGGGATTTTGCCTTAGAGATCTTGAAACTTGTCTTTTGCCATCTTAGCAGGAATAAAAATTATACATGGCAATGGACTGCAGGTGCAGCAAGCTTTCTTTTTAAAGGGAATGAGAGCTTGGTAATCCATTTTACTATCAAGTGAACCCATACTGAGAGATTGCATATTTTATGCTTATTTCTTGCTGCAGGTTGAATAGGTGGCACACTCAGCAATGGTGCTAATTGATAAATTCAGTTTGAGAGGACATAGCTCACATGTGCTGAAGGCACAAACCATACAAAACTAGCTACTAGCAATTTCTGCAACAGAATATAACTCCTTCCAAATCTTGCCTAATATTTTTCTGATGCTTACCAACTGGGACTTCCTTGGCATTGGTGCTGGTGGTTGGACTGGAGCTGCAATATTCACATCTGAAGCTCCTACTGCACAAACTTGTCCTGTGCCAGAGGAAGAATCTTCTGGTGGATATAAGCAAACAAAGGTTAAACAAATATGTTGAAGAAATTCTGAAACTGACATTTTTAGCACCAGTAGCAATATCTTAGGAGGTAGGATAAAGCTCCTCACCCTCAATAACTAATTATTTTTTGTGGCTTTTATTGTCCAAATTATGAGTTTACTGCGGAATGTATTTTACACACACACAAAAAAGAATAGCCATACTAGGCCACACCAATAGTCCATCCAGCCAGCATCCTGCCCCAATCTACCCTCCCACCCAAGAAATAAAGAAGTCTTATGTACAACATATCAATAGTTGTAATTTTTGGACTTAACCTTCCTTCCCCACCCCCAAAATCCTCTACTTATAAAAGAAAAATTCCTAAACCAAAGGAAAAAAACAAAACAAAATTGACTTTGTTTCACATCCCCATCAGAGGGAATTAATAACTAAACTATGAGCTTTGGGAGATAGGGACTGAATATAAGACTCCCAGACTGAAAGAAAATGCTTTTTTCCCGCTTATGTACGGGCCCCATTTCAATCAATAAGCATTAAGGTATGAACCTGTTATGCCAACTCCAAAGGACCTGTGTATTTAATAGAGGAGACTATGAATATTCTTTATCAATTTCTTTAATAGGATTTACTCAGAAGACAACTAGATTACTGATCAAATAACTTGATTTGATTTATTCATTTGATATACCGCATTACACCATAAGGTACGAAAGCGGTTTACAATACTACAAAATACAATATCAAACATAAGATAAAACCACATAAACCATGTTTTCAAGGCTTTACAAAACTGCAAATAATTTCATTTTTCCTCAAGTCCTCCGGCAACTGTTTCCACAAAGACAGGCCAAGATAACAAAAAGTCCACTTCATCGTAGTTTTTAGCTTAACCAAAGACAAGGGAATTTTAATATAGTTCTGTGTTGATCGCAACTGTGTTGATAAGAGCAAGATAATTAGAAACCTTTGATCAGAAGGCTTTGAATACCAACACAAAATTTTGAAATTTATCTTTGCAGACACTGGTAATCAGTGCAATACGACAAGCACTGGTGGTATATGATCAAATTTCTTTATACTCATAACCAATCGGGTTGCTATATGTAGTATATCTCACAAGCATTCATCTTTAATTGATTTTGACAGATGGCCATGTCCACTTCCTGTCTGCTTTAGACTCTCACCTGAGCAGATTACATACCTAGTATAGCGAATGCTACATACCTGTAGAAGGTATTCTCCGAGGACAGCAGGCTGATTGTTCTCACTGATGGGTGACGTCCACGGCAGCCCCTCCAATCGGAATCTTCACTAGCAAAGTCCTTTGCTAGCCCTCGCGCGCCGCGCATGCGCGGCCGTCTTCCCACCCGAAACCGGCTCGAGCCGGCCAGTCTCATATGTAGCAATACAAAGAGAAGGGAAGACACAACTCCAAAGGGGAGGCGGGCGGGTTTGTGAGAACAATCAGCCTGCTGTCCTCGGAGAATACCTTCTACAGGTATGTAGCATTCGCTTTCTCCGAGGACAAGCAGGCTGCTTGTTCTCACTGATGGGGTATCCCTAGCCCCCAGGCTCACTCAAAACAACAACCATGGTCAATTGGGCCTCGCAACGGCGAGGACATAACTGAGATTGACCTAAAAAATTTACCAACTAACTGAGAGTGCAGCCTGGAACAGAACAAACAGGGCCCTCGGGGGGTGGAGTTGGATCCTAAAGCCCAAAGAGGCTCTGAAGAACTGACTGCCCGAACCGACTGTCGCGTCGGGTATCCTGCTGCAGGCAGTAATGAGATGTGAATGTGTGGACAGATGACCACGTCGCAGCTTTGTAAATTTCTTCAATGGAGGCTGACTTCAAGTGGGCTACCGACGCAGCCATGGCTCTAACATTATGAGCCGTGACATGACCCTCAAGAGCCAGCCCCGCCTGGGCGTAAGTGAAGGAAATGCAATCTGCTAGCCAATTGGATATGGTGCGTTTCCCCACAGCCACTCCCCTCCTATTGGGATCAAAAGAAACAAACAATTGGGCGGACTGTCTGTTGGGCTGTGTCCGCTCCAGATAGAAGGCCAATGCTCTCTTGCAGTCCAATGTGTGCAGCTGACGTTCAGCAGGGCAGGAATGAGGACGGGGAAAGAAAGTTGGCAAGACAATTAACTGGTTCAGATGGAACTCCGACACGACCTTTGGCAAGAACTTAGGGTGAGTGCGGAGGACTACTCTGTTATGATGAAATTTGGTGTAAGGGGCCTGGGCTACCAGGGCCTGAAGCTCACTGACTCTACGAGCTGAAGTAACTGCCACCAAGAAAATGACCTTCCAGGTCAAGTACTTCAGATGGCAGGAATTCAGTGGCTCAAAAGGAGGTTTCATCAGCTGGGTGAGAACGACATTGAGATCCCATGACACTGTAGGAGGCTTGACAGGGGGCTTTGACAAAAGCAAACCTCTCATGAAGCGAACAACTAAAGGCTGTCCCGAGATCGGCTTACCTTCCACATGGTAATGGTATGCACTGATTGCACTAAGGTGAACCCTTACAGAGTTGGTCTTGAGGCCAGACTCAGACAAGTGCAGAAGGTATTCAAGCAGGGTCTGTGTAGGACAAGAGCGAGGATCTAGGGCCTTGCTGTCACACCAGACGGCAAACCTCCTCCATAGAAAGAAGTAACTCCTCTTAGTGGAATCTTTCCTGGAAGCAAGCAAGATGCGGGAGACACCCTCTGACAGACCCAAAGAGGCAAAGTCTACGCTCTCAAAATCCAGGCCGTGAGAGCCAGGGACCGGAGGCTGGGATGCAGAAGAGCCCCTTCGTCCTGCGTGATGAGGGTCGGAAAACACTCCAATCTCCACGGTTCTCCGGAGGATAACTCCAGAAGAAGAGGGAACCAGATCTGACGCGGCCAAAAAGGAGCAATCAGAATCATGGTGCCTCGGTCTTGCTTGAGTTTCAGCAAAGTCTTCCCCACCAGAGGAATGGGAGGATAAGCATACAGCAGACCCTCCCCCCAATTCAGGAGGAAGGCATCCGATGCCAGTCTGCCGTGGGCCTGAAGCCTGGAACAGAACTGAGGGACTTTGTGGTTGGCTCCAGATGCGAAGAGATCCACCAAGGGGGTGCCCCACGCTTGGAAGATCTGGCGCACCACTCGGGAGTTGAGCGACCACTCGTGAGGTTGCATAATCCTGCTCAATCTGTCGGCCAGACTGTTGTTTACGCCTGACAGATATGTGGCTTGGAGCACCATGCCGTGACGGCGAGCCCAGAGCCACATGCTGACGGCTTCCTGACACAGGGGGCGAGATCCGGTGCCCCCCTGCTTGTTGACGTAGTACATGGTAACCTGGTTGTCTGTCTGAATTTGGATAATTTGGTGGGACAGCCGATCTCTGAAAGCCTTCAGAGCGTTCCAGATCGCTCGCAACTCCAGAAGATTGGTCTGTAGATCGCGTTCCTGGAGGGACCAGCTTCCTTGGGTGTGAAGCCCATCGACATGAGCTCCCCATCCCAGGAGAGACGCATCCGTGGTCAGCACTTTTTGTGGCTGAGGAATTTGGAAAGGACGTCCCAGAGTCAAATTGGACCAAATCGTCCACCAATACAGGGATTTGAGAAAACTCGTGGACAGGTGGATCACGTCTTCTAGATCCCCAGCAGCCTGAAACCACTGGGAAGCTAGGGTCCATTGAGCAGATCTCATGTGAAGGCGGGCCATGGGAGTCACATGAACTGTGGAGGCCATGTGGCCCAGCAATCTCAACATCTGCCGAGCTGTGATCTGCTGCGACGCTCGTACCCGCGAGACGAGGGACAACAAGTTGCTGGCCCTCGCCTCTGGGAGGTAGGCGCGAGCCGTCTGAGAATCCAGCAGAGCTCCTATGAACTCGAGTTTCTGCACTGGGAGGAGATGGGACTTTGGGTAATTTATCACAAACCCCAGTAGCTCCAGGAGGCGAATAGTCATCTGCATGAACTGCAGGGCTCCTGCCTCGGATGTGTTCTTCACCAGCCAATCGTCGAGATATGGGAACATGTGCACCCCCAGCCTGCGAAGTGCCGCTGCTACTACAGCTAAGCACTTTGTGAACACCCTGGGCGCAGAGGCGAGCCCAAAGGGTAGCACACAGTACTGGAAGTGACGTGTGCCCAGCTGAAATCGCAGATACTGTCTGTGAGCTGGCAGTATCGGGATGTGTGTATAGGCATCCTTCAAGTCCAGAGAGCATAGCCAATCGTTTTCCTGAATCATGGGAAGGAGGGTGCCCAGGGAAAGCATCCTGAACTTTTCTTTTACGAGATATTTGTTCAGGGCCCTTAGGTCTAGGATGGGACGCATCCCCCCTGTTTTCTTTTCCACAAGGAAGTACCTGGAATAGAATCCCAGCCCCTCTTGCCCGGATGGCACGGGCTCGACCGCATTGGCGCTGAGAAGGGCGGAGAGTTCCTCTGCAAGTACCTGCTTGTGCTGGAAGCTGTAAGACTGAGCTCCCGGTGGACAATTTGGAGGTTTGGAGGTCAAATTGAGGGTGTATCCTTGCCGGACTATTTGCAGAACCCACTGATCGGAGGTTATGAGAGGCCACCTTTGGTGAAAAGCTTTCAACCTCCCCCCGACCGGCAGGTCGCCCGGCAATGACACTTGGATGTCGGCTATGCTCTGCTGGAGCCAGTCAAAAGCCCGTCCCTTGCTTTTGCTGGGGAGCCGCGGGGCCTTGCTGAGTCGCACGCTGCTGACGAGAGCGAGCGCGCTGGGGCTTAGCCTGGGCCACAGGCTGTCGAGAAGGAGGATTGTACCTACGCTTGCCAGAAGTGTAGGGACCAGTCTTCCTTCCCCCGAAAAATCTTCTACCTGTAGAGGTAGATGCTGAAGGCTGCCGGCGGGAGAACTTGTCGAATGCGGTATCCCACTGGTGGAGATGCTCTACCACCTGTTCGACCTTCTCTCCAAAAATATTGTCCGCACGGCAAGGCGAGTCCGCAATCCGCTGCTGGAGTCTATTCTCCAGGTCGGAGGCACGCAGCCATGAGAGCCTGCGCATCACCACACCTTGAGCAGCGGCCCTGGACGCAACATCAAAGGTGTCATACACCCCTCTGGCCAGGAATTTTCTGCACGCCTTCAGCTGCCTGACCACCTCCTAAAAAGGCTTGGCTTGCTCAGGGGGGAGCGCATCAACCAAGCCCGCCAACTGTCGCACATTGTTCCGCATGTGTATGCTCGTGTAGAGCTGGTAAGACTGGATTTTGGCCACGAGCATAGAAGAATGGTAGGCCTTCCTCCCAAAGGAGTCTAAGGTTCTAGAGTCTTTGCCCGGGGGCGCCGAAGCATGCTCCCTAGAACTCTTAGCCTTCTTTAGGGCCAAATCCACAACTCCAGAGTCATGAGGCAACTGGGTGCGCATCAGCTCTGGGTCCCCATGGATCCGGTACTGGGACTCGATCTTCTTGGGAATGTGGGGATTACTTAGTGGCTTGGTCCAGTTCGCAAGCAATGTCTTTTTTAGGACATGGTGCAAGGGAACAGTGGACGCTTCCTTAGGTGGAGAAGGATAGTCCAGGAGCTCAAACATTTCAGCCCTGGGCTCGTCCTCCACAACCACCGGGAAGGGGATGGCCGTAGACATCTCCCGGACAAAGGAAGCGAAAGACAGACTCTCAGGAGGAGAAAGCTGTCTTTCAGGGGAGGGAGTGGGATCAGAAGGAAGACCCTCAGACTCCTCGTCAGAGAAATATCTGGGATCTTCCTCTTCCTCCCACGAGGCCTCACCTTCGGTGTCAGACACAAGTTCACGAACCTGTGTCTGCAACCTCGCCCGGCTCGACTTCGTGGAGCCACGTCCACGATGGGGGCGTCGAGAGGTAGACTCCCTCGCCCGCATCGGCGAAGCTCCCTCCGCCGACGTAGTCGGGGAGCCCTCCTGGGAGGTGGCCGCAGTCGGCACCGCACGCGGTACCGACGTCGGGGACCTCACCCCGGGCGATGGGCCAGCCGGCGCCACGCTCGACGGTACCGGAGGCGCAAGCACCGCCGGTACCGGAGGGGTAGGGCGCAACAGCTCTCCCAGAATCTCTGGGAGAACGGCCCGGAGGCTCTCGTTCAGAGCGGCTGCAGAGAAAGGCAGAGAGGTCGATGCAGGCGTCGACGTCAGAACCTGTTCCGGGCGTGAAGGCTGTTCCGGGCTGTCCAGAGTGGAGCACATCGACACCTCCTGAACAGAGGGTGAGCGGTCCTCTCGGTGCCGATGCCTGCTGGGTGCCGCGAAAGAAAACTTACCGTGGCAAAATCTGAAAAAATACGGGAAGGGGCAAACGAAACCCGAGAGGGCTTCCGGAGCACTTCCCAAACAGTTTTTAGGATTTTCCTAAGAAAAAACACGTCGAAAAAAGGACGCGCGAGGTCGACTTTCCGGGGCTCGACACAGCGAAAACACGACCGTACCGAGTGAGGACGAAAGAAGACTGGCCGGCTCGAGCCGGTTTCGGGCGGGAAGACGGCCGCGCATGCGCGGTGCGGGCGCGCGAGGGCTAGCAAAGGACTTTGCTAGTGAAGATTCCGATTGGAGGGGCTGCCGTGGACGTCACCCATCAGTGAGAACAAGCAGCCTGCTTGTCCTCGGAGAAAGATAGATACATAGATAGATAGACAGCCTTTGTGGAGAGAGTCCAGTCCACTCAATCAGTGGATTCATACAGGACTGTCCCAACTTCCATATGTCCTTTTTGCTCTTTTATTATGAAAGTATTAAGTCATGGATTAACCAGACAACAGGTTTACATCACAGATAATAGGACACAAACTCTGAAAAATCATTGCTTAGGTTATATTCTACTTACAATCAGCAAGTTCAAGACAAAGTTCAACAGCAGTGAACCATTCCAGTAAAGAATCTTTTACAACTAGTATATATTATTTCATACTGCATCTGCACACTCAGACATGCAGGCTAAATGAATACATTGCTTTCAGTTCCCTGTTCTCTTTCAAACATGTCTAGTGACAATTTCCAGCATCTGGTAAGAACATTACTTACTAAGCAGGCCTTCATCTTATTTTCTATACTAACATTTACGTTCTAATATTCCCTTTTGAATGAGGGTATCATTGTTTTCATATATGCTCATCATCACAGTCATGGCAGTCAATCAGAATCGAGGATTCGCCCAGGCCACGACCAATCTCCGCCTCTTTGATGACATCACCTAATATGACATCATAGCCCTGCCCATGCCTGCCCTAGCCCTACTCTTCTTGAATAACCCAATCCCTTTTTGATGACTTCACAGAAAGTGAAGTCATAGCTCCACTGCTTTTCCAAGATGGCGGTCACTACTGGACACATTACATCACTTCCTGTTTCATACTACTCACCACCATCTTGCAAAATGGGGTCATGGGACAGAACTGACATCAATCACACCCAACACTGCCCTCTACAGCCTAGGAGGGCACGTTCAGCTGAAACGTTTTTTTTTCTCTCAGGAAAGAAAACAGGCATTTTTTAGACTTCAGACTAGAGAATAACACGGTGACAAAGTTTTTCCACGTTCCCGTGGGTTCTGTCTCGGTCCCCACCCCATCCCCGCGAGCTCTGTCCTCATCTGCAGAAGCCTCAAACACTTATGATTTTATATTTAAATCTCTATTAATGTATAAAAAGGAACAATATGCTGTGCAACTGTTTATAAATCACAAATAGAAAATAATAATAATGAGCAACTATAACAACCCTTCCCCCTCCCACCCTCTACCTTTCCAACCCCAACAATAGCTGACTTCTACTACCCCAAGGAATGATAATCCACCATGTTAAAATGTCCAGGGGTACAAAATACAACCTGTTCTGTCTGCCTAGCAGGGCAGAAATACACCCTATGAAGCACTGTTATGATACTTTAATCTGTGGATTAATAATGCCATTAACAATCTCAGGATTCAGTCTAGCTCTCCTGTCTTCCACAATCCTTCCTGCAATAGAAAATGTCTTCTTAGAAGATCTACGTACAGGATACCCCATGCAAATTTTGCTAATTGTAGCCAGCATGTTTGCTTGTTTTTCCAAAAATTCAAAATATTGTTGTCTGCATCACTCAAACATAAATAACAGTCCAGTTCATTAACAGGTTTCAAAATCTGTCCCCGTTCTCACAGGCTCTGTTCCCATCTCCACCCCGTTCCCGCAGGATCTGTCCCCACCCCATCCTCACGGGCTCTGACCCCATACATGCAGTTACTGCGGTCCCCATTCCCGTGTCATTCTCTATTCCAGACTACTTTAAACTCCAGAAAAAGGAGGCAGAGTCTGGGGTCAAGCCTTTTTGCAGCACTGTTCAGAAAAAGGTGCTGCAAAAAGGCTTGATCCCAGAACTCCCTCCTCCTTTCAAAACCTGATGTCAGACAGATGTTTTTTTCTCTCAGGAGAAAAAAAAGGCATTTTTAGCCAGTGCAGTTAGCCTTCAGACTACTATAAACTCTTTTTTTTAACAGTACTGCAAAAAGGATTGACCCCAGACCCCCTTTCTACTCTCAAGCACCTGTGTCAGATGACTTTTTTGCGTATCAGGAAAGAATTCCGCTAACCCAGAGCACACCCCAGCTGACAGAGCGATGTGCTGTATTGTGTGAGAGAGTCTACACCTCCTGTCACTCCCTCCTATATCTTCCACATCCCTTCCTTTTTGCAGCCAGACCAAAAGAAAAAAAGCTGTGCTGAATTTTTAAAACAAATCTACTGGTTTTACAAACTTCCCCCCCATACACAGAGATCAGTGAACATGCTGATTTTAACTCAGTGTGAGCTCAAACAGGCTGACAAGCGCCCCCCCCCCTCTCTCTACCCCCTCAAGCACTCCCCTCTCCCTTTTTTCCACAGTCAAAGAAAAAGACAGCTATTTTTTTTTGTTTTTTTTTCTAAGAGATCAGAGCTTTCCACAATGGTCAGTGTGTTTTAAGATAGAAAGAAAACCCCACAGCCACACAATTATAGTGTTCCTTGTTGTGTTAGTTTAATAAAACAGGCTTGTGTTAGCTTAATGAAACAGATTTAAACCAGTTTTGGTTCAAATAGCTGAAATATATATGCAACCTGGTTTGTTTCCATATCAAAATAATTTGTACTTGTAACATAAACTTTGCATCTGCTCATGAATTAATGTATTGAATGCTATTTTTATCAATACGGTGCAAATCAAGCAAAACACACGAGTTCCTTTAGCAAAGATGATTACCCCGCCACTGCAATCCCTCTCTCTCTATCCCAGGCAGGCAAGGTCACATGATTGAAATGTATAGCAGCTTTCAGGGTTTTATTGACTGGGATAATAGTCACAGCTAAGCAAACTTTTTTCTTTTTTAAACAAAAATAATTAAAGAATAGTGCCTTAGAGGGGGATCACTTTGCTCTAACAGGGTTAACCTAAGAAACGCTGTGTAAAAATACAAACCCAAATTATGAGTACAATGCAAATAGTAATTTAGTAAAGAAGACTACCCTGCACCCCGTCCCTCTCCACCCTGGCAGTTCCTTTACAAAAAGTACCCTCTGCAGTCTCCTCCCTCTCTATCCCTGCAGGCAGAAAGGAAAAGCTGGCAAATCTCAAAGCTCTTATATATATAGAGAGATGCAGTGTCCAGCTATCCATATGCTTCCTACCCACTCTCCTTACATGGTCCCCCCACCCCACAGTACCAAGGACATTTTTTTAAACACCCTCTTTTTATGAGGCAGCACTAGTGTTGAAATGTGCACCATCCTATCAAGTCATGTACAAAAAAAAAAATAATGATAATAAAAACCTAAGCAGAATTTAATTCAATCCAGAGGAAGTTGGTAGTTTAGAAGGCATTATACCTTTGGCTCAATGCCTCTAGAAAATATAATAAGGCTCTCAAATGAAAACAGCTCAAAAAATGGCTCAGGAGGCAAGACTCTTATACCTTACACCAACCTGCTCACATTGATTTTCGAAGAAACAAAACCATAGTTTCAGAGGTGTATGCTCAGTGGCAAGTGGTCTTGGTGGATCTGTCAGCTCTATGTTCTTTTAACTATGGCTATAAAAACATACTGACAATTATCGACACCTTATCGAAATATAATTGGGCCATGTGTCTAAAAACAAAAATCAGTTGTGAAGTGGCTGAAGCCTTTGAAAAGGTATTTACTTTAGGCCACACATCTAAAAAATTAAATACAGACAAGGGTAACAAGTTTTTAAATAAACCTGTACAGACATTACTGAAAAGAAAACAAATCTGCCATTTTGTGACCAACAATGATGTAAAAGTGGCCAGAGGTTTAACAGCACACAAAAGTCTAAAATGTGGCGGTACTTTACTTCACACAACACTTTGCTATGTAGATGTATTGCAGGCCATGCTACGTAGCTTTAATCGGAGTTTCCATAGAACCTTATGGGGCAGACCTATTGATGTCATGCAGGATTAGAAAATGATCTACAGAGGAAATGCAAAACTAGAAACCGTCATGAAACATTTTGAAAAAGGTAACCACGTAAGTCTGTCGAAAACAAAAGGCACTTTTCAAAAGGGATACAAACAGACGTGGACCAATGAGATATTTATAACAGCAGCTGTGTTAAACAGGGGACAGAAGCCTGCTTACAAGATACAGGATTACAATGGGGAAGCTATGGAAGGTTCTTTTTACCCCAAAGCACTAAAAAAAAAAAAAAAAATCAATCCTGACACTGACAGGGTCTACATATATTGAAAAAGTTTTTAGAAGTAAAAGGAGGGGGTCGGAGCAAAAAATATCTACTGAAATGGAGAGGCCGGTCTGAGAAATGTAACAGCTACAAGACATCTAAGGCTGCACACGAGACCCATTTGTAGTACGGAGAGGTTATTGCTCGAGCGTGTAAGTTTTAATGGAGAGTACGAATAAAGACATCGTCAATCGCTAAGATAAGTAGCCCCAGTAAACCTCTTATGACCCCATCAGACGTAAAACCATAAGGAGAAATATGGGCTCACTGGTGCTCATCCGAGCAGATGACGAATAAGCAAACATTTGGGGATTAGATTCTAACAGCTTTTCTAGTACTGCAATTTTGCTCACTGACATCACAGGTAGTTTTAACACCTCGTATGTCTTCATAGACATCGTGCAGCATCAGTTAGTAGCAGATCATTTTGTACCACTGTCGCGCTGCATACCAGTTAAAGGGAAAAGTAACAAGTTTGTCAGCTTCACATATAAGCAGCCCCATTAAGTCCCAATGAACAAAAACCACATCAATACCATTTCCTTGAAATAAAGACAGACCAGAACAGACACGTCACATTTCACTAGGGGAAGGTGATCCCTAAGCTTCACTAGTGGCGCTGGAAAGTGATCATATTTTAAAATGGTAACGAATAAAACTTATGGTGACACGGCAGCGTAGAGAGATTATTATGTGGCCCAGGCTGGTCATGGGATCCTGGGCTATTACGGATCACCCTTTATGTACGGAGCGGGGATCAGTGACGTGTTTCTTTAGAAAAAGTGCTACCGTTTGCTAGGAAGAGGCACTTAGATTGTTAAACTGAACGTGAAAAGTGTGGCCAAAGATGTGACGGGTCACGTCACCATGGAGTTCTGAATATGAATAACACCCAGTACACCTGCACATGAAAAGTGCGGCCAAAGATATGATGGGTCATATTACCATGGCTGTTCTAAACAACATGAATAACAACGCGGAGCAGACCGTATCGAGACTAGCAGTCATGTGAAAATCCCTTAAATGAGAAGAGAGGCAGGAAGACACTTTTAGAAGGACCACCCAAACTCCTTAAAAGAAAGGAAGTCAACAGTGTAGCATCACAGAAGCCTAAGCACAAGGCTAAGAAGAGAGTCAACACTACAGAGATGTAAAATGTATTTTGAGAAAAAAAATTATGGCTTTTGTGTACAATGGCTTGGGAGAATGTGCTAAATCAGAATTGGATCTCTTTTAATTGTCACTCACACAAACCAGTATCAAAAACAGCATCTATGTGAAAATATCGCCTTTATCAGCCTTAACAGATATCATGCCGTTTGAAGTTTACATAGACAGTCACAGTGAAGATTATTTGGATTTGAATATGCTACTTAACCTGAAAGAAGATGGAACAGACGTCACAAGGGCGACCAGAGCAGCGCTAGTAAATTATTCAATAGCCTCCCTCTTCAAATAGCTGGATGTCATGATCAGAGACAGACTCATCTGTAAGAGCAACAATTGCTACCCTTATAGAGCCCTCGTAGAACTGCTTCTCAATTATGGCAAAGGACCCCTCAACACGCAGTTTATGAGCGGTCTGTTTTATAAAGACTCAGCCAGGAACCATGAGTTGACAGATCCTTGCAGTCCCAATGCCAGTTTCAATGAAAGGGCTCACTTTACAGTCACTAGCCAGAAGGTAGAATTATTGGGTCATTTACACAGTGATCTGATTTTCCAAGAAAAACTTCTGAATCAATGGGGTAGATATTAAGATAAAGCTGACAAGAAGTAAAGATGCCCCTAGCACCCCCTGGGGTTAATCCTGTGGCCACCTGGAGAGTCCTACCCATCACTGCTCAGGCCTGCCTGCACCTACACTGGCATACCTTCCACCTGCCTGCTGGGTCCCGTTTACCTCTGGACAAGTCTCCCACAAGCACGTTATTTCCCTGGTGGTTTCTAGGGACACTGGGAGCCGCAACTGTGGGGTTCCACAGTTCCTAGAAAACACTCACAGACACAGAACACAAACTGCTAGGATTCTTAGTCACTCTAGGACATCAGAGCTAACAAACTAACAGGTTTATTATTTAAAAATAAAATAGAACAGTGAATGGTAAAAGTGGTAAGCAGCAGACAAAAAGAACAAAGCACAAAAGGGCCTCCAGAACTAGCACGATGACACTATTTTTATTAGAATGACCCAACACAGACCGTCTTTCGGCGCTCAATAGCACCTGCCTTAGGGGTCTAGAATACATACAAAAATCAAAATTTACAAACATGACCATAATAATAATTAAAAAAAAAACAATATTTCCTATACATGTAAAAACACTTCACACTTTTCATGCACATTAAAAAACTGAAATGAAAGATAAATTGTATCAGAACATAGATATTACAAACTAAAAAAATCACAATACATGCAAAGTGGAGCTATGGTGTTTATGCTATAAAAAACAAAATGATGTATTGTGTTCATGCATTAAGAAATGTTCTAGTGTTAGTGTATGAATGCAAAGCGTGCCCTCTCAGCTCTGTGGAAAAACAAAGATTGGAGAATCCGCGCTACCACGTCGGACAGGAAGGCACCAGTGCATGAGAAGTGGAATGCAGCTAGAAAGTTCTATACTGTAAGCTAGCCGACAGTATTAAGCCAACCAATGAAAAAGGGCATACGAGCTGCGGCAATTGCAATATGTGTGGGATGATGCTGACAACTAATGTGTTTACAGATCCACACTCCAACAGGGTATATGAGCTACATCACAGCACGTCCTGCACATCAGACTGGGTAGTCTATTGTATCATATGTCGATGCAACAAACTATATATACGGCAGAAGTCTAGGAGGTTATCCACGAGATTAATTGAGCATAAGAGCAATATTAATACCAATAAGACAACAGCTCCGTTAGCAGCTCATTGCATTAAAGAAGGGCATGCATTTGAAACTTTGAGATGCATAGTACTCCAGCAATTAAGATGGAATGTGGGCGGAGGCGACAAGAACCTCCGCCTACTACAACAAGAGCAATGCTGGATTTATCGTCTGAATACTCTATACCCACAGGGTATCAACACTAAAAGTGAATGGAATCAATTTTTCTAAGTACCTGCCTATAGTCTTTTAAACCACTTTCAATCAAGTAGTCTATTCCTTTTGCGGGGGGGGGGTGGGGGGGGGGGGGGGGGTTGAATGCCCGTTTTTAGCTCCGCCCCTTTGATTTACCCATTGAAGGATTGGGTCTGAGCGTCTGACGTCAGGCTATATATATATATACAGATGGAAGGAACTGCAGCACTAAATGCGAGGAAACTGTTAAATGAGGTCCCTGCGGATTAGACGTGTGATGTAACAGTACTATGTTATATTTTCAGGAACTACAGCTTTGGACATAGTCGGTTGGTCAACGGACCCTGAGGCAGTCTACGAAACTCGGGCTGAAGTCGGACCGTGACCGGTGAATTACGACTACAGCTGTTGAGATAAGTGCATCTTAAACCTTAGAACCTTTAATATACTAATCAGGTTCAAGTGCAAGACTACTTATAATGAGGTTTTTTTTTTAGCCTATGATGAATGAAAGGTTGCTCCCTTAAGTTGGGTGACTACAAAGGAGCTTTCCTTAGCGTTTGAGGCTTTTCCTGGTTCAAATCAGAACAGGATATACACACAGAGTTATTGGATATTTTGGTGAGCTTTATCGTGGATAGACTGTGAGAATTATCCAAGCCCTGATTTGATATTTAGAGTTTCATCGGGATGACGTCAGCCACATGTGAGAATAGGAAGGCCTACTTGTCCTCAGAGAATCAAATGACAAACATAGCAATTTCTGAACGATAAAGCGTCTTTTTGTTGCCATTTGTTAGATGTTTTTATGCTCAATACATCTATCTTTTCAGACCATTTTTGAGGAAAAGAAAATTCCAAGGGAAAATACATAAAAACTAGGCATTGGGATTACATTTGGGGGGGGGGGGGGGGAGGGAAGGGCAGCATTCTTACTAGATTGGTCACACAGATATCTCAGCAAAGCAGAGGGGCATCCTAGGAGGCACTGCAAAAGACTTCACATAAAAGGTCCCAGATATACATCTCACCATTACCACCTTAAATTGTATGGTGAGCCCTCTAAAACCATACTGTACTCGACTGTACACCACTACCATAGCCCTTATGGCTGCAGGTGTCATCTACATGTGGATACAGTAGGCTTTTGGCAGGTCCTGGATATGGACCTGTGTTCCTCTTCTCTACAGTCTACTGCACCGACTGTTAGGCTACTCCAGGGACCTGCTTGCTGCTCTAATAGGCCTGGTCATAACATCTGAAGCTGTTAGAGGCTGGTATGTACTGTTTCTTCTCATCTTTGGGGGGTGGGAGGGGGTCAGTGAACACTAGGGGAGAAAGGGGGGTGTCATGCCTTATTTGCTCTAGTGATCATTTGGTCATTTAGGGCACCTTTCTGTGATTTAGCTGTGAATGAAACAGGCTTAGACAAACATGTAACTTTTAGCCCTGGACATTTTTGCTTTGTTCCATTATGACAGAAAAACATCCAAGTTTTGGGAACAACCAAATCTTGCCTCCAACATGCCCCCTTGTGATTTGGATGCACTGCATACGAACTGCATAGAAAAATGACTTAAAATATGTTTCAAAAATAGTGATTTGGATGTTTTGGCAAAATTAAACGTCAATCTGCTGCTCTGTGCCACTTTCTGGACATTTTTCTGTTTCAAAAATGAATTCCTATATGACTTGCTTAAGGCAGATGGTGGAAACAACTCAGGCTTTCTAGTTATAGCGAAGATACATACAGTGGGGGAAATAAGTATTTGATCCCTTGCTGATTTTGTAAGTTTGCCCACTGACAAAGACATGAGCAGCCCATAATTGAAGGGTAGGTTATTGGTAACAGTGAGAGATAGCACATCACAAATTAAATCCGGAAAATCACATTGTGGAAAGTATATGAATTTATTTGCATTCTGCAGAGGGAAATAAGTATTTGATCCCCCACCAACCAGTAAGAGATCTGGCCCCTACAGACCAGGTAGATGCTCCAAATCAACTCGTTACCTGCATGACAGACAGCTGTCGGCAATGGTCACCTGTATGAAAGACACCTGTCCACAGACTCAGTGAATCAGTCAGACTCTAACCTCTACAAAATGGCCAAGAGCAAGGAGCTGTCTAAGGATGTCAGGGACAAGATCATACACCTGCACAAGGCTGGAATGGGCTACAAAACCATCAGTAAGACGCTGGGCGAGAAGGAGACAACTGTTGGTGCCATAGTAAGAAAATGGAAGAAGTACAAAATGACTGTCAATCGACAAAGATCTGGGGCTCCACGCAAAATCTCACCTCGTGGGGTATCCTTGATCATGAGGAAGGTTAGAAATCAGCCTACAACTACAAGGGGGGAACTTGTCAATGATCTCAAGGCAGCTGGGACCGCTGTCACCACGAAAACCATTGGTAACACATTACGACATAACGGATTGCAATCCTGCAGTGCCCGCAAGGTCCCCCTGCTCCGGAAGGCACATGTGACGGCCCGTCTGAAGTTTGCCAGTGAACACCTGGATGATGCCGAGAGTGATTGGGAGAAGGTGCTGTGGTCAGATGAGACAAAAATTGAGCTCTTTGGCATGAACTCAACTCGCCGTGTTTGGAGGAAGAGAAATGCTGCCTATGACCCAAAGAACACCGTCCCCACTGTCAAGCATGGAGGTGGAAATGTTATGTTTTGGGGGTGTTTCTCTGCTAAGGGCACAGGACTACTTCACCGCATCAATGGGAGAATGGATGGGGCCATGTACCGTACAATTCTGAGTGACAACCTCCTTCCCTCCGCCAGGGCCTTAAAAATGGGTCGTGGCTGGGTCTTCCAGCACGACAATGACCCAAAACATACAGCCAAGGCAACAAAGGAGTGGCTCAGGAAGAAGCACATTAGGGTCATGGAGTGGCCTAGCCAGTCACCAGACCTTAATCCCATTGAAAACTTATGGAGGGAGCTGAAGCTGCGAGTTGCCAAGCGACAGCCCAGAACTCTTAATGATTTAGAGATGATCTGCAAAGAGGAGTGGACCAAAATTCCTCCTGACATGTGTGCAAACCTCATCATCAACTACAGAAGACGTCTGACCGCTGTGCTTGCCAACAAGGGTTTTGCCACCAAGTATTAGGTCTTGTTTGCCAGAGGGATTAAATACTTATTTCCCTCTGCAGAATGCAAATAAATTCATATACTTTCCACAATGTGATTTTCCGGATTTAATTTGTGATGTGCTATCTCTCACTGTTACCAATAACCTACCCTTCAATTATGGGCTGCTCATGTCTTTGTCAGTGAGCAAACTTACAAAATCAGCAAGGGATCAAATACTTATTTCCCCCACTGTATCTGTAGCAGGTATTCTCCGAGGACAGCAGGCTGATTGTTCTCAAATGTGGGTCGACGTCCACGTCAGCCTGGGAATCGGCATTTTGCAAGCAAAATATAAAAAAAAAGTCTTGCTAGAGTCTTCTGCTGCGCATGCAGTGCGCACCACGCATGAGCAGACCGATTTCCCACCCGTTGCGTGAACATGTTCCTCAGTTAAATCAAAAGCATAAAAAGAAACAATAACAACTCCAAAGGGGAGGTGGGTGGGTTTGTGAGAACTATCAGCCTGCTGTCCTCGGAAAATACCTGCTACAGGTATGTATCTTTGCTTTCTCCGAGGACAAGCAGGCTGCTTGTTCTCACATGTGGGGTATCCCTAGCAACCAGGCTCACTCAAAACAATGAACATTGGTCAACTGGGCTTTGCAACGGCGAGAACATAACAGAGATTGACCTGAAACCATAAACAACTAACTGAGAGTGCAGCCTGGAACAGAATAAAAATGGGTCTAGGGGGGTGGAGTTGGATTCTAAACCCCAAACAGATTCTGCAGCACCAACTGCCCAAACCGACTGTCACATCGGGTATCCTGCTAAAGACAGTAGTGAGATGTGAATGTGTGGACTGATGACCACGTTGCAGCCTTGCAAATCTGTTCAATGGAGGCTGACTTTAAGTGAGCCACTGACACAGCCATGGCTCTAACATTATGAGCCGAGACACGGCCCTCCAAAGACAGCCCAGCTTGGGCATAAGTGAAGGAAATGCAATCTACTAGCCAATTGGATATGGTGCGTTTTCCGATGGCAACTCCCATCCTGTTGGGATCAAAAGAAACAAACAACTGGGCGGACTGTCTAAAGGGCTTTGTCCACTCCACGTAAAAGGTCATAAGTACATAAGTAATGCCATACTGGGAAAAGACCAAGGGTCCATCGAGCCCAGCATCTTGTCCACGACAACGGCCAATCCAGGCCAAGGGCACCTGGCAAGCTTCCCAAACGTACAAACATTCTATACATGTTATTCCTGGAATTTTGGATTTTTCCAAGTCCGTTTAGTAGCGGTTTATGGACTTGTCCTTTAGGAAACCGTCCAACCCCTTTTTAAACTCTGCTAAGCTAACCGCCTTCACCACATTTTCCGGCAATGAATTCCAGAGTTTAATTACACGTTGGGTGAAGAAAAATTTTCTCCGATTTGTTTTAAATTTACTACACTGTAGTTTAATCGCATGCCCCCTAGTCCTAGTATTTTTGGAAAGCGTAAACAGACGCTTCACATCCACCTGTTCCACTCCACTCATTATTTTATATACCTCTATCATGTCTCCCCTCAGCCGTCTCTTCTCGAAGCTGAATAGCCCTAGCCTCCTTAGTCTTTCTTCATAGGGAAGTCGTCCCATCCCCGCTATCATTTTAGTCGCCCTTCGCTGCACCTTTTCCAATTCTACTATATCTTTCTTGAGATGCGGCGACCAGAATTGAACACAATACTCAAGGTGCGGTCGCACCATGGAGCGATACAAAGGCATTATAACATCCTCACACCTGTTTTCCATACCTTTCCTAATAATACCCAACATTCTATTCGCTTTCCTAGCCGCAGCAGCACACTGAGCAGAAGGTTTCAGTGTGTTATCGACGACGACACCCAGATCCCTTTCTTGGTCCGTAACTCCTAACGTGGAACCTTGCATGACATAGCTATAATTCGGGTTCTTTTTTCCCACATGCATCACCTTGCACTTGCTCACATTAAACGTCATCTGCCATTTAGCTGCCCAGTCTCCCAGTCTCGTAAGGTCCTCTTGTAATTTTTCACAATCCTGTCGCGAGTATACGACTTTGAATAACTTTGTGTCATCAGCAAATTTAATTACCTCGCTAGTTACTCCCATCTCTAAATCATTTATAAATATATTAAAAAGCAGCGGTCCTAGCACAGACCCCTGAGGAACCCCACTAACTACCCTTCTCCATTGTGAATACTGCCCATTTAACCCCACTCTCTGTTTCCTATCCTTTAACCAGTTTTTAATCCATAATAGGACATTTCCTCCTATCCCATGACCCTCCAATTTCCTCTGTAGCCTTTCATGAGGTACCTTGTCAAACGCCTTTTGAAAATCCAGATACAGAATATCAACCGGCTCCCCTTTGTCCACATGTTTTTGTTTACTCCTTCAAAGAATTGAAGTAAATTGGTCAGGCAAGATTTCCCCACACAAAAGCCGTGCTGACTCGGTCTCAGTAATCCATGTCCTCGGATGTGCTCTGTAATTTTGTTTTTAATAATAGCCTCTACCATTTTCCCCGGCACCGACGTCAGACTCACTGGTCTATAATTTCCTGGATCTCCCCTGGAGCCTTTTTTAAAAATGGGCGTTACATTGGCCACCCTCCAATCTTCCGGTACCACGCTCGATTTTAAGGATAAGTTGCATATCACTAGCAGTAGCTCCGCAAGCTCATTTTTCAGTTCTATCAGTACTCTAGGGTGAATACCATCCGGTCCAGGAGATTTGCTACTCTTCAGTTTGCCGAACTGCCCCATTACGTCCTCCAGGTTTACCGTGAAGTCAGTAAGTTTCTCCGACTCGTCCGCTTGAAATACCATTTCCGACACTGGTATCCCACCCAAATCTTCCTCGGTGAAGACCGAAGCAAAGAATTCATTCAGTCTCTCCGCTACGTCTTCCTTGATCGCCCCTTTTACCCCTCGGTCATCCAGCGGCCCAACCGATTCATTTGCCGGCTTCCTGCTTTTAATATACCGAAAAAAAATTTTACTATGTTTTTTTGCCTCTAATGCTATCTTTTTTTCGTAATCCCTCTTGGCCTTCTTTATCTGCGCCTTGCATTTGCTTTGACACTCCTTATGCTGCTTCTTGTTATTTTCAGACGGTTCCTTCTTCCATTTTCTGAAGGCGTTTCTTTTAGCCCTAATAGCTTCCTTCACCTCACTTTTCAACCAGGCCGGCTGTCTTTTGGACTTCCGTCTTTCTTTTCTAATTTGCGGAATGTGTATGGCCTGGGCTCTCTTGCAGTCCAAGGTGTGCAAACTGATTTCGCCAGGGTGGATATGAGGACGGGGAAAGAAAGTTGGCAAGACAATTGACTGGTTCAGAATGAACTCCGACACAACCTTTGGCAGGAACTTAGGGTGCGTGGGGAGGACTACTCTGTTGTGATTGAACTTGATATAAGGTGCATGCACTACCAAGGCCTGAAGCTCACTGACTCCACGAGCTGAAGTAACAGCCACCAAGAAAACAACCTTCCAGGTCAAGTACTTCAGATGGCAGGAATTCAGTGGCTCAAAAGGAGCTTTCATCAGCTGGGTGAGAACGACGTTGAGATCCCATGACACTGGTGGAGGTTTGACAGGGGGCTTTGATAAAAGCAAACCTCTCATAAAGCAAACAACGCTGTCCAGAGATAGGCTTACCCTCTACACGGCGATGATAAGCACTAATCGCACTAAGGTGAACTCTCACAGAGTTGGTCTTGAGACCAGACTCTGACAAGTGTAAAAGGTATTAAAGCAGGGTCTGTGTAGGACAAGAAAGAGGATCTAGGGCCTTGCTGTCACACCAGACAGCAAATCACCTCCATTTGAAAGATTAATACCTCTTCGTGGAATCCTTCCTGGAAGCAAGCAAGACTCAGGAGACACCCTCTGAAAGACCCAAGGAGGAGAATTCTAAGCTCTCAACATCCAAGCCGTGAGAGCCAGAGACTGGAGGTTGGGATGTAGAAGTGACCCCTCGTTCTGAGTGATGAGGGTTGGAAAACAGTCCAATCTCCACGATTCTTTGGAGGACAACTCCAGAAGAAGAGGGAACCAAATCTGGCACAGCCAGAAGGGTGCAATCAGGATCATGGTTCCGCAGTCTTGCTTGAGTTTCAGCAAAGTCTTCCCTACTAGAGGTATGGGAGGATACACATATAGAAGGCCTGTCCCCCAATGTAGGAGAAAGGCGTCTGATGCTACTCTGTTGTGGGCCTGAAGTCTGGAACAGAACTGAGGGACCTTGTGATTGATCCGAGTGGCAAAAAGATCCACCGAGGGGGTGCCCCACGCTCGGAAGATCTTGCGGACTACGCCCATGTTCAGTGACCACTCGTGAGGTTGCATTATCCTGCTCAGTCTGTCGGCCAGACTCTTGTTTACGCCTGCCAGATAAGTAGCTTGGAGAAACATGCCGTGATGGCGAGCCCAAAGCCACATCCGGACAGCTTCCTGACACAGAGGGTGAGATCCAGTGCCCCCCTGCTTGTTGGTGTAAAACATGGCAACTTGATTGTCTGTCTGAATTAAGATTGCTTGGTTGGACAGCCAATCTCTGAAAGCCTTTAGAGTGTTCCAGATCGCTCTTAATTCCAGGAGGTTGATCTGCATACCTTTTTCCTAAAAGGACCAGGCTCCCTGAGTGTGGAGCCCATTTACATGAGCTCCCCACCCCAGGAGAGATGCATCTGTCATCAGCATGTTTCGTGGCTGAAGAACTTGGAATGGTCGTCTCATGGTCAAATTGGATTGAATCGTCCACCACTGAAGAGAATTCCGAAAGCCGGTGGACTGTTGGATTACATCGTCTAGATCCCCTGCAGCTTGAAACCACTGGGATGCTAGGGTCCATTGAGCTGATCTCATATGTAGACGTGCCATGGACGTGACATGAACTGTGGAGGCCATGTGCCCCAGAAGTCTCAACATCTGCCGAGCCATGACCACCTGCTGAGACACTCACACCATGGATACCAGGGACAGAAGGTTGTCCGCCCTTGCCTCGGGAAGATAAGCTCGAGCTGTCGGAGTGTTCAACAGAGCTCCAATGAATTCCAATTTTTGGACAGAAGAGAGATGGGGCTTGGGATAATTTATGACAAACTCCAGTAGCTCTAGCACCCGAATAGTCATTCGCATGGACTCCAGAGCACCTTCGAGGTGCTCTTCACCAGCCAATCTTCGAGAAAAGAAAACACATGCACTCCCAGTCTGCGTAGCGACGGTGCGACTACAGCTAGGCATTTGGTAAACACTCTGGGCGCAGATGTCAGGCCAAAAGGTAGTACACGGTACTGAAAGTGCTGTGTTCCCAGCTGAAATCGAAGATACTTCCTGTGAGCTGGAAGTATCGAAATGTGTATGTAAGCATCCTTTAAGTTCAGAGAGCATAGCCAATCATTTTCCTGAATCATGGGAAGAAGGGTGCCTAGGGAAACCATCCTGAACTTCTCTCGAACAAGAAATTTGTTCAGGGCCCTTAGGTCTAGGATGGGACGCATCCCCTCTGTTTTCTTTTGCACAAGGAAGTACCTGGAATAGAATCCCAGCCCACCTTCCCCTGGTGGAATGGGTTCGACCACTTGGGCCTGTAGAAGGGCGGAGAGCTGTTCTGCAAGTACCTGCTGTGCTGGGAGCTGTAGGACTGAGCTCCTGGTGGGCAATTTCGAGGCTTGGATTCCAGATTGAGGGTGTTTCCTAACCAGACAATTTGAAGAACCCACCTGTCGGAGGTTATAAGAGGACACACATTTGGTGAAAAAACATCAACCTCCCCCCAACCGGCAAGTCATCCAGTACGGACATATTTACTGAGGCTATGCTGAACTGGAGCCAGTCAAAAGTCCATCCCTTGCTTTTGCTGGGGAGCCGCGGTGGCCTTAGGCGCATGCTGTTGACGAGAACGAGCGCACTGGGACTGAATCTGGACAGGCTGCCGAGAAGCAGAAGTGTACCTACGCCTAGCATAGGAATAGGGAGCACTCCTCTTCCCTCCAAAAAACCTCCTAGATTAGGAGGTAGAAGCAGAAGATGCCCAGCGGGAGAGAGAATCCATAGCATCATTATGCTTCTTGAGGTGGTCAACTAGATCTTCTACTTTCTCACCAAAAAGGTTATCCCCCTGGCAAGGAACATCCGCCATCCGCTGCTGGACCGAATGATCCAGGTCAAAGGCACGCAGCCATGAGAGTCTGCGCATCAATATACCTTGGGCAGCGATCCTGGATGCTACATCAAAAGTGTCGAACGTACCCCTGGCCAGGGATTTTCGACCTGCCTTCTGCTGCATGACCACCTGGCTAAAAGGCTCGGCCTGCTCCGGAGGGAGTGCATCAACCAAGCTAGACAGTTGCCTCACTGAGTTCCGAAAGTGGATGCTCGTGAAGAGCTGGTATGTTTGGATTTTGGCAGCAAGCATAGCGGCCTGATACGCCTTCCTCCCAAAAGAGTCCAAGGTTCTAGATTCTCTGCCTGGGGGTGCCGAGGCATAGTCCCTAGTGCTCTTGGCTCTTTTGAGGGCTGAGTCCACCACCATGGAATTGTGAGGTAGCTGAAACCTTATCAATCCAGGCTCACCATGGATCCGATATTGGGATTCAGTTTTCTTTGGGATTAGACAGAGGGAACGACCAGTTTTGCATAAGGACTTCCTTCAGTGCATTATGCAAAGGAGTCGTTGCAGCCTCTCTAGGCGGAGAAGGATAATCCAGGACCTCGAGCATCTCAGCCCTGGGCTCATCCTCAACCTCCACAGGGAAAGGAATAGCTGCAGCCATTTCCCGGACAAAGGAGGTAAAGGATAGACTCTCCGGTGGAGAAAGTCTCCTTTCTAGTGGAGGGGAAGAGTCAGAGGAATCCCATAGGACTCGTTAGAAGAAAAGTACCTGGGATCCTCCTCTTCCTCCCACGAACGCTCATCTTCAGTATCAGACAAGACATCCTTCAGAGCAGTCCAAAACTGAGCCTGCCTCGACGCTGAGGAACGACGTCCTCAATGGTGGTGCCAAGAAGTCAACGCCCGCCTGGACTCTGGTGAAGCTTCCTCCACCGACACTGAAGGGGAGTCGACCGGGGTGGCAGCAGACACCAATGTCGTAGGCGACACCGAGGGCGGGGACCTCACTACAGGTGAAGGGCCAGATGCCGATGCAGCAGACGGTATGGAAGGCGCAAGCACCCCCTGACACTGAAGCAGACTGGCGAAGCAATCCTTCCAGAAGTTCTGGAAGCAAGGCCCTAATGCGCTCGTCGAGATCCGCCGTCAGACACGGCTGCAGTGTCAGTAAAGGAGCCGGTTGCAGAATCTGTCGAGACTCGGAAATAGATACCAGGTTGCCAGGAGACTGACGCATTGGCACCTCCTGAATAGAGGGGGAGTGATCCTCTCGGTGCCAACGCTTCTCAGGTGCCGGAATCTCTCAACGCCCCGGAGCTCCCGGCACCATGTGTCAAAGGAGAACGATAACGGTGCTTCTTCGCCTTCGCTCATCATCAAGACCCCTCGGTACCGAGGACGACGTGGAATCCTCACGCCTCCTCGGGGCCGGGTCCAACGAAGGTTGGTCTCGGGAAGCCTGCATAACAGGAGGCCTCGAGGCAGGTGGAGACCCACTCGATGCCTCACTGCTCCCAGCGCGAGTTGGTCTCTCAGTAGCCAATATCTCTCTCCCCGACGTCGATGCTCCTTTCGATGTCGACGCCCTCAGTACCAATGTCGATGCAGACGTCGAAGGACCGTACCGAGCCCCAAAAAGCTTCTCTCGTTGGGCTTCTCGAGACGCTTGGGTCCGTTTCTTCATACGAAGACACAGACTACAAGCGGCTGGGCTATGATCGGGCCCAAGAC
Organism: Microcaecilia unicolor; assembly: GCF_901765095.1. Lineage (NCBI taxonomy): Eukaryota > Metazoa > Chordata > Amphibia > Gymnophiona > Siphonopidae > Microcaecilia > Microcaecilia unicolor. The sequence goes on from NC_044033.1 coordinate 436,335,178, forward strand.
ACTGGATACACCAGGCGTGGGTATCGGTACCTGAGATGGTCCGGCTGCACCGAGTACAACGTTTGAAGCCGCTGGGTGTCTTCGATGACATGGAAGGAAAAACGGCTTTGGCGAAATCAAAAGACGTGATTGTGCCTGTTAAAAGAAAAAAGGGCACGAAAAGAAGGGAACAACCCGACTGCGCGGTGAAAACAAAGGAAACTTTAAAAGGGCAAAAATAAAGAAAACTACGGAAAGTTTTTTTTTTTTAACTGTAAAATTTCTAAGAAAAGGAAAAGAAAATAAGGCAAAAGCCACAAAACTCTTTCCCAGGCCTGAGAGGAGCGGAGCAAAAAAAAACTCAACCACACCTCAACGCGGAGAAAACATAACTGACGGGCGGGAAATCGGTGCGCGCTGCACGTGTGCCAGAAGACTCTAGCAAGACTTTTTTTTATATTTTGCTTGCAAAATGCCGATTCCCGGGCCGACGCGGACATCGACCCACATGTGAGAACAAGCAGCCTGCTTGTCCTCAGAGAATCACTAACTACTAAGCTATGCTATCAGTGTAACAGTTAGATGTGTATATTACATCATACCACTGAAATACAATCCTAAATATCCAAATTAAAGTGGGCCACCTTTACAAGAATGTTAACTACAGAATGGCCATGGTAAAGAACATCCTCAAGAAATTATGCATAGAAAAGATATTCTCCAGGCCATAATGCAGGCCTGGCTTCCAAGGTAAAAACTTTTTGTTTCAAAGTAATCGAAAGGTTATGTTTTCTATTTATGTTCTGCTAATGACTAAATTCTAAGAAAATCATCTAAGTGAAAATCAAGATTATTACTGGCCTTCAGCACTGCACAAAATATCATCAGAAGCAAGCTTAATTCCTTATTTTAACTGAATGTATTATTTAGGTAACATTTCTGCCACTTAAAATTCCATTAAAAAAATTCCAAAAGCAATGTGATATAGAGAGAATATGGCAGTAAACTTGAATTTGTCTTACATAATTAAGTACTCACCAGATTGCTTTAAAGTTCCAGGTCCTCGAGCTTGCCCTTTGTTAATTCCAATAGATGACTTTTCAGTTCTGTAATTATTATAACAAAAGAAATGTCATCTTATTCCTATCTAAAACCACTGAAATTACAATGAAACTAAATATCTACTTTTATGGACCCAAACTGCATTATATACCTATTTGAACATACGTAGTTATACTTCTGTCTACAGACTAACGCTATAAAACTGTTTAATTTGGAAAAGATAATACAAAAGATACTGATCAAATCTAATTCCCAAAAAAGGAGCATAATTCAGTCTCTAGAGGGATGTTCTGGAGGCACTTGTGCTGCCCTATATGTACAGAATAAGAAAAGGCATGGCTCAGTTTTCAGTAGAACTGGCAAGATTTAAAGTTGCCCCCTTTCATAACCAGAGTCCTGAATCTGTCTACTACATTCCCAGAAAGGATTTGAAAGGCAAGGAGTAAATTGGTTCTGGAAAGACAAGACCTCAAAGTGGTATTGCTACAAAATGCCTTCTTAAAGATGACAGCCCCACAAAGGCACCTGATGGGGAAACAAGAATTGGAAGAGACGACTCGGTGCATAAGAGAACATAAGCAAAGTATCAGAGAACATGCCATCTGCTGGGGGATATAATCAGAGAAACAGATTTGGAGAAAGGCATAGAAGAACCCAAGGTGGTCAAATGTCTACCTGCTATCTTTGGCTAGCAGTAATGGAGTAGAAATGAGAAGACGAAGGTGATGTCATAGCCACTTAGGGACTGATTACAAGGGGAAGGACAAGGACCATCAGTGTATAGTTGCAAACCTGTTTTTTTTTTTTTAAACATTAATTGACTGAGAAGTATATGGAAGGATAAAACACTATGGAGATAATTCTGTAATACAGATATTAACATTTACACACTGGTTATGTATATAAATGTTTAAAATAACAGCGTGTGTGTGTGTGTTTAAAGCACTATTCTGTAAATACCCACTTAACTTACATAATGTGTACTTGCAAGGGGGTAGACACATGAGTGGAACTTAGGCTAATCACGAGCAGGGCTCTCAAACTTATGAATATCTCTTACAAAAAACTGTGCCAGTATATGCAGTATTTAACTGCTAATACCAACACTGGCTCTATGGCTGGTACAGATGCCGTTATAGAATTGCCTTAAACATGGTAGAGATGATTTACACCTGTTTGTGAGGGTAACTTTGTTTTGTTGACAGGCCATATTAGAAAGCCTTGTGATACAGAAGGGGTTAAACGGCGAGTACCAGGGATTGTCCTCAAATGATGCAACCTAAATAGTGAACCTGGAAGTGGTGACAGCAGAATTAAAGCTTCCACTGTGAGCGAGAAAGCAAGTGACAGCAGAAGTGGGAGCATGGCAAGAACTACCAATGTTTCAGTAATTCCTTCTTCCGATGAGGTGGCCATCATAAAAACAGACTTATCTGCACAGGTCACTCACGAGGGCCGCAAAAAAACATTACAATGGAGTAAATCAGTGTTTCCCAACTTTTTCAAGCACACCACCTTCCAAAGAGCAGGTATGGTAGAAATGGAAAGAAGACTCATGTAACCAAAAGGAAAGCTAGGGAAGTTCCACCACAGACTGGAAGGGACTGTTAGGACAAAGGGGAGGTGATGCTGTATGTAACGTGCTGCAAAAAGCAGAGGTGAAATGTTTCCTTCAAGTTGTCTATTAATTCTAAGATCCTAGAAAGGTCAGTGGCAAGCTGTGTTTCTATGCTCAGAAAGGAGCTCCTGCACATTTAAGAACCAATGCTGTTTCTTGCCAGGTATTTGTGACCTGGATTGGCCACTGTTGGAAACAGGATGCTGGGCTTGATGGACCTTTGGTCTGTCCCAGTATGGCAATACTTATGTACTTCTTGTTATGAGATTCTGAGGGTACAGCCCATGTGCTAGTCTGGACCTGAGTATCAGGCAGTGATGACTTCTTTCAATGGCACACCTGATAAGGACTGAAGGCACACTAGTTGGGACACTCGAGTAAATTGGAGTCCATGGATATTAAATGACTGTAACCTCCCTGCTTGTTACAGTAGATCTAGCTACCTGAATGTCTCTTTGAATTAGGACAATTTGATTGACCATGGGATTTATGAAAACCTCTAGTTTAGTGTAAGGACTTCAACCAGGTGGACCAAGGTACAGTATTTTTCTGCAGGTACCAGGGGCTACAAAGAATGAAATCCATTTAGATGAGTTCTTAGTCCAGGCTGGATTTATCTTTGCTTAGGAGAAATGATTCTCAATTTGAAAGGTATATTGAACTAAAGGGGAAAGGGAAATGGGACTTGATATACCGCCTTTCTGAGGTTTTTGCAACTACATTCAAAGCGGTTTACATATTCAGGTACTTATTTTTGTACCAGGGGCAATGGAGGGTTAAGTGACTTGCCCAGAGTTACAAGGAGCTGCACTGGGAATCGAACTCAGTTCCCCAGGATCAAAGTCCACTGCGCTAACCACTAGGCTACTCCTCCAAAAGAAAGCCACAAGATGCAGAAAAAGCTCCAAAAAGATAAAGAAAAGCATGGGAATTGCTGATCTTGATGGAAAAAAAAAGTCCATTTGGCTGTGCAGGAAAAAACAAACTAGACAAACTGTGGGAATGCAGGAATTAAGCTGGTATCAGGAGTGAAGGAAACTGGCGGGGGGGGGGGGGGCTGCCTAACTCAGAAGTTCAGGCCTCGAGTGCGGCAAAACAGGCTAGGTTTTCAGGATATACCTAATGAATATGCATGAGAGAGATCTGCATGAATACTACCTCCACTGTACGCAAATCTCTCTCATTCATATTCATTAGGGATATCCTGTTTGTGGTGCTCGAGGCCTGAACTCCCGCATCCCTGGTCTAATTAGTTTGTTCACATTTGCCTGTCTCACTGTCTGGAAAAAAAACATTAATGAATGTTTACTATTAGTTCTTCAGAAGCATTAGTTGGAGGTTTGCAGTGTGGTATTTGGGTTTTTTGTAGTTGCTGGTGTCACTGAGGCTCTTTGGGAGAAGAGTGGGAGATACATAAATGTAAATATCATCTACAGCATCACAAATATAGAGATCCTACACTGAACCCAGGAGGAGGGGAACAGATACTAGACCTGGGGTCATCTGGGAAGAGTTTCTAATGTCCTGGTAGACAGTCATGTGAGCTCCAGTGATCATCAGATAGTATGGCTTCATGTGAAAAAAAAAGGAAGAAATGGGCCACATCAAGGACAGAATCCTGGACTTCAAGAGAAACAATTTTGTTAAAACATGGCAGTACCCTGAGGAGACACTGGCAAGTTGCCCTGTAAGGTAGAAAGATGGTAGTCAATTAAAATGACCTAAAGAAAGGACACCAAAGTATTATTATACAATGAAAGGAAAATGAAAAAAGGTGGTTGAAAAAAGTAGCAGTCAAAAAAAGGATCTCAGGAAGAAAACAAGACAGACAAAAATATATGGAAAACCAGAAAGGCATGAGGACAAGACTTTTTCAAGTATGGCAGTGGAAGGAAGTGGTATAGAAATATGACTATAAAACAGTAGTAAAAAAAGAATAACCAGAAAAAGCAGGAACATTAAACAAATACTTTTATTTCATGTCTGCTGAACAATGGATTAAAGAAGGATTACCAGTAGATGCTAAACCAAATTATCCAAATTCAGACAGACATCCAGGTTGTTCTATGTCAAAAAGCAGGGGGGTAAGGGATCCTATCCCTTGTGTCAGGAAGAAGTGGGTATGTGGCAGTGGACTCCTTCATGGGATGAGCCAGTAAGAACTGCCACCTGGCAGACAGACTAAGCAGGATGTTGCAACTACATGAGTGGTCTCTCAACATGGTGTAGCCAGGAAGATCTTCCGAGAGTGGGGCACTCCCCTCGGTGGATCTTTTCTCAACTCACCTCAACAACAAGGTCCCTCAGTTCTGCTCCAGGCTAGGGTAACATGGCAGACTAGGATCAGATGCCTTCCTCCTGCATTGGGGGAGAGGACTTTTGTACACGTTTCCACCCTTACCTCTCATAGAGAAGACCTTGCTGAAATTCAGACAAAACCGGGGTACCATGATTCTTATCACTCCTCACTGGCCGTGGCAGATAGGGTTCCCTCTTTTTCTGCAGTTATCTTCAGAAGATTGGTGGAGATTGGACTTTTTTCCGACCCTTCTGCATCCTAGCCTCCAATCTCTGCCCCTCATGACTTGGATGTTAAGAACATAGAACTTGAATCTCTCAGATTGCCTGAGGACTATGGCCCGAGGACTATGGCCCTGAGTTGCCTGAGTGGACTGGGTTGAGGGCTGGTATCTACGCCTTTGAGAGTAGTAGGACCTGTATCTTTGTCCAATCGAAAATCTTCCTGTGGAATATGATGCAGATGGAGGTTGCTGAGAGAGAGTGTGGTTCATATTCATATGCTTCTTAATGAGGTCAGCCACCTCCTCCACTTTCACTAATAAATTGTCCCCTCGACAAGGCACATCTGCTAACCTCTCTTGAACAGCTTGTTCCAGGTCAGACACGTGCAGCCATGAGAGTTTGCGCATCCCTACCCCCCATACCAGAGAGCCTGGCTGCAACATCAAAGCTGTCATAAGCACCCCTGGCCAAATAATGCCTACACTCCATCTACTTATTGGCCAACTGGCGAAGCTCAGAGACCTGCTCTGTAGGGAGAGAATCCATCAGACAGTGTACTATTAACCAAAGACTCCAAGTAAAGGCTCGTGTAGAAGTAGTAGGTCTGGATGTGGGCAATAAGCATCAAGCCCTGAAAAGTTTTCCTCCCAAATGAGATCAAGGTTCTGGCCTCTCGCCCCAGGGGCGCCGAGGCATGAGACAGAGAGCCCTTGGCTCGTTTGAGAGCAGATTCAACTACCAAAGAGTGGGAAGGCAGCTGGGCCCTCTCGAATCCGAGAGCCTTCTAGATACAGTGCTGCATATCCACCTTCTTAGGTGCTACCTGCACTGAGAAAAGAGATTCCCAATTTCTCATCAGTGCATCCTTAAGAATAGGGTGCAATGGAGAGTGACTCCTTCCTTAGGAGGATGCTTATGGCCCAGAACAGACAACATCTCTGCTCTAGATTCCTTCTCATTCTCAAACTTAAGTGGGATGGCCGCAGCCATCTCCTGTACAAAACAAGTGAAAGAGTGCCTCTGGAGGAGATTTCAGTCTCTCTTGAGGCGGTGAGGAATCAGAATGTATTTCAATGACTCCTCCTCCGAGAAGTAATGTGGATCTGCATCTGATTCTCATGAGTGGTCCCCAGTCAGATGTCACTTCCTCTTGAGGACCAGGAGACTGGGTCTGCATCGGCCTCGATCTAGTGGAATGGTGTTTATGCACCAAGGAGCATTGAGGTGCAGCCCTTCCCTCAGACTCCAGGTAAGCTTCCTCCCCCGATGTCAGAGGGAGTACTGCTTGGTTAGGACATGGCTCCAGCACCCTGCGAGGTACTGGTGTCAACGATCTGGGAACTAGAATCAGTGGAGCCTTGGAGAGGGCCTGGGGCTGCTCCACTAGCACCCTTGATGCCAAAGCGGGAGCACCCTGCAGCAACTGTCCCAGCTCTTCTAGGAGCATGCTTTGGAACCGCTCACCAGGCATCAGGAAAGGCATGGAAGCAGGGGCAAAGGCAGTCTGCAAAGTCATCAGTGTCAAACCGCTGGCAGGGACCTGGCCGCTTGATGACTGGCACACCAGCACCAGTTCTACAGAAGAGAAGTCCTTCTCTTGATGCCAGCGATTCTCAGGTATCAGAGTATCTGATAACGTGTCAAGGAGGATCGATGCTTATGCCTCTTGGGCTTCCTCCGATACATCGAGCCTCGATCCCCATGTGCCAAAGAGAATACTGCCGAATCTGAGCGTCTCCCCGGTGTCGGGTCTGATGCTGACTGATCATGGGGCCTGCTAAAAGAGCCCAGTGTTGAGGAAGGTTGAGACCATTCTATGCTGGTGCACTCCCAGTTTATACCGATGTTGAAGCAACCATGGAGATTGATGCCACGGTCCAGCCTTTGAAGAGCCAAAAAGTCGCTCCTGCTAAGCCAGTCACACTCTCTGTGTTCTGGTCTGCATATTAAGCAAAGATCACAAAGAGAGGAGTCATGATCTGGCCCAAGGGAACCAAATGCACCAGTTGTGCAGGTCCGTGAGTGAAATAATGCAGTGACATTTGGCGCACGCTTGAAGCCACTGGGGGTCTTCTTGGACACTGAAAAAAAGAATCGCATCTAAATTAAACTCCTCAATCTTGAACAAAAAAAGGGGGGGGGGCAGTGTTCAAACTGAGGTCGGGGAGCGGCCTAACAGCGCAGTCACTCACGAAAAATAAAGGAAACAAAACATGTGGAAAAAAACAAAGTGAACTGTAAGGAAAATAGAAATACATTTAAAAAAATCATCCTCATGGGAAGGCACTCACGAAAGCGAAGGGAGTAAGGAACAGAGTGTGAGGAGAGGACCACATGAACACATCCTCTCAGCTCAATGGGGGGGGGGGGGGGGGGGGGGGGGGAGGGGGGAGAGAGACTGAGGGACACATGCTCAACCTTGGGACACTGCTAGAACTTTCCATTGTGCTAGTGAACCACTGTCACCCACATGTGGAAATATTGCGACCTGCTTTTCCTCAGAGAAATGGTTATTTATCTGGGTAGACTGGCTGCTTAACAATTGCCTGCTATCTTCATAAATAAAAGAATGTGCAGGGCACACCACATGCATATTTTTACTTGTATGAAATGCAGGTAGGTTCAGAGGGAGGGTTAGGTTGTGCAATTTCAAAATTTTGTGTGTTATTTAGAAGGGAAAGATATCTGAAGAGGGAAAAATGCACAAATTTCTATGGATACATTTTTCCCTAAATAATTTTCAAAAGCCAGGTATACTCTACTTTCCCTTTAAGAAATTGTTGCAATGTTTATGGGAAAAAATATCCATGGCATTTGCAACAATGTAGACTGTTTTGAAAACTGCCTCCTCAATGTTCTGAAACAGTGAACTTAAGAGAAAATGCTTTTTTTATCAAGAATATTTTCAAGACAATGTCGCTGAACATAGAGTCACAAAGGCCTTTACAAAAACACCAATGTTAATGAAAGGGTTAAAATATCTCTCTAAGTGGTGGAGTGGGGATGATTTGGGACTCTGACTCATAACCTCATTTGAAGACCAATTTACTTCAGTAAAAAAATACAGGTATGGTGCTCTACTTTTTATAACACTGGTATAAACATAAAATATGTGGACACCACATCTACGTGCACATATTTTAAAAGTGAATTTCTTCTACTTATTCCATCCTAAAAATGACACTAAACTTTGGGTTTTTTTTGCTTAAACTCATGATACTATGAGGTCCTTTTTCTAAATTGCGATACAAAGTGGCCTTACCGCGCCCTTACAAGGGTCTTTCCCATGCGCTAAGGCCATTTTTAATGCAGAAGGAAGACAGCTGATTTTCCATTTCCCCAATTAATGGCCATGTGCTAATGTTGCCATTAGCGCGTGGCCACCAACACAAAAATTAGCACGTGAACTCTGACAACCACCCTTTTGTAGGTGGCAAGGCTCACATGCTAATCCTAAGCTAATTAGCACACTGTAATGTGGATGCGCTTATTCATGCCGTCATGCCCATTCTCTGCCCTGACACAACCCCTCCAAGAAAAATTCAGAAATTTTTGCACGTGGTTTACTCTCGCACATTGGGATTTTACTGCAGGATGCCTTAGCACATCCCACAGTAAGCCCTTTTAATTTCTGTGTTTCAGCCAATAGCCTGCATCTGGGGTCGTACGATTAAAAGCTTCCTCAGACAACTCGATGGAAAAGAATGTCCAAATTGAGAATTACCAAAGCAGTAAATTACATCCATTTAGACATTCTTTTGCAACTCAATTCATAATAAAAGATACAGTGGTGGAAATAAGTATTTGATCCCTTGCTGATTTTGTAAGTTTGCCCACTGACAAAGACATGAGCAGCCCATAATTGAAGGGTAGGTTATTGGTAACAGTGAGAGATAGCACATCACAAATTAAATCCGGAAAATCACATTGTGGAAAGTATATGAATTTATTTGCATTCTGCAGAGGGAAATAAGTATTTAATCCCTCTGGCAAACAAGACCTAATACTTGGTGGCAAAACCCTTGTTGGCAAGCACAGCGGTCAGACGTCTTCTGTAGTTGATGATGAGGTTTGCACACATGTCAGGAGGAATTTTGGTCCACTCCTCTTTGCAGATCATCTCTAAATCATTAAGAGTTCTGGGCTGTCGCTTGGCAACTCGCAGCTTCAGCTCCCTCCATAAGTTTTCAATGGGATTAAGGTCTGGTGACTGGCTAGGCCACTCCATGACCCTAATGTGCTTCTTCCTGAGCCACTCCTTTGTTGCCTTGGCTGTATGTTTTGGGTCATTGTCGTGCTGGAAGACCCAGCCACGACCCATTTTTAAGGCCCTGGCGGAGGGAAGGAGGTTGTCACTCAGAATTGTACGGTACATGGCCCCATCCATTCTCCCATTGATGCGGTGAAGTAGTCCTGTGCCCTTAGCAGAGAAACACCCCCAAAACATAACATTTCCACCTCCATGCTTGACAGTGGGGACGGTGTTCTTTGGGTCATAGGCAGCATTTCTCTTCCTCCAAACACGGCGAGTTGAGTTCATGCCAAAGAGCTCAATTTTTGTCTCATCTGACCACAGCACCTTCTCCCAATCACTCTCGGCATCATCCAGGTGTTCTCTGGCAAACTTCAGACGGGCCGTCACATGTGCCTTCCGGAGCAGGGGGACCTTGCGGGCACTGCAGGATTGCAATCCGTTATGTCGTAATGTGTTACCAATGGTTTTCGTGGTGACAGTGGTCCCAGCTGCCTTGAGATCATTGACAAGTTCCCCCCTTGTAGTTGTAGGCTGATTTCTAACCTTCCTCATGATCAAGGATACTCCACGAGGTGAGATTTTGCGTGGAGCCCCAGATCTTTGTCGATTGACAGTCATTGTGTACTTCTTCCATTTTCTTACTATGGCACCAACAGTTGTCTCCTTCTCGCCCAGCGTCTTACTGATGGTTTTGTAGCCCATTCCAGCCTTGTGCAGGTGTATGATCTTGTCCCTGACATCCTTAGACAGCTCCTTGCTCTTGGCCATTTTGTAGAGGTTAGAGTCTGACTGATTCACTGAGTCTGTGGACAGGTGTCTTTCATACAGGTGACCATTGCCGACAGCTGTCTGTCATGCAGGTAACGAGTTGATTTGGAGCATCTACCTGGTCTGTAGGGGCCAGATCTCTTACTGGTTGGTGGGGGATCAAATACTTATTTCCCTCTGCAGAATGCAAATAAATTCATATACTTTCCACAATGTGATTTTCCGGATTTAATTTGTGATGTGCTATCTCTCACTGTTACCAATAACCTACCCTTCAATTATGGGCTGCTCATGTCTTTGTCAGTGGGCAAACTTACAAAATCAGCAAGGGATCAAATACTTATTTCCACCACTGTACCTGTAAGTCTATATTAGTACAACCACACAGATCTGGTAACATTTTAGGCAAAATTTGGGAAAAAAATGTCTACTTAAACACATTACAGAACTTTTAAACAAATACATAAAGGCAAAAATAGCAGAAATTACCCAAGTGTGGGCTTTTTGTGTGAAATGCGACTTGGGGGTTGTGGTGGCAGTGGGGGTGGTACAGGTTTGATCTGTGGAACAGGAGGAGGAGGTGACTGCTTTGATTGTTGGTTCAATGCCTCTATAACACTGGCTGTCTTTGATACTGGAGGAGGTGGAACTGACAAAAGAGGATCTAAAAAATAAAAAATAAACAACAGTAATCAGCAAAATTACTAGTCTACTGTATATGAGAAATCTCATCACAAATGTAGGAATCAAATCTGACTTAATTTTCCTGATTCATATATACTCTAATAGACTTGCAGTCTATTCCTCCTTTATCTTCAACTTATAAGGCCATTCAGAACTTGCCCCGTTCTACTCGCTGCTAATGATGACAAAGTTTTGAGACAGATACAGTGTGTCTCCATTTGCAGATGCTCAGGGATTTTTCCCTCTTGCTAATTCCTTTCCTTCATTATCATGGCAGTCTTTCGGTTAAGATGCAAGGACTGCAATTCACTCAAGTCAGTGCAAGGGCATCAAAGTCAGCAAGTAGAAAAAAAATTTAAATTCCATTTTCTAATAGAGATAATGACTACTGTCATGGGCACTGTCTAATAAATCCCCTTGTGATTTCATTATATCTCTCTTGACTATTATCTATTAGTCCCGGCATTTACTTTAGAGCAATGTCATTATGGAGTTAAAAAAGAGAAAGGGGCAACAAAATCACTTTATGCAAAGCAGATTTTTTTTCTTTTTTGTTAAAATAAAGGACTTGTTAATGGTACTACAATTTCTTCACACAATTTCCAGCCTTTTCTATTGTACATAACCTACAAGAGAAACACATTTTTCAAAGTTCAAACACAAAGAAGACAACAGACTATAGACTCAGCAATTACCCCCATTTTCCAACATAGGAGACAAGTTACTTTAATTCACCGAGCACAACATCAGAAATAAAGCCTCCCCTCCTAAAGAATTTTCATCACCGATCAGAGTGTTTAATATCCTGAGCAGCTGGGGCCAAAAGAACAATAGAAAAATGGACGAGTAGCATAGTGCTTAAAGGCAGCGGCTGAGAGCCCAATAAGCCTGGGTTCAAATTCCAATGATGCTCCTTATGACACTTAACCCGCCATTGCCTCAGGTACAAACTGTAAGCCCTCTGGGGACAGAATTACTTACTGTTTCTGAATTTATCTCACTTTTAACTACTACTGAAAAAGCTTGAACTAATCTATATTTGAATGCTTTTCATCATTTACTACAATCCTAAACCATGCTACCCAATCCCACACCAACCCTTAACAAAGGAACCTTTGCTACAGAAGACAGCAAAGGTTTTAATGGCAATAACTATACACACACAGACAACTACATGGAACACAACATACTTGCTGCAGCGGATGTAATACGCAGTGGTGGTACAGGAGGATGAATTAAAGGGGGATCTGAAGAAGACCTCTGTCTGCCTATGTGTTCCAGTCCTACTGAATTTGCTTTCCATATGGTATTTGTTGAAGATGTGGTTTGAAGACCACTGCCAAGAATGGAAGGTTGAACTATGAAAAATAAATAAATGCTATTCACATGATGGCTCTATACAAAATACCATGTTATGTATGCTGTAAAAAGCCCTAGATTCCAGATTATTTTCTTTGTGGCATCAAATGATATTTCCTGAAAAAAAAAATCTACCAACAAAAGTTTGCAATAGAAAGTAAAAATTGAAGAAATGTGTCATTTTTTAAATTTCAACAATGTTATTCTATTTTGTATCAAAAGTAGTCCAAAAATAGTGCAATGCCTAAACAAAAGATGCCAAACAAACTTACATTATGTAATGCAGAGTTATAACTCTATCCTTCCTAAAGGAAACTACATTTGTATGCTGTATAATACCTTCTATTGGACCAACATATATAAATCAAAGGTTTTCTCTGCTCTTATCAGACAGACCTATAAAACTTATAAGTACAAAAGTGTTGCCATATTGGGACAGACCGAAGGTCCATCAAGCCCAGTATCCTGTTTCCAACAGTGGCCAATCCAGGCCACATACCTGGTAAAATCCCCAAAACAGTACATTTTATGCTGCTTATCCTAGAAATAAGCAGTGGATTTTCCCCGAGTCCATTTTAATAATGGCTTATAGTCTTTTCTTTTAGGAAGATATCCAAACCTTTTTTAAACCCCACTAAGCTAACTGCTTTTACTACATTCTCTGGCAACGAATTCTAGAGTTTAATTACACATAGACTGAAAAAATATTTTCCATGATTTGTTTTAAATTTACTACTTTGTGGCTTCATTGCATGGCCCCTAGTCCTAGTATTTTTGGAAAGAGTAAACACGCAATTCATGTCTACCCGTTCCACTCCACTCGTTATTTTTTTTATTTAACACATTTATAGCCCACATTTTCCCACTTAGTTGCAGGCTCAATGTGGCTTACACAATACCGTACAGGTAGTCTCCGGTTCAATAATATAAATACATAGTACAGTAGTAAGCATGTAAGAAACATAAGTATAAAGCAACAAAGAAATAAAGAGGGGGTGGTGATAGAAGTGTAGTACGGTCCATATTTTGTTGTGTCACAGAGTAGAAAATTAATTTGGGTCAGGAGGGTAGGCCTTCTTAAACAAGTTGGTTTTCAGTAGTTTTCTGAAGTTAAGATGGTTATGGATAGATCTCATGGCTTTTGGCAAAGTGTTCCACAGTTGTGTACTTATGTAAGAAAAGCTGGATGCGTAAGTTGACTTTTATCCAAGTCCATTGCAGTCTGGATAATGCAGATCTAAATAAGTTCAGGATAGGTTGGTACTGTTTCTGGGTGGTAGTTTTATGAGGTCCAACATGTATCCAGGAACTTCACCGTAAATAATCCTGTGGACAAGAGTGCAAACCTTGAAGGCAATACATTCCTTGGTGGGAAGCCAATGCAGTTTTTTGTGAAGGGGTTTGGCACTTTCAAATTTTGGTTTTCCGAATATCAGTCTGGCTGCTGTATTCTGTGCGGTCTGAAGTTTCTTTGTTAGTTGTCCTTTACAAACTGCATAGATTCCATTGCAGTAATCTAAATGGCTTAGTACCATTGCTTGTATTAGGTTGCGAAATACGTCTCATGGGAAGAAATGTTTTATACGTTTATGTTTCCACATAGAGTGGAACATTTTCTTTGTAGTGGAATTTACTTGACTTTCAAAAGTGTCAGATTACGGTCAATTATGACGCCCAGCAGTTTTAGGCTATCCGAGATTGGGAGAGAGTGGGTTTGGGATGTTTAAGGTTGAAGGTTTATACTTATTGTGTTGAGATGAAAGGATAAGGCAATGAGTCTTTTCAGAATTTAGTTTCAGTTGGAATGAGTTTGCCCATGCATCCATTGTGTTCAAACCGATCTTAATTGTATTGGTGATTTCTGTCAAATCGTATCTGAAAGGTATATAAATTGTAACATCATCAGCATAAATAAATGGGTTAAGGACTAAATTGGATAAGGATTTGGCCAGTGGAATCATCATTATGTTGAAGAGTGTTTTATAGACCTCTATCATATCTCCCCTCAGCCATCTTTTCTCCAAGCTGAAGAGCCCTAGCCATTTCAACCTTTTCTCATAGGGAAGCTGTCCCATCCCCTTTATCATTTTCATCGCCCTTCTCTGTACCTTTTCTAATTCCACTGTATCTTTTTTGAGATGTGGTGACCAGAATTGAACACAATATTCAAGGTGCAGTCGTATGGAGTAATACAAAGGCATTATAATGTCCTCATTTTTGTTTTCCATTCGTTTCCTAATAATACCTAATATTTTATTTGCTTTCATCGCCGTCGCTGCACACTGAGCAGAGGGTTTCTATCATTAACGATAACGCCTACATCCCCTTCTTGGTTGGTGACTCCTAATGTGGAACATTTCATTACATAGCTATAATTTGGGTTCCTCTTTCCCACATGCATCACTTTGATGTGGGAAAGAGGAACCTATTTGGATGCCCATACCCATCTGCCATTTGGATGCCCAGTCTCCCAGTCTCATAAAGTGCTCTTGTCATTTTTCACAATGCTCTTGTGATTTAACTACTTTGAATAACTGTCGTCAGCAAATTTAATTACCTCACTAATTACTCCCATCTCTAGATCATTTATAAATATGTTAAAAAGCAGCGGTCCCAGCACAGACCCCTGGGGAACCCTACTATCTACCCTTCTCCATTTTAGAATACTGACCATTTAACCCTACTCTCTGTTTTCTATCTTTTAACCAGTTTTTAATCCACAATAGGACACTACCTCCTATCCCATGACTCTCCAATTTCCTCTGGAGTCTTTCATGAGGTACTTTGCAAACGCCTTCTGAAAATCCAGATACACAATATCAACCGGCTCACCTTTATCCACATGCTTGTTCACACCTTCAAAGAAATGTAATAGCTTGGTGAGGCAAGATTTCCCTTCACTAAATGCATGTATTATTTGTTTTATTAGTTTAAGAAACAAACCCAAGAATGTGGGTGTTCTAGCAGTAATCAATTGGGGTTTTGCTAATGTGGGTCATTATCTAATGTGTGATAATAGTAAGCAGACCCCAGGCTCACTGGTCTATTATTTCCCGGATCTCCTCTAGAACCTTTTTTTAAAAACCGGCATTACATTGGCCACCCTCTAATCGTCCAGTACCATGCTTGATTTTAAAGATAAATTACATATTACTAACAACAGTTCCACAAGTTTGAGAGAAATAGCAGATGAAATTCCACTACTAAGGAAGGACTGTGATTCCCGCCCTGTAGATTGACATAGGCCACAGCCGTTGTGTTGTCCGAGAGAACACAAACCAACTGAACCTCTAGCATCTCATGAAATGCGTGAAGCGCCAGTCAAACCACCCAGAGTTCCTGAGATTGATCTGCTACGATGACTCCAACTTCCTTCACTGCCCCTGAGCACTCAGTTGAAGGCAATGAGCCCCCCAAACAAAGAGGCTGGCATGCCACGAGATAGATGACTCAGCACCAGTTACCAAGCCATATTGTGCTTGGCCTGTCGAGTCCAAAGCAAGTGCACCTCATAATCCTGAGCAACTGGGGATCAACAACTCAAGATAGAATTTTGGAGTTTTTGCATATTCGCCCTGGTCCAAGGCACTACCTTCCAGGGTTGCTGCCATGTACCTGAGCACCTGTACATAATCCCACATGCGGGGATTGGAGACTCGCAACAATAGACAGATCTGAGACAGCAGCCTGAGAAACCGCTGATCTGGTAAGAAGACTCTGCACTGAGCCGTATTGAAGTGCATTCCTAGATACCTGAGAGACTGGGAAGATGACTTTTGTGCAAATTGCTAACCTAGCCTAGAGACCGCAAGACCGTGATGACTTTGGTATAGACTTGCTCTCCTGATCTGATGATGCCCTACTGAGCCAATCATCCAGATATGGATGAACCCGTATCCCTTCCCTTCTGAGGCATGCCGCCACGACCACCATGACCTGGGCATTGTCACTAACCCAAAGGGCATAGCTTGGAACTGGAACTGATGGCCCATAATTGCCATGCGAAGGAAACACTGATGAACAGGTCAAATGGGAATATACAGTAAGCCTCCTTGAGACCTGTGAGAAACTCCCCCTGGCTGTACTGCAGCCAAAACAGAGCAGAAACTCATTGACCTTTTTGAGGTCCAACACTGGCCAGAATGCCCCTCATTATTTTTGGAACCCAAAAGAAAATGGAGCAACAGGCCTGTCTTCGCTCATGACCTGGCATTGGCACCACAGTCCATAAGGAAGAAAGGATAAAGAGCACAGATGCTTTCTTCACAGCTGTGCAGCATGGGACTCCAAGAAAAAATCTTTGATGACAATGGAAAATTCTCATTTGTAGCCATCTCTGATTATGTTGAGCACCCACTGACCTGTGGTAATTTTGGACAACTCCTTGTAAAAGAGGGACAAGTGACTCCTGATCTTGATCATCAAAGAGTGGAGCGGCGCTCCATCATTGTGGAATTCTGGAGGCCGTAGGAAGTTGCAAACTCTGAGTGAGCGGGCACCTGTCCCAAAGAAAGGGCTGCCTCTGTTGAAACCTGGGCTTGGAAAAATAAGAGGAAGTAGAAGCTGAAATCTTAACGGGCCGATACTGTCCAGCATCCCTGAGGCAAGACAGTGACTGGTCTGCCCTAAACGAGGTTCGGGACTTATCTTCCAGCAAGCGCTGGGTTTCAGAATCCCCCAGCTCTTTAACCAACTTCCTGAGATCTTCCCCAAAGAGGAGACTATTCCGGAAAGGCAATTTGGTGAGGCACTGCTTAGATGCTGCATCTGCGGCCCAATGACAAAGCCAAAACAAACGCCTAACCATGACCACTAAAGTCATCTGCTTGACCGAGGACCAAACCATGTCATATAAGGAGTCCACCAAATAGGCCAGTCCTATTTCCAAGGTGGGAAATTCAAGGGAATGTGAATAGTCAGTGTCTGCCAGCATATCTGTGGCATGCTGGAACCAACTGAGGCAAGCCCTCACAGCATAAGTACACACTCACTCTCAAATTAAGCACCAAGACCTCAAAGGCAAGCTTCAAGGAAGAATCCAACTTCCTATCTTATACATCCTTTAATGCTATGCCGCCTTCCACCAGGAGAGTGGTCTTCATAGTGACTGCAGACACCAAGGCATCCACCTTAGGCAATTTGAGCCTTTCTAGTTCTGCAGGCAAAAGGGAATAAAGTCTTGCCATCGTCCTGGACACCCTTAGACCAGCATCCGAGGAGGACCACTGGGCTGAAACGAGTTCCTGAATAGCCTCATGCACAGGAAAAGCCTTAGGTGGCCACTTAGTGCTAGCCATCTTTGGACTGGAAACTGCAGCTCCCTTATCATCTGTGGTAGAAATATCGAGAGCCAGCAGCGCATTGGTAATAAAGAAAGACAGCTTTTCCTTGTGGAAAATCTGAACCACTGTAGGATCATCCTTTTCATCTGGAAACAACTCCCCCTCCTCTAAATCCTCAGCTAGGTGGGTCAGCAGTGAAGAGGAGGAAAACACAACCTCCAAATAAGGGGAAAGATGGCAAAGCCAGATCCTCTTGCCTTTGTTTACCGGAGGAAGGACCCTGCAGGGCTGAAACTGCAGTAAGTGGTCAGGAGCACTATCAAAAGTAGGCCACCCAGAAAAGGGCAGTCCAGACTGGCCTGAGCATGTTTGAGGAGAAATGCTTGATGAAGAATGATCTCCGGAGAAATGACCTGGCCAGAGCCAGCTGTGACAAAACCATCCAAGGGCTGACAGATGACTGGCAGACCCGAGAACTAGGAAACGGGGGGCAGAAACACTGAGGGAAAAACTGCAAGAGCTGCTGGATTCTGGTACAAAATGGCTGCCAGCACTACAAATGCATTGGAAGAATTGTGCTGAAGGGAGCGCGCCGGCAAACTCCCTGTGCGGGAAAAACACCTGTCATCTGCATGGCCCACATCCTCTCCTGCCAACAGCTCGAGGCATCTCTCCAAACATTTCCCCAATGCTGCTCACCGCTTCCCACAGTAGGAGCACTGTTTGACTGCCTCAGCGGTCATCCACCGAACACACAAGCAAAGTGCGAGGGAGGAAATTAAGTGCAGGCATTCACCCCGGCAAGTCCTTCTCTGTCCCAGCAACAGCCTTTGAGAGGAAACAGACTCTGCACCACACACAGCCACAGAAGCAGTAGCCAGAGCCTCTCTCTTCTTACTAATGGGGTTTATCTGCAGGGAACTAGGAAACCTAAAGAGAGTAAAGGGTGGTCTAACAGATTTGAAGGGTGGGGGACGTGTACCCCCTAAAGCTGACACCACTCAGCCAGTATTCTCCAGGCTCAACAGAGCTGGAAGAACTAGAACAACAGATGAACCCAGGAGGATGAAGGAGACCGTCTACCGCCTGCTGAAGATATATACTGACAGACCAGGATGAGTACCATCCTATAAGACAGAGTTCATTTCTATCTCCACCTGCTGGTAGATAGTCACAACCCACGTGTCTTTGGATTTATCTGGCTGCAGACGCTAAGGAGCAAATTTTTTAAAAAGCTTTTTATCCTGGAATTGGCTCCATCCCAGAACTTACAAGGTGCATTTTCACTCATTCTTTTTGCTCATCATAATGCTTGTCTAAGCTTAATGACAGAACTAGATTCTGGATGCTTGTTCTCATACTTCAGTACTTTTTGCATGTCAGCCCTGCAGGAAAATGCACGTCCTCTGAAACTCTCTGGAATTCACTGCCAAAGGCTCAGGATTGGACTCCGATTAATACCTGGAGGCAAAGTTCACTTCCAGATGTAGCCATTTTCAATGAAAACAACATTCTTTTCTTCTGGTTTTTGGTACCAAGCATCAGAGAGATGTTTTTATGCTTTCAAACTTCTGATTCAGGCTCAGGACAAACTCAATGGCTCCTTGCTTAAGCTATCTAGAGCATGACCTGTTTGTGATTATGTTGATAATGTTGGCTCTTAAGCTGCAGCAGTCCCTGTCGCATCAGTGGCACATCTTGTGAGGAAAGTCCAATGGCCCTTAAGGTCCCAATAGAATCAAAACACTCATGGACACCAGGAATGCCTAAGAGTTCCAGAGAAGCACCCTGTGTATGTGACTTTCCCATTCAAAGAAGACCAAAGATATGTCCTTCCAAATTCAACCTTATTCATTTGCGCTGCCATAGATGCATCCGCAGCCTGGGTTGGGGAACTTACTTAAAGGGACACCACACCCTGAACACTGGTCTTTCCAAACATTTATGAAAGTTTACATGCAATCTACCTTGAGCAATTTCAGAGAATGGACTAACAAAATAAACAAAATGAAATGAATATGGTTCTTGGTTCAAGCTAGGGTGGTTGAAGGTCAGACTCGCTGGTTTTGGAATTCTTCAGCATGGCCAAGCCACCAGAATTGTTGCAACTGTATGGTCCTGAGCCATATTGTTAACTTTGTTTTAGCTTTTTATGGTGAAACATTAGGCTACATCATCTATCACAGATAACTGCTGCAAAATTTATTTATATCAGACTGCTAAAAAATAAAAAAAAAAATCCTATAGCTACAGACGAAGAAAAATAAATAGCATAGTTCTTTAAATATTAGATTCCAACTTCTTACCTTTGCCAATATTCCTTGGGGGTAGAGGTGGCCCACTTGTAACAGGCAGAGAAGTCGGAGTGATAGGATTACTGCCACTAAGCACTGTCCCATATGTTTCATTCTGTAATATACTTGGTATGAAACTTCTTTGTTTATCTTTAGCAATATTAGCTGCATCCCTTGCCAAAGATGCTACATTAGACTGAAGCTGATTTGATCCAAGCTGATAAAAGCTGACTGGCCTATCTTCTCTCCGGATAGGACTAGGCTGCTAAAAAAAAAAAAAAAGGGGAATTATAATCATACCTGTTCTGAATTTAAATCGCATATTGTTTGAAGGAAAAGCATATTATTTTAAAATATATTAAGATAAGCAAAGGCAGTTTTTGGTTGTGAGAATCAGTAGGTAAAGCTTGTGATCAGGCATACTCTATTTATTTATTGGGATTTATTTATCACCTTTATTAAGAGATTCACCCAAGCTGGCATACAGCAGGTCCAGCTTGGCATAACATTGAACCATTTTGTTAACATAATAGTGAAATGATCAAACGAGTCATTTAGGAGCAATTAGTGCAGAAAAGGCACAAAGATTAAATGGATAATATAGGACAAGTCAGGGAAAGTGGTGTTTTTCAGTTTTTATCCAATAAGCAACTATTCTAATAGTTTTGCATCGGGTTGTTCTATTCATTCTTAATCGGTTAAACCTAAAGACAGACATCCTAATTATATTGCACGCTATAAATAATTATCTATAGATAAATATCTAGAGACCTACAAAGATCTACCCAGCTGTGTATCTACCTGGTACTATATCTATATATAAAATAATAAATGGATGACAATGAGGGTGATCAGGGCTGCTTTAATGACCTATGTGACACTGGACAAATGTTTGTGGATGGGCCCACACCCTGGTTCAGCGACATAGCTTCCTTAACCCCCTGCCAGCCAAACTGATTCCTGCTGAAGAAATGAACATAAAAGTGCAGAGCTGATGTACAGGCTATGTCACTGTTGGCTCTGCTGGTTCTGCCCATCAGAAACAGAAAGTCCATATCAGAATGGGTGAGACTGGCAAGGCCATCAGCTGCACAGCCTAGACAGCAGTTCCACACCTTTATATTGCTTTTTTTTTTTTTTCCTTTTTTTTTTGCTGGAACCAGACGAGCTGGTGTGGGTATGGAAACTACTGGACCAGGGGAGGGTAGGTGAGGGAAGGAAGATTTTGGATCAGAATGCAGATGTGCCAAAGGTAGCCCATCCCAAAGAGTGAGGTTGAAAGCACTTAATATTAATCACACACAACTCTATGGAAACAATTAAACTGTATTTAAACACACCTCAAGAGGCAGAGGGGCTTTGAAAATGAGCCCCAGTGTCACATAATTTAAACCTAATGCCCATCTCAACAAACATCAGATACTGTCAAATGTTTTAAAACCCCATCAGATATTATATAAAATTATATTAATGTTTTGATGTCACCTCAGTAAGCCCAAACACTATGGGGACATTTCTCCACAGGCTGCCTGAAGTTAGGTGCCAGGATAATGCATGCTAAGCACAAATTCTATATTGGCAATTAGATTTGCAAAAAAATCATCAGGTATCAACAGTACTTTCTCCTCCTATATCAGACTTCTAATTCTGTTAAACAATTCCTGTTGCCTATTTATAGAATCCTTAATTTTTTATAGATTAAAAAAAAAATCTCTTACTACTTGAACTAGTGATTTGTACTCCATCATTTTAATCCTATAGGATTAATAATATCACCATTAGGTAAGGTCATTGCTACCATTTATGTACAATCTGTCTCAACTCTCTCCTCAACTTCCATAAACCCTCATTTTATTCTATTTCTATTGTAAACCCTCAATAAACCATCGTTGATTGGGAAAATGAATTTGGCAGCCCTTTACTGTCTTTTGATGTTCTATATACTGTAAGTGCTGTTCCCTCTGTGCCTCATGGAGTAGATTTGAAAGAGTGTCATTACAGGATGCTCCATACAGCCTATTGGTCTCAAAATAGAGCTTATAAAGTGAAGCTTGTTGAATCACTTCTCTGTGTTAAGTGTAATCGTGCTGACGGTACATTAGTTCATGCTTTCTGGGCTTGTCCTTTTATACATACCTTTTGGACCAAGATGATGACCTATTTAAGTCAATTATTAGAGGTTTGTATAGGGGCTTCCCTGGATGTTATACTAAGTGATCACCTGGGTCATATTGCAATACGTAAGAAAGAACATAAATTATTGGTTAGGAAGGCAGTCTTAGTGGAAAAGAAATATATACGTGGGTGCAGACTTAGGCTCTGTCATATTGGCAGTGAAGAAATCAGTTTCATAAACTCATGCTCTGGGAGGCTAAGGAAGCATGGCTCATTCTTAAGTGTCAGAAGCAGTTTTTTTTTTATTTGGTCTTCTGACATACATTTGTTGCCTCTGAGAATTCAGAGTCTGATTTTAAACAAGTTACATTTATGAGGGCTACTTGAATAGTGAACGTCCTTTCCTTTTCTTTTTACCGCTATATGTTCTTACTTCCCCCTGAAGTAAAGGGTTTGTTTAATGGTTATGTCTAGTGAGGTAGGGCGGGTAGGTGGGGTTGGATGGGATTTCAGGGCTGTATGTTTAAACATTGCACTTGTGTACTAGTAATTTATTTTTCTTCCTATTGTTGATAGTTTTACTAATAAAAAAGATCTGTGTTAAACCATGGTTGAAAGTATCAAATTGTGGGCAAACAGATTTCATTTTTCTCTCACAGGCCACCACAGACTCATCTCTAGCAATGTTTACCTTACACTACACACAAAAAAAAAAAGATCTGACCAGGAAAGAGGTGTTATCTTTGGTAAGCAATCAACATTTCCCTTAAAGGACTCTGTTAAAAAAAACACTAAATCCAAAACATGTCCAGCTGTATGTGTAGGTGAATGCATCAATTATCTTAGTCCCACTGAGGCTAATGCATCAAATACAACATGATCCTGATCTAAGAAGGATTGTGAGTAATGAGTAAATGGAATATTAAAATCACCCACACTAAACAATCTCAAATAATTTAAGGGCAAAGTCATCCAAAAAATCTAACAAAAAAGAACAGTCTGCAAATTCCAGGTGGAAATATAACCACCATAAAGTCACTTTTACCCTACAAAATATCATGATTTCTTAAAACCCAGACTTGTGCAAAAGATCACTAATATACCTTCACCCCTCTTAGGCTATTTACATACCCATTCCCAAGAAAAGCCTGGAGGATAGCAATGTTTCACTATCATAACATCAGATGACATAAGCCAGGATTCAATTACGAACAAAACATAGAATGCATTATCAATAATCAAATCATATATGAACAGAGTCTTATTTCTAACAGAAATGGTTTGGAACAACTTAAAGACCAATTCTAAGAGAAACACCAAAGGAGCCAACCTAGAGGGGAAACACAAGATCAAGGCTGTTTTTTATTTGATATACCATCCTGCAGACGAGTCATCTAGGTGTTTCACAATACAAAGAATGACAGAAAAGACTAGGAAGTCTGGAAGAGAAAATGGAACTACAAATGCTCAACAGGAAAGGGAGAGAAGCAAAAGACATTCTGCTGTAGCTCCTACAGGCTCAACACACCAATGTTTGTTCCATAAGAATATAAGCACTGCCATACTAGGACAGACCAAAGGTCCATCAAGCCTAGTATTCTGTTTCAACAGTGGACAATCCAAGTCACAAATACCTAGCAAAGTCCCAGAAATATGATGCTTATCCTAGAAATAAGCACTGGATTTCCCCAAGTCCATCTTCATAATGGCTTAAGGACTTCTTTTTTTTTTTAAAGAAATTATCCAAACCTTTTTTAACCCCTCCCCCCAACTGCTTTTACCACATTCTCTGGCAACTAATTCCAGAGTTTAATTACACATTGAGTAAAGAAATATTTACTCCAGTTTATTTTAAATTTAGTACTTTGTAGCTTCAATGCATGCCCCCTAGTCCTCGGATTTTTGGGAAGAGAAAACAAGCAATTCATATCTACCCGTTCCACTCCCCTCAGTATTTTATAGATCTCTATCTTATCTCCCCTCAGCCGTCTCTTCCCAAGCTGAAGAACTCTAGCAGCTTTAGCCTTTCCTCATTTTTGTCGCCCTTCTCTGTACCTTTTCTAATTCTGCTATATCAGAATTGCACAAAGTATTCAATGTGCCATTGCATCATGAAGTGATACAAAGGCATTATAACATTCTCATTTTCCATTCCTTTCGTAATAACTCCTAACATTCTATTTGCTTTCTTAGCCACCACTGCACACAGAGCAGAGGGTTTTAACAAATCAATGATCACACCTAGATCCTTTTCTTGGGCTGTGATTCCTAATGAGGAATCTTGCATCACGTAGCTTGGGTTCCTCTTTCCCACATGCTCATATTAAACATCGCCTGCCATTTGGATGCCCAATCGCCCAGTCTTGTAAGGTCCTCTCGCAAGTTTCCACAATCATCTTGTGATTTAACAACTTTGAATGAATAACTTTGTGTCAGCAAATTTTTTTTTTAATTTATGAATTTTCTTTTTACAATCATGCATAAGCACAACTTGCAGAAAAACAAAGAAATATTTGTAATCACAATATATATTGAGAAATTAAAATTTATACAATTATAAGTCCACAATATGGTCCAAGATCAAGGAAAAATTATATGCCAGAAGAACTAAACTTAAATTAAACAGAAGCAGAAGGCTACTTCTATGAGCACAGCCGGCGCATAGCTATATTCAGGATCTAATACACTATTCCTTACTGGAAATAAAATGCAGAAGTTTCTCAGGTTCAAAGAAAATATACGTTTGAGAATTATAAACTACAATACATCTACAAGGACATCTAAGGAGAAAAGTCCCTCCCACAGTAAGCAACCTAGGTTTCAGCTGTAGGAAGGCCTTTCTCCTTTTCTGAGTATCCCTGGATAGATCGGGGAAAATTTGAACTTTCGAGCCCAAGAATTCTTCATTAATGTGGCGAAAATATAATTTAAAGACGTTGTTACGGTCCAACTCGAATGCAAATGTCACTAGCATAGTGGTTCTTTCCGTAATTAACTCAAGTGAATCTTGAAGAAATTCAGTTAGATTTAGTTGTGGAGAGGATCTCACTTCACGGATACCAGTTATATACTGTGTTCTAGTTATTGGTGGGATACTCTCATTTGGTATAAGCAATACTTCCTTCAGATATCTCTTAAACATCTCCAAGGGTGAAACTAAAGAAGTCTTTGGAAAATTCAATATTCTTTAATTGTTTCTACGTAACTGGTTTTCTAAATATTCAATTTTTCTAAATTGAATAATTATTTCCTTGGAGACTGACGAAGAAAAGTTTTTCAAAGTTTGTACCTCATTGTCCAGAGCCTCCAGTTTAGTGTCATATGCTTCTAGTTTGGTAGAAAAGGTTTCTTGAGTCAATTTAATCTCCGCCATTTCTTCCTGTGTAGATTTAGCCATCTGTTTCAGGGTCGCGATCAGACCCTGAATAGCATCCCACAAATTTTCTAGGGTAACTACAGCTGGTCTAATTTGATCTCCGACTTCTCCCGTGGGGTTCTCCTGCACAAGCGAAGTCAAGGGGAGGACTTGCTGAGTCCTCACCTGCTGCTCTGCTATCCCCACTGGAGAAGAGGTGGCTACGGGGCCTCCTACTGCCAACGTCAAGGGCAAACCAGCTTCGGGCGTCCTACGGCGTTGTTCCTCCGGCGTCACCATTCTGCCCACGGGCCTCGGAGGAGCTGTGTGTGAGGGAGGACTCAAAGAGATTCCCTCAAAGCTACGTTCCGCCATTCCTGTCAGAGTCACCGAAGCGCTCATAGAAGCTCCCGGCGTGCGCACCACCATCGCATCCAAAGTCCCTTGGTGCATACTGGAAGAATCCATCCAGCTTGAGGAGGTAGGCATGGAGATCTTCCCCTTTCTTTTCCCCATTCTGGGTTCCAGAAAGGTCCGATACGCCAACAAAACTATTGGCGCTCAGGAGCTTAACACAGGGACATCTGCCTCAGACGCCATCTTGGACCCCCTGTGTCATCAGCAAATTTAATTACCTTACTAGTCATCTGTCATGGCCCCGACTGTGACTCCCGTTCCCCGGAATACCTGAGGCGTCTCCAGGTCCCAGATACCCTTCCTATCACAGGGAACCGTATATGCAGTTGTCCCTGGTGGCTTTGAAGCTTCTCAGGGCAGCGTTCTGCATGCAACATCGATGATAGCAGGAGCCAGTTTTCCTGGTTGGGTGCGCGCCACTGCACAAGATTACCCCCCACCCCAAGGACATCCTCCAGTCATGCTATTTTAAGTGATTAACCTCTTCTGCCATGCCCTTGCAACTGCTCTGCCTGTACAAGGTTGCCTCTGGCCCAGCCTTGCTGTTCCTGACCCTGGCCCAGACTAGCACTGCTGTTCCTGTCTCCAGCCCAGCTTTAGGATTCCCTTCTCCAGCCCTACCTCTGCATTCCTGTGTCTTGCCAGGTCCCAGTTCTGCCAGGCCTGCCCCCAAATGCTTTTTTCAGAGCCATTCTAAGTCCCAGTTCTGCCGGGCCTTCCCTAAAGGCCCTTTTCAGGGCCGTCCACTAGACTACTCCACTCTAGAGTGACTCGTCTGCCGGGGGTCCTCTTGACCTCTGGGTAGGGAAACTGGCAACGGTCCAAGGGCTCACCATTCAGACCTATGACATTATTCCCATCTCTAAATCATTTATAAATATGTTAAAAAGCAGTGGACCCAGCACAGACCCCTGGGGAACCCCACTATCTACTCTTCTTCATTGCTCTTGTGGCCTTGGGCAAGTCACTTAACCCTCCACTGCCTGAGGTACAAACTTAGATTGTAAGCCTTCTGGTGACAGGGGAATCCCTACTGTACTTGAATGCAACTACCAATGGAAAGGCATAAGCTAAATTATATATAAAAAAAAAAAAAGTAAAACAGGCTTTACATGTATAAATGCGGCAGCCCGATGTAATACCCTGACAAAATAGCCCTTGACAAATCAGCCCCTAACCAAATAGTTCTTGACAAAATAGCCCCTCCCACAAAATAACCCCCTAGAAAAAAATAACACATCACAAAAAAAAGATGATGAACTACAAGTGAAATCTTCACTGATAAAGGCTCCTACCAGCATTGCATTGTATAAAGCATATATAAATAAACAAAATTCTATAGCTATCAACTGGTATTCATGATCTGTTCTGCTGTTTAAGGAAACTATACTTTGATCAACATGCTAATTAAAAAAAACAACAACAATATTGTCATCATTTTCATAGTCTTACCAACTTTATCATGTTTGGCAAGGTAAGATTATTAGGAAAAAAATGCATGATCGGGCCCCTTTTGTCAAGGGCTATATTGTGGGCAGGACATTTTGACAGTGGCTGTTATGTCAGGGGTTATGTCGGGAGCTATTTTGTTTGGAGCTTTTTTGTCGTGGCCTATTTTGTCAGGGCTATTTTGACCAGGTACCATAAAATGCTTAATAAGATTGCCTGCTAAAAGTATAGATCACAGTATGGATATTATAAAAACACTAGTAAAAGAGGCCTGTTTCTGCCTGTCATGAAACGGGCGCTAGCGGGCACGGGACTCCCTTCCCCTCCCCTTACGCTAGTGTCCGTGGTGGTGTAGAGGTACCTGTTCGCTCGGGGCAGGAAAGAAAGAGCCCCCTCTTTCCTGCCCGTAGCGCTGCTGCTAGCTGCCCTGCTGCATCCTGTGCGAGTCCGGCTCTCGGCGTTTCAAAATGGCCGGCGAGAGTTGAAGTCTCGCGAGGCTGCTTCAACCCTCAGCGGCCATTTTGAAACGCCGAGAGCCGGACTCACACAGGATGCAGCAGGGCAGCTAGCAGCAGCGCTCCGGGCAGGAAAGCGGGGGGTGTTTCTTTCCTGCCCCGAGCGAACAGGTACCTCTGGACCACCAGGGATAGTAGCTTAAGGGGAGGGGAGGTGACAGGGGGGAGGGAAGGTGATGGGGGGGGGGGGGGGAAGAGGGGCCAACCGGGGGCGGGGCGATGGCGCGAAAGGGGCGGGGTGATGGGCACGTCCTCGGCGGCAGCGATTCGTTGGAAGGGGAGGAGTAGAGAAACACGCTAAGCGTGTTTCCCTACTCCTCCCCGTTCGTTCATTTGCGTGTTTGTATACCTGTCCCGCCCTCAATGTCATCACGTGTGAAGCGAGGGTGGGGCATGGAGACATGGTGAGTGTTGTGGCTTCACCACCATGAACTTACGAACCGGTGTCTGAGTGCCTGCAGTGACGTCAGTGTCCTCAGAACGTTGAGGGTGCGTTTTATTATAGTAGATAAATATTGTGCTACTGAAAATGATTTAGTATGACATCCTATATAATAATTTGCACCTCTGTCTGGATGCCTGGGTTCGTAACACACTTCCCATTGGTCCGCCCTGGGGATGACGTCAGAGGGCAGACCAATGGGAATGAGGACGCCCCCCTCCCTCCCTCCTTCCACTCCCCTCCGAGTTCCATGGTCCCGCACCTCCCTCAACAGCCCTCCTTGCCTTTGTGCCAGCCAGCCAGCGCTTCAAACTCATTTTACTAACCTGACTGAAGTTGTGACTGCAAAAGAAGCAGAGTACAGCAGGCTCGCCTTCAGCCTTCCCCTTCTCTCTCAGCATTCCGCCCTCCCAATGGGAAGTGAGGACACCCCCTCCCTCTATCCCTCCTTCCACTCCCCTCCAAGTTCCAAGGCCCCACACCTCCCTCAACAACCCTCCTTGCCTTTGTGCCAACCAGCCAGCGCTTCAAACTCTTTTTACTAACCCTGACTGAAGCCGTGACTGCAAAAGAAGCAGAGTAGAGCAGGCTCACCTTCAGCCTTCCCCTTCTCTCTCAGCATCCCGCCCTCATTTCCTGTTTACACAAGGGCGGCACGCTGAGACAGAAGGGGAAGGCTGAAGGCGAGCCTGCTCTACTCTGCTTCTTTTGCAGTCACGACTTCAGTCAGGTTATAGTAAAATGAGTTTTAAGTGCTGGCTGGCCGGCACGAAGGCAAGCAGGGCTGTTGAGGGGAGAAGAGGGTGGGTTGGAACTCGGGGGTGGGGGGAAGCAGGTGGGGAGGGCAGGGGAGAGGAGAAATCGCTGGACATGGAGGGGAGGGCAGGGGAGAGAGAATTGCTGGATATGGATGCAGGGGAGAGAGGACAGTTGCTGAACATGGATGCAGGGGAGGGCAGGGCAGAGTGGACACTTGCTGGACATGGATGGAGAGGAGGGCAGGGGAGAGAGGAGAGTTGCTGCACATGGATGCAGAGGAAGCCAGGAGAAATGCTGGACATGGATGGAGGAGAGGGAAAACAGAGGAAGGATATGCACATGGATGGAGGAGAGAGAGGAGAAATGCTGGACATGGATGGGGGAGGGGAGGGAAACTCACACAAACACACACACACTCTCTCACACACACACATTCTCAAACATACACTCTCCGAAGAAAACCTTAGCGCCCATTTCATTTGTGTCAGAAACAGGCCTTTTTTACTAGTATTTGAATAAAAACTGAAAAGCAATTTTAAAAGGCCACTGAAATGAATGGAAAGCAATGTGTCTAAATTGGGATGTGCAATGGTACCAGTGCTCCAGTTCAAAATTGTTCTTGACAGTACAGCCTGCTAGCTCTAAAGGCTATAGGTAGTAAAGCAAGGGCAGAATATGCATTTATTTATTGAAATATGTATGTCACTTCTCCATCACAAGAGGTTCCAACACAAGGGGCTCCAGGCAATTTCCTGTATAACATCTAGTTCAAAACAATGGGCTAATGGGATTTCTGAGATCAACTTCTATTTTCTGGTTCCCTGATAATCAAATCTTTTCAGGCAAGTATGTAGATAAAATATAAACCATTAATTTATGGTGGCAAAGTGGACATGGTAAGATGAATAAACTTCAATAATTGGCTTTACTCTTGTAATGTAATATTTTATTGCCAAAATGTATCTGAATAATAAAGCTAAGCATTTAGTTGCAGATCAGTAGGTTGTGAAAAATCAGACATCACATGGTTCATAAACTAATGCCTTCAATATTGCTATTTAGGGCTAGACAACTGGTGTTCCATACAGAATACTGCCATCTTACACTAACATTTGTAATCGATACATCTATATGCACCCATTCACATAAACTGAGGTTGGACACATGTACAGAAAAAGTTTGTTAACCTGTAGCTTTTCATCAACATCATCATCACTTTCATCCAGATCTTCATGATGTAACCTCCATTCATATTCTACATGAACATGAGCATTGAATCGTCCAGATAACGCTTGCATGAGCTGAAGAAAAAAAAAGTAAATATAAACAACTCACAGTATACGCATATTGATCTGAAGGGATGAAAAAAGAGGTTTTAATTCAGATCTGATGTTACCTTCTGAGCATTTCAGTTTATACTCAAACTCCTTCAAATTTGATACAATTTATCATCATAATCATCAACTGCCATTGTTTGATCTGGTTCAGAAGAACAGACCAACTGATTTTTCTCAAAACAACATCTACTTTCTGGTTCTCTGATATACAAATCTTTTCAGTCACAACTATACTTTTTGATTAATCATAAGTGCAAATACTAACATAATTAAACATTGATATCTTCAGTCACTTCAAGGCCTTGGTGCAGGACAAACTGGATTTGTCACCTTCTGTCCAATGCTGGGTTTGCTCCAGAAACCTTTTAGCCCTAGAGTAATTATCTATCATGAGTTTACTTCCACAAGCAAATATCTACTTTGCCTTTAACTTGAACCAGTTTTCCAGACTTACTGGAAAACTTCAAAATTGGGAAAGAAACAGAATTAGGAAACATTACTAATTACAGAGACAAACAGTTTAAAGTTTATTAATTTGATATACTATCACAAAAGAAATCTAGATCTACAAATAAAAGCAGTATTAAAATAATTCACACAACTAATGAAGACGGATGTATAAGGATAAGGGTCAGGAGGCCCAGGTTACTGTTGGAATGTAATTGTATTTTACATGCATTGCCTGTCACCTATTATTTCTCTGTGATTACTCTGTGACCTCTGATGTAAATTACTTAGAGAGGTCACACAGCTATGCAACTTCCTGTGGGGGATAGACGCAGAAGATGCAGCACATGGAGCACATGGAGCTCATGATCTCTCCTAACCTGAGAGGATCTATGGTGGTGTGAGCATCCATTACCATCTAAGCACATGGAAGGAGCTGATAAGACAAATGTATAGTAATATGTAAATATAAGCCTGTCTGATTATAATCTAACTGCAAACTGTGAGTAAACAGATGTTTTGTTACTTCAACTTTAAAGTGACTCAGCAGTGAATTATTCTG
Source organism: Microcaecilia unicolor (assembly GCF_901765095.1). Classification (NCBI taxonomy): domain Eukaryota; kingdom Metazoa; phylum Chordata; class Amphibia; order Gymnophiona; family Siphonopidae; genus Microcaecilia; species Microcaecilia unicolor. Next base: position 436,366,400 of record NC_044033.1, read on the forward strand.
GGGTGAATGAGAGAGAGATGAAGAAAGAAATTAACATTTCTAAAGCTGAAGCTGTGTGTACTAAAATCTGCTAATTATTTACTACAAATAATCCAACAAAAGGGTTATGGGCCCAGGGCCAGGAATTGAAAAAGAAGAGAAATATTACCAGGCAGAAAAAAAGGCCACATTTTTTTTTTCTCTTAAGTTTTAAAGGAAAGATTCAGTCTGTCTCTCTCTCCCCCCACACAGCAGACAGAAGGCTAAGAAAATGGCTGAGGGAAGAAATTCACCATTGTTCTATTCTCTCAAGGTGCCTAAATTAACTGAGTTTAATTATCAGCAGTGGGAACTAAGATTCATATGTCTCCTTCGAGCAAAAAGATTAAATATATGCTTAGACCAAGACAGAACAGCTGAAAATATGGCTGAATGGGACAATGCAAACTATTATGTGAAGTGCATGCTTTTGGAAGCTCTCTCAGAGAAACAAGCCATATTAGTGGAGGGAAAAGATACACCAAAGGACATCTTATATAAACTGAGAACTATGTATGCAACTACATATGCAAAGCAGCAACCAATTTGGTTAGCAGAGTTGAATGAAACCAAATTAAGGGATAAAAGTAAATGTAATGATCACATTATGCATCTTATGTCTTCATTTCAAAAGCTAGAACTTTCTGGAATTCCCATGTGTGATGCATTGAAAAGAGCATTTCTTTTTACCTCACTATCAAAGAAGTTTGATGTTTTTAGGTCTGTAAATGAGGCCATTGAAGGGCAATCTTTTGAACAGGCAACATCAAAACTAAGGCAGGAATGCATAATAAATGATTCTGAGGAGATGTGTTCTCAAAGTCAGTCAGAGAGAAATGAAACAAATTTCTTGGCAAAGAACAGAGGAAGGCGGAGCTATGGGAAAACTCCACCCAAGGGCAAGCTGATTTGCTACTCATGTGGAAAGGAGGGACATGTATCTAAATGGTGTAAGGAAACACAAAACACTCCCTCTAGCTCACCTAAGCCAATGGAACTAAAGAATTTTCAAACCAGGAAATGTATGAAGGACAAAGATAAACACAAGGGCTTTCTAATGGCAGAAAAATCTTTGACTATGGTAAATAATAATTCAAATGAAAGTACTTGGATTTTGGATTCAGGGAGCACATGCCATTTAACCAATTGTAAGAATTTCTTTCAGGAAATGTGTCCAGAGGAAGGTATTCTTAAAACTGCAAACGCAGGGACTGCTAAGATCCAAGCAAAAGGTATTGGATTCTTAAAATGCAAAGTGTCTAATGAAGTTAAAGAAATTCCTGTAAGTGATGTCTTGTATATTCCCCAAGCAGTTTGCAATATGCTTAGTGTATCTACATTAGATAAGAAGGGATTTGCGATTCATTTTGAAAACAGTAAGTGCATAATCTCTAAAAATGATGAAGTGTATGCTGAAGCTTTTATGCATAATGATGTTTATAAACTGAGCATTTCAGGTGAAGCCTCACATCTGGCGCAAGTAAGGAAGAATGATGGTAAATGTAGTCTGGAAATCTGGCATCGCCGCCTGGGACATCGTGATTTTAAGGTGATCCAGGATCTTTACAGTAAGCAACTAGCCACCGGCATTCAGATAAGTGCAGATGCTGGTAAAATGGAGAAATGCATAGACTGTGTTACTCAAAAAGGTGTGAGACCCTCATTTCCTGCATACACAGGAAATAGGAGTAATAAAGTACTGGACTTAATACACAGTGACTTATGTGGACCGTTTAATATCCCATCATTGGGAAATAACAGATTTGTGCTAATATTCTTGGATGATTTCTCTAGATATTGTGTGGCCTATTTGCTGAAAGAAAAAAGTCAAGTCACAGACATGCTGAAGAAATACGTAGCCATGGTGAGCAATAAATTTGAAAGAAAACCAAAGGTTCTTCAGACCGACAATGGTGGTGAGTTCACTTCACAAAGCATGCGCACATTTCTAGAACAAGAAGGCATTCAGCATATCACAACAGTAGCTTATACACCAGAGCAAAATTCTGTTGCAGAGAGAAAATTTAGGTCACTTGTGGAAATGACCAGATGTATGCTGTCAGATAGCAATCTCCCTAAAAGACTATGGGGGGAAGCCATTCTCACAGCAGTGTACCTACAAAACAGAATGCCAACTAAAGGCGCTGAGCGCACACCACATGAGACATGGCATGGTAGGAAGCCAAACCTGTCACACATAAGAACATTTGGAAGTACAGCATATGCTCATATACCAAAGCAAAGAAGGCATAAGCTGGATTCCACAACAGAAAGGGGCATTTTAGTTGGCTATGCTCCAGGACACAAAGGATATAGAATTTTGAATCTGAAAACTGGCATTGTTGGCATAAGACATGTTACATATTTTGATGAAAACAAAAGGGTTGATAAAGGCTGGATTATCCCAGATGAGCCTTATCATCCAGAATATGAAACTAGAACCATAATAGACATGCCAGTGTATATAAATGCCATACCAAGGCAGATGTCTGAAAGCAACTCATCTGTATCTAACGAGGAACAGGCAGAGGAAGCAGACACAGAAAGGATCATTGAAGAAGACAGTACAGTTGGAGAAGGGGAATCAATTGGAGAAGAACTCTCAGATTTTGAGGATGCGGAAAGGTCAGATCAACCTGTTGTCAGACGCTCATCCAGGGAAAACAAAGGTGTTCCACCCCCAAGACTGTCTTACCTAACAAAGTCAGCAGAAGCTCAAGAGCCCTTAACATGGGATGAGATTGAGAAAATGCCAGCAGAAGAAGCTGCTGAATGGCATAAAGCTGCACAAGAAGAAATTGATGCATTGGATAAAAATAATACTTGGATTCTTACAAAATTACCTCCTGGCAAGAAAGCTATAGGATGCAAATGGGTATTCAAGTTAAAAAGGAATGCACAAGGAAAAGTGGAAAGGTATAAAGCCAGATTAGTGGCAAAGGGATATCTTCAAAAATATGGAGAAGATTTTGATGAAGTGTTTGCACCTGTAGTGAAACACACGACAATAAGAACACTTCTGAGCATTGCAGTCTCAAAAGGCATGCAAGTCAACCACATTGATGTGAAAACAGCGTTTCTTCATGGAGAAATAACTGAAGACTTGTACATGGAACAACCAACAGGTTTCATAAATACAAAACAAAGACAGCTAGTGTGTAAATTAAACAAAGGTCTTTATGGATTAAAGCAAAGTGCAAAATGTTGGAATGAAAAATTGCATGAAATATTGACAAATTTAGGATTTAAGCAAGGTGAAGCAGATAAATGCTTGTACACTAGGTGCACAAATGGACAATATGCATACATTTTAGCTTTTGTTGATGATCTGCTCATTGCAAGCAAAAATGAGCAAGAGTACAAGGACATTGTAAAGTGTTTAAACCAGAATGTTGAGATAAAAGAACTTGGTAATGTGTCATACTATCTTGGTATAGAAATTGAGAAACAAAATGATGGTTCTTATCTTCTAAGCCAGAAGCAGAAAATAAATGAGCTTATTGAAAGTTTAGGTATGCAAGATGCCCAAGTTGTAAGCACTCCCATGATCACTGATTTTCTGAAGGATGAAACAGTAAGAGAACCTTTACCAGATAACATCCAATATAGATCAGCCATAGGTAAGCTTTTATATCTAGCTACCACATACAGGGCTGATATAGCAAATGCAGTAGGAATTTTGAGCAGAAGGGTCAGCTCACCTACCAAATCAGATTGGACTGCAGTTAAAAGGATGGTAAGGTATTTAAAGGGTACCATTGATTGTAAATTAAAGATTTCAGCCAATAGTAATCCAAAACTAATATGTTACTGTGATTCAGATTGGGCAGGGGATCATTCTGATTATAAATCCACAAGTGGATATGTGTTTATGTATGGAAATGTACAAATTTCATGGGCCAGTCATAAACAAAGTATTGTGAGTTTGTCTTCTACAGAAGCTGAATACGTGGCCGTATCGGAAGCGTGCAGAGAACTGATGTGGATTGAAAAACTTTTGCTGGATTTTGGAATAGCTGAAAAGAGACCAATCCAGATAATGGAAGATAATCAGAGCTGCATCCGACTGTCACAGAATGACAAGGTTCAGTCACGCACCAAGCACATCGCAACGAAATACTACAACGTGCGAGAGTTGGCGAAAGAAGGGGTCATCAGTCTACACTATTGTCACACCAGTGAGATGACAGCTGACATCATGACCAAACCGTTACCCAGAGAACATTTTGAGGATCTGCGTATAAAGCTTGGACTTTGTATGAATAAATAATTGCATGACAGTTATGCATGAGAAGGGGTTTGTTGGAATGTAATTGTATTTTACATGCATTGCCTGTCACCTATTATTTCTCTGTGATTACTCTGTGACCTCTGATGTAAATTACTTAGAGAGGTCACACAGCTATGCAACTTCCTGTGGGGGATAGACGCAGAAGATGCAGCACATGGAGCACATGGAGCTCATGATCTCTCCTAACCTGAGAGGATCTATGGTGGTGTGAGCATCCATTACCATCTAAGCACATGGAAGGAGCTGATAAGACAAATGTATAGTAATATGTAAATATAAGCCTGTCTGATTATAATCTAACTGCAAACTGTGAGTAAACAGATGTTTTGTTACTTCAACTTTAAAGTGACTCAGCAGTGAATTATTCTGGGGTGAATGAGAGAGAGATGAAGAAAGAAATTAACATTTCTAAAGCTGAAGCTGTGTGTACTAAAATCTGCTAATTATTTACTACAAATAATCCAACAGTTACAAATGCTGAAAGTAATAATAATAAAATATACAATATCAGTAAGACCAGCAATTTTGAGTTGCTCCTGCCTGTGCTGCTTCCAACCCCAAAACGGCTGCCAGGACCTCTCGTGGCATTCTCAGCAGCCATTTTGGCTGAGGAACCTGCAGGGGCAAGCTCGACTGGGCATTGCTCTTGCCTACATGCTCGTGCCAAAAAGAAGCCAATAGATCACCAGACCATTTAAAGGTAGGCTCGGGGAGGGCCTCTGGGTGGTGGGAGGGCAGAGGGGTTGTAGTTGGATGGCCGGGGGGGGGGGGGGGGGGGGGGAAGAGAAGTTTTGGTTTCAGCCAAAAATGCACAAGCATCCGGATTTCGGGTCAGTTTTGATGCCAAATCCAAAACTGAAACTCAGTTCGCCTCTAGAAGATATATTGTCTGCAACTGAAGTAGTGAAAAGAAGGATTTCTAAGATATTTAAGAGAGAAGGAAAAACATGCATAGGTGAAGATTTGAGACAAGGGAAGAGAACTGCTTTGTTCTTGGAGGGGTTTAACTTCAGCATCAACACAAGGCAGAGGGGTTTAACTTCAGGCTGAATCCAATCAATCAGCGATAGTATCCAAGTGGAGTGGAGGAGTGGCCTAGTGGTTAGGGTGGTGGACTTTGGTCCTGGGGAACTGAGGAACTGAGTTCAATTCCCAGCACAGACAGCTCCTTGTGACTCTGGGCAAGTCACTTAACCCTCCATTGCCCCATGTAAGCCACATTGAGCCTGCCATGAGTGGGAAAGCGCAGGGTACAAATGTAACAAAAAAAAAAAAAAAAAAGTGAGCTGAGATTATTGCCATTGTGCCGGAAATAGTAACATAGTCACATACTAGATGAGGGCAGATAAAGACCTGTACTATTCATCCAGTTTGCTCAACAAAGAAACTCACAGCATACGGTATGACGCAATACAACATAAAGCATACTTGATTTTGGTTTGTCCTTGTCATTTTCAGGGCATAGACCTTAGAAGTCTGCCCTGCATTGGCTTTGCTTCCCAATTACTGGAATTGCTATCTAAACATCGTTAAGTTTGTTAGGTTCCATTGTTTTTCCATAAAGGATTCCTTTCCATTTATCCAAGCAATTCTGAATTCCGTTATCATTTTCATCTCCACCACCTCTTGTGAGAGGGCATTTCAGGTATCTACCACCCTCAAAGTACTTTCTGACATTATTCCCAAGTCAGCCCCCCCTGTAACTTAAATTAATTTTTACAGATTAATACATTTTAAATACTTGAATGGGAGTCCCACAGTCAAATTGGTCCAAACTGACCACCATAGGAGAGATTCATCAGCTCCAGTTTCACTCAGATGACATCCACTAGATTTCTGGAGGCTTGACACCACTGGGAAGCTAGAGTCCACTGGGCATTCTCATGTGAAAATGTGCAATAGGTTTGACATGCATCGTTCAGGCAATGTGGTCTAACAACTTCAACATCTGCTGAGCCGTGACCAGCTGGCTGGCTGGCTCAAACGCGAATAGGGAGTGTGACTAGAGTGTCCGCCCTTGGCACAGGGAGATAGGCTCATGCCTTCTGCATGTCTAGCAGGGCTCCAAAGAACTCAAATTGCTGAATGGGGAGCAGATGTGATTTTGGGTAGTTTCAAATGAACCCTAGTAGCTCCAGCACCCAAACAGTCCTCCACATGGACTCCTGAGCACAGTCTTTCAACGTGCTCTTCATCAGGCAATTGTCCAGGTAGGGAAGCACATGGACTCCCAGTCGGCGTAGCGATGTTGCGACTATAGTTAGGCACTTGGTGAAAACCCGGGAGCTGATGCAAGGTCAAATGGCAACATGCAGTACTGGAAGTGACATGTTCCTATCCAAAATCTGTGACCTGGAAAGTATCAGGATGTCAGTA